>NW_023270777.1:8654237-8776457 GCF_011800145.1 Mirounga leonina | reverse complement strand
CACCACCATGACCATCACCTTCACCATCACCACCACCATCACTACTATGACCATCACCTTCATCATCACTACCATGACCATCATGTTCATCATCACCACTACCATCACCACCATGACCATCACCTTCACCATCACCACCACCACCACCACCACCACCACCATGACCATCACCTTCACCATCACCACCACCATCACCAGCATGACCATCACCACCATCATCACCACCATGACCATCACCTTCACCATCACCACTACCATCACCTTCACCATCACCACCACCACCACCACCATCACTAACCAGGGAAGGCACAGTCTCAATTAAAGACCTATTTTATAAATTAGACAGAGAGAGACAAATAATGTAGGATTTCACTTATATGTGGAATCTAAAAAAGCTGAACTCAGAGAAACAGAAGTAGAGTTGTCACCAAGGGTCTAGGGGTGGGAAGTGGGGAGATGTTGATCAAAGGGTACAAATTTCCAGTTATAAGTTTAACAAGTTCTAGGGATCTAATGTACAGCATGGTGATTATAGCTAATGATGTTGTATTATATACTTGAAAGTTAGTAAGAGAGAAGATTTAAAATTTTCTCACTACAATAAAGAAGTAATTATGTGACAGGAAGGAGGTGTTAACTAATGTTATGGTAGTAATCATTTTGCAAAACATAAATGTATCAAATCAATACATCGTGTACCTTAAATATCAATTATATCTCAAGAAAGTGGGGGGAAAAAGACCATGAGAAGCATCTGAATTTAGGTTGTTTCACGGACACTCTTCACCCCAAGAACATCCCCTACATTTGCATGAATCAACAAATTCTCCAAGGTGGTCCCTCCCAGAAGAGAAGGAAGAACTGACCAAAAGACAAGTGCTGACCTTCTAGATGGCAGAAATAATCCGAGTTCTTCAGTTGAGGTCCACGAATAGAATTCGGGAGTCCATGAACTTGGACAGTAAAAAAATTACATCTTTATTTTCACTGATGTCTCAGTGAGTTTTAGCACTTTGGGGTTCACGGTACCTGTGACTTTGTCACCAGTAGGAATCACAGATGTCTTCATACTACACGATGGTCGTGGACATCTTGAAGTACTGTGTGTGCTCACTGCTTTTTTGAAATGATGGTAAGCATTAGACTTGCTGCTACATCTTGTTATGTAATGCATTAATAAAACCCACAGTCCGCTTCAAAAACATTTGTTTTAAAAAATACTTTGATTATTTAGTTTTAAAATAATTAGTTTCCTTTTTAAAATAATTAGTTTTCCTTCCTTAAAATAGTTTCCTTTTTCTTTTCCTTTAGTTTTAAAATAATTTCATATGCATTTAAAAGACGTTAAGAACTCCTGACAAAAGTTCAGCTTTTGTGACTTCAATACATTTTAGATCTTGCTTTTATTGAGCGTCTAACGTGAATGGTGGAAGTCTCTCTCCCTCGGTATCTACTCCAGCAAGTAACCATTGTTTACAGTTGGCATATAACCTTGAAGACTCTTTTTCAAAGCAGATACATTTGGTATATGTATATACATAATATATGCATTCCATAATACACACAGCTATTTTTAATGGAATCACTATACATATTCTGCAACTTGCTTTTTTCACTTGACATCTCTCCCTGTTGAGGTACCTAAATCGCTTCCATCCTTTTGGATCACTTTGAGATACCAGAGATCCTTTATCCATTCCTGATGGATATGCAGGTTGATTCCAATTTTTCCCTATTCTGGAAACCTATTATTGCTGCAATGGATCTTGATGTCTTTCCTGAGGGATCCCTTCCCCTCATCTTCTCATGCCCATGAGTGTCTCAGTCACTTTTGAGGGTCTGTTCCTGAGGAAATGGAGGTAAGTGGGCTATCATGTATCGGAGCCCCATATTTGAACTTTTTTTCCAGTAAGCTCTTGAGACATTTATGTGCTTGTCGGTGGGAGAGTTTTGGCCTCTGAAATGCTCAAACAGGATGATCAGAGATCCTGGTGTTCAAGTGGTCTCACAGGATAACTGTGAAGCAAAGCAGGGGTAGTGACTACTTCACCCTTCTTTTTATGTCCTCTAGGTCCCTGCACAGCATCTTATTCAGGGCTCTTTGTACAGTTGCACAGGCTGAGAACTGCACTAATCATGGGGGTAGGGATGCAGTTTCACATAGACTATAATGAGAATGGAACTCCCTGAGTAGCGTAACACGACAACCCTGGCCTCATAGGTAGAAATTGCTAAATTAATGTTTCCTTAAAAAAATCATTGTTTTTACAAAGATGGGATCCCAAAATACATTTCTTTTTTTCCCCCAAGATTTTATTTTTAAGTAATTCCTACACCCAATGTGGGGCTTGAATTTATAATCCTGAGATCAAGAGTCCATACTCTACCAACAGAGCCAGCCACGTGCCTCACAAAATACATTTCCTTGGCTTTTCTTACTTAACAATCACATCACGGATGTCCTTGAAGTCAACGGGTAGAGATCTAACTCACTCTTCTCAATAGCTGGATGACACTTCGTGGTAATCAATGCTTCCTGATGCAATTTGCTTGTTCGATTTCTACAAAGTCTTCGAGCTCTAGAGTTCCTTTCTCCCCGACCTGCCCTCAGATTTGGCTTGGTGGAATAATGCCTTATGTTTGTATGAAACATATACATTTCAGTGTGTTCTCACACCTTACTTAATGTTTCAACCATCCCGAGATGGGGAAGACCCAGGTTAAGAGAAGGTCCTAGGCTCACACAAGCAGAGAAATTGTATCTGACTCTCAGAACTCAGTTTTCCTCACCAGTCAGCATGGCCTCTCCACACAGACATCTATCAGTCCTGCCTGATTCACAGTTCTTGCCCTGGATCATCTCTGAGTTGGCAGCTCACAGCTCCTCCATTGAGGGTGTGGAGCATCCAACCACCTGAGGATGCATTTGCCCAACAAACAGTCGTGAGACTCTGCCCTGTAGAACCAAGCTCATGCTCATCAGTGCTGCCAACTGCTTGAAAGACACTGCACGGTCTGGAGCTCAGCCAGCAAGTGGGGTTTGGGCTGTAGGCCCTCCATGGGGGGTGCATGTGGTAGGAGCTCTGGTGTGTGTCTGGGGCCTGGCAGTGGGCCATGCAAGGTGGACCTATGGGGTTCCTGAGATGGCTTCTCACCGGCCTGTAGCCAGACAAAGACTTCCCTGAAAATTGGGACAGATATCCAAGAATATAGGCCTCTTATACATTTAGTCACCTGTTGAAAAATTGTTTTACTTAACATAAATCTATAATGACTACCAGGTGAATGGTGCCCCCTGGGGTTGTGCAATTGTACTACCACCCTGTGACCACATAGGGTAGCTAGCTCCTGAAGGAAGTGATGCTTGACTCAAACTTGAAGAGCAAGGAGGATTTAGCCTGGCAAGTGTGCACGCGTGGTGTGTGTGTGTGTGTGTGTATGTGTGTGTGTGTGTAGGGGATGGGGATGCATTTCACTTACTAAAAATTGCATTGGTGAAGATGTTGAAGTAGAGCAGTATTTTAAAAAATATGTCCACAAATCCTTTGATACTCCTGCCTTCAAGCCACAGAGCTTGATTTCCTCCCCTTGAGTGTGGGGCTGGACTAGTGACCCACGTCTAACGAGTAGAATATGGCGGAAGTGATGGTATGTCACCTGTATGATTAGGTTATAAAAAGACTGTGACTTTAGTCTTGGGTGCCCACTCTCTGCCTCAGGTCACTTGTGAGGAAGATGAGCTGCCACCACATGTGGACAGCACTGTGGAGAAGCCCATAGAGGCTCCTGCCAACAGCCATGCGAGAAAGCTCGAAAGCGGATCCTCTGGTCCCCTCAAGGGATTGTGGCCTTGGCCAACACCTCTGAAATCTCATGAGAGACCATAAGCCAGAAGTGCCTAGCCACGCTGTTCCCCAAATTCCTCACCACTAGAAACTCTGTGATGTAATAAGTGTTGGTGGCTTTAAGCTGCTAAATTTTGGAGTAATTTTTTACAGACCACTAGATAATTCAGTGGGAAGGAGTTTAGTTCATTCGAGACATTAAAAGAAGGTTAGGGTGGCTGAGCAGAAACGGTGGTTTTCACACCTCAGAGCTCTTACAAATTGCCTTATGCATGTGCCAAAAATGCAGATTCCTGAGACCCACACTGAGAGAGCATGATTTAATAGGTCTGATGGGGGCCTAGACTGCTGCATGTTAAATAAGCCTCTCAGATAATTCCAATGCAGGTAGCCTGAAAAGCAATTTGAGAAGCTCCAGTTTGGGAAGGTTAGTGGGCTGAGTGACCCATGCTGAGGCTGGGCAGGGGGTAGGTAAAGGGTGAAGGTGGGTCACCTCAAAAAATCAAAACCAGAAGACCAACCTCTTTCCCAAGAGCGATGGATAGCCATGGCAGGGTTTGAAGCAGAGTAACAGCTAAATCTATAAGCAGAGGCTAAAACCACTTTGGCTTTCCTCTGTCACTGACCTGGCTTATCAATAACTCCATGCTGAACCTTAAATTTGGAGCAGATGAGGGAAAGTAGGATAAGAGGCTTGTCTTTGAGGAACTCACAAATAGTTTTAAAAAGTCTATATGGGAAATTTCATACCAAGTGAGAGCTGTCCCCTTCAAAGTCATCAAAGTGAAAGGTTGTGTCTTTATTACAGCAAAGCTGGGCCTGCTCAGAGCTTTTGAGCTCCATTTTCAGTAACTCATTTTCTGAGTTGGGTCATGGGCTATCCCAACAACCAGTTGCTTTAGAACAAAACAATGATTGAGTGAGTAGATTTGTCCGAGATCATTTTATAGAGATCCTTTAATCTCATGCAATCATTTTGAAGATGAGGAGACAGGGTCAGAGAGGCCCAGTGATTTGGTTGAGTAATTGATTTCAGTGCATCCGTGTCTTCTGTCCACTGCTGACATCTGCCATGGACCAGGGAAGTGGGCCTAGTGGCTTGAGTGCTGAGCATCTCTTGGTAGACTGGATGAGGGTAGGTGAATTACTTGGAGAGAGCTTTCTGGAAGAGGTGAGGATTTTAGAGCCAGGCTTGAAGAGAGAGAGTGATATGAATGGGTGTGGAGGACAGGGTGGGGCATCCCAGGTGTATTCAAAAGTTGACCACTGTCTACAATTCCTTTTCATTTTTTTTTTCCAGATTTATTTACTTATTTTAGAAAGAAAGAACGCAAGCAGGGTTAGAGGGAGAGAGAGAATCTCAAGCGGACTCCCTGCTGAGCATGGACCCCCGACATGGGGCTCGATCTCACAACCCTGAGATCATGACCTGAGTCCAAATCAAGAGTTGGATGCTTAACCAACTGAGCCACTCAGGGGGCCCCTTTACAATTCCTTTCCTAAAAAAAACCCCAACAAATTGGTGAACCATAGATTTTCCTAAAAACTTTTTTTTTTAAAGATTTTATTTATTTACTTGAGAGAGAGAGAATGAGAGAGAGAGCACATGAGAGGGGGGAGGGGCAGAGGGAGAAGCAGACCCCCGCCGAGCAGGGAGCCCGATGCGGGACTCGATCCCGGGACTCCAGGATCATGACCTGAGCCGAAGGCAGTCGCTTAACCGACTGAGCCACCCAGGCGCCCCTTTCCTAAAAACTTTTAAAAAACATGTTTCCCCCCAGAGCACACTAGGCAGAGGGGGTTTGCATTTATGCCCTCCTTCCAGGACGTTCTTGGTTTTGTGTGGGCCCCAAGAGAGGTAGGCTTTGGGTTTTGTGCAATTTCCTGAGCTCTTCTCTTAGCCCACCTGTTCCCTTCTATTTACTCCTTCTTTGTGTGCCATGCACTAAAGAACAGCTCCTGTCTCCTCCAATTCCTGTACATGCCAATGGAGTCCCACCTCAAGCACCTGCAACTCTCCTCCTGGGAGCTTTCTCCCGATGCCCTGGAGGGGAACCTAACCTGAGATATCACACAGGCAACCTCTAGACTAATGAGCCATCCAGGAATAAGGGGGGTCCCTTTCTGGGGGATATTCTTTTATTTTGTATTTTACACAGGGCAAAGAGCTCCTAATGGAAAAAGCAATTTGTGTGCAGTGAAACTAAGAAACAAAACAGGCCACAGAATATAATGCAATGTCATTCTCTCCCACACCTCCCTGCCTGCTCCCCACTCTTCCCCTCCCTGGAAGCGACCACCATTATGGCTTGGTGTGCATCTGTTTGGAAATTTTCTCTGTATTTTCTTAAAACCTGGGGTTAGATCATGTCACATCTCTGGGTGTTAAGCCAGAGTCCTTCAAAAGCCAATGATTTTCTATGCTCCCTCTCCTCTGGAATGTCTCCCCCTTGCTCTCCTTGGAACCCACTGCTTCAGCCTCCCTGGCCCCTGGCTTTTCTTCTATCCAGCCACCAGACTTCCTTCTGGGGCCTTGGCCCTTGCTGCAACTTCTGGCTGGACCGCTCTTCCCCATCCAGGTGCGAAGCCCCTCCCCCTCACCATCCCCGAGCCTTGGCTTTTCTCAGCTTTTCTCTGAGAACCTGATTGACCATGGCACCCCTGTCCCTGTACCCCTCCCCCATCTCTTCATTGTCCACATATGACTTTCCACCCTGTCCACTTACTCTTCTCCCCATTGATATAAGAAGCTAACATGTAATATAATAAAGATGTGAGCTCCACAAAGGCTTGTATATATGAAAAGAGGATTTTGTCTATTTTGTTCACTGTGTAGAAAACCTTCTGGCACGTGGCAGATGTTCAGTAAAGCTTGCTGAGCAAACGCACCCGAGTGTACCCAAACGTGCATGCACACGCACACACGTTCCACTCCTTATTTTTTGCACTTGGCAACCCTGGAGATTGTTTCTCTTAGAATGCATAGAGCCACCACATCCATTTACATGGCTGCAGAGTATACAGTTGTGTGAATGTTTCTAGTGTGTGCAACCAGCATTTAACCAATGTAATCTCTCGGTGAACATCTAGGTGGGCTCCGGTCTCTCCTATGACAGACAAAAGTGAAGGGTGCCCCGTGTCTCTGCTCACATGCGTAAGGAATCTCCAGGATGAGTTCCTGCAAATGCGGTTGATGTGTATGTGCATTCTTACTTGGACAGATATTTGGGAAAGGTCACACCTGTCTATGCTTCCCTCCACAGTCAATGAGAATGTTGGTTTCGGCACATCTTATGCAACGCTGCATATTATCAAAGTTTTGATCTTTGTCAACCTAATTAGTAACAAAAAATATATCTTTTTTGACAGTGTGGTAACAAATTTTATAGATTTTAATATGCTTTTTCTTTTTTTCTTTGCATTTGTTTATATGCCATTTCTCTTTCCTTCTCTCTCGGTGTGTGAACTTCTTGTTTATATGTTTTACTCTTAAAAAACTTGAATCGTTGGACTTTTTGGCCTGTAGTTCACGAGTCCTGTTTTCATAATAAGCCCTTTACATACTTGTGCTTTATCCATAATCTGTCTTCCAAATATTTTCCCCATCTTTTCCTTTGTATTCTGACATCATTTTAGTGTTTCTGGTATGGATGAAACTTTAAATATTTATACAGTCAACCTCATCGATATTTTTACTTATGGCTTCTGAGTATTGTCTTAAGAGAAAGACTTTCTCCTCTTCCAAGATGACATAAAAAATGATCTCATGTTCTTTTCTGGTATTTTCATGACATTTCTCTTTTTTAAACACACAGTTTGAGGACATTTAGTGTAAGGACATGAAAGAAGACTCAGTTTAACTCTTCCCCCAATGGTTAGCCAGTTTTTCCAATAGTATTTGTGGAATAATCCATTTTCCTCTCAGTGATTGGATGTTTGCCCTTTTTTACACATTAAATTATTCTGTTTTTCAGTATCTTTTGGGACTCTTCCTTTTGGCTCACTGCTCTGTCGCCTGTTTATGCGCCAGAATCAAATTGTTTTCATTAATGCAGCTTTAAAACCTCTCTTACCTTCTGATAAGAGTAAGGCCAGAGGCCTTTCTGTAATTTTTTCCTGATGGTCACTGAGCCTTTTGGCAAGAATGAAAGCGATTTTTAGGGTCTAAAATTGCCCTCTTTTCTCCCCGGTGACCAGAATGTTGCACAGGATGTAAGCTCCTTGATCCTGTTAGCTGACAAGCCCATCTTCCTTCTGAAAGGTTAAATCTCATAACAAGGTGATCGTAAAATAAAAGCTGTATTCCTTCACCTCCCCTGAAGTCATAACCCTGCTTGCACCCAAGCCTGTTGAAATTATGCCGTGGCTTAGGTGATCCTTAACAGGTGTGATAGGGAGGGTCAAAACGTAAATTTACCAGTTCATGTAGCTGGCTGAAATTATGCCCTTTTCACTTAAGAAGAAAAAAAATACCCAAATAGGAGAAGAATGCAAATCAGGAAAAAAAAAATAATCCCACCCTTGGCACCCTTGGAATACAACTGTGGCAAACAATTCCATCAAAAACTAAAAAACAAAACAAAACAAAGAAAACCCCCAAAACAAAAAACAGAACAGAAAAAAACCAACCAAAAAAAGAAAACCCCACAAAAAACCCCGAAAGCACGAAGCATGGGGCTACGGCTGTGGGGCTGACATGTACCAGAGCTAATATAGAAGTGGCTGACTTTCCTCGGCTCCTTCCTGACCTGCCTGAGGGCTGCCTGAAGTCCCTGGACACCAATCCAGTGGGAGCTTGGTATGAAGTTAATGTTTTGAGTGGGTGAGGTGTAGGATGCAAAAACAGATATTTAGACATTTTTTTCCTCTTGCTTTCTTCTCATAGAATATTCCTGGCTTCCACAGGAACAGGCCCCCATTGTGCACCCCTGCCCTGGACAGCTTGGCAAGGGTGCTGTCTGTGGCCTTCAGGAGAGACCATCTTTGAGAGTGTGTGAGGACCTCGGGGAGCAGAACTCAGCTCCTCAGAGAAGCAGCCACGAGACAACCCCAGACTCACCCCCACCTAGCCCGACTCTGACCTGCACTGAGCAGGCAGGAGTCAGCTGCTGGTTGCCTTCAGCTCCCCTCCCCCAAGCATCTAGTGCCATGGAACCATCCAGACCTTGTGAGCAGGAAATAAATGTGCCCAGAGCTGGTGCTTGTAAGCCAAGATGAGCCCACCTCATTTACACACACATGCCAGTGAAACCATTCAGCGCCGGGCACACTTTCCCCCCTTTCTCGAAGACCATGTTGAGATGTATCTGAAACGGACCAGGGCAGGTGAGGAGTGACTGGGCTGTGAATACTGCTCGGGTGATAAGGAAATTACCTGCCTTCAGCCTAGCGAAACCTCAGAGCCCTCTCCGGCAGCTCAGGGTCAAGCTCAACTGACAGGTGTTGGGGAGGGGGGCAAGAGGGGCCGATGCACCTGTAAGTGGGCAGGCCTGTGGGACATCCTCATGGGTGCTGGTGCTGAAATGCCCCAGGACTCCCACTGACCATCTAGTGGGCTCTCATGGGTCTCCCCATTCTCGAGCCTTCAGGCTAAATTATACCTGATCTTTCAGGTTGCAGAGGGCAGATGATGGGACTTCTCAGGCTTTATAAGCACATGAGCCAATTCTTATAGTATATGTCCTCTTGTACATCTCTCTATGTGTCCTACTGGTTCTGCTTCTCTCGAGAATACGGATTAATTCCTTGGGGAGGTCAATGGTGTAAGTCCTGGTCTGAGTCTGAAAGCCAGAGAACCAAGGGCACCAATCGGTCTCAGCTCAAGCAGAGGGAGAGAATTCACCCTTCCTTCACTGTTATGTTCTCTTCAGGCCCCCAGTGCACTGGAGGAGGTCCACCTGCATTGGTGAGGATGGATCTTCTTCACTCAGTCCACCCATTCAAATGGTAATCTCTTCTGGAGACACACTCAGAAATTACATTTTACCGGCTATCTGGGCATCCTTTAGCCTAGTGAAATTCACAGCCATCCTCAGGGGGTCTGGTAAATTGGGGTGTTGTTGTCAAGAGATGAATGTGTAGCATTGCTTTCCCCAGCAGAACAGTAGACAGTACCCAACATTCTTAGCTCTACCTACACACCACTCACCAAGCAGGGGCTCCCGTCAGCTGTCTGATGGACATCTGTTTCCTATGGCTGTTGAAGAGATTAAATGAGATCATGTGTGCAGTAATGATAGTAATTATAGTTGTGTTTGTTTATTGAGTGCTTCTTATGGGCCAGGTACTGCTCTAAGTCAACTTTGCGTGTATTACTTCATTCAGTCCTCACAAAACCTGTCAGGAAAGTCTTTTTATTGTTCCAATTTTTTTTTATAGATAAATCACAGTGAAGTGATAGGATTCCATGAGCTTAAAAAGGCGCTAGCTCATAGAAAAAAAATCTCAGGAAATGTGGTGGCTGGAGCAGAGCTGATAAGAGCCAACTATGTACATGGAGCTCCATGTCGAATGACATGTTAGCAGCTTGAAACCGACCGTGGTGGGAGTATCCACACCACAGAAATAAGCAAACACTACAAATCAGGGTCTTTTCCCCCCCTTTTTTTCATTAAAAAACTCACTTCACCTCCATGACCACTAATATTACACTTCTGTTGGCATAGAAATCATCTTAGAATTGGTTCCTAAAATCAATATGCTACGAGGGGGCACCCTCCCAAATTGCTTAAATGGAGGATAGATCCTCATCAGACGATCCCATCAGGGAAGAGTTCCACTTCTGCGGGCTTCCACTGTGGGAGCAGGAGAAAGCTGTACAGAGGGCCTATGATCAGGAGCAAACGGTTTGGAGAACCTCCAGGCACAGGCTGGAAAACCACAGATGATTTGTCATCACCAGGTAAGCTGTGTCTTACTGTGTCCTGCACAGCATTTTTTCTGAATAGGTCTTGGAAAGCAAAGATGTTTTCCAGTAGATCACTTGAGGAGAGCTGTAAAAAGAAGGGGCTCTTTCCTGGAAATGTTGGAGGAGAGGCACCTGGCTGGGCAGAGAGGGTTTCGCGTGGGGTAATGGGGTAAACTGCAGCTCCCTGCAGGAACTCAGAGAAGTCACTTGGAATCTCTGTTCTTTTCCATAAAACAAGGGGACGCGATTTAGAAAAAGTTCCAGAAGCCGTCTGGCCCGTCATTGGCATGCACAAATGCTTTGTTCACAGGACACCCTGAAGACTATACATCGCCACACAAATACAATCATCATGATTTTCAGGATGACATTTCTCCTTACTTAAGCCTACAAACCAAGATGTGTGTTATAAGGAAGGCAGCTGGCTCCTTGTTTGGATGTCATGGCTAATGAGCGGAGAAAAAAGAAACGGATCGTGTGTCTACATCTTGTTTATCAAGCAGTCACATGTTTATGGAGGACTCATGGTTATGGACTCCCTGCCACCTCCCCCACTTGCAAATACTCCTCCTGCTTGTTTGCAATGATGTGTTGTCATTTCCCTGTCCCCGGGTAATTGTGAGATTTGGGAAGGGGGCAGGGTTCAAATTGTAATCATTGCTTCGTTCGGCAAACGCGTGTTGAAACCTACAATGTGGCTCAAAGGCTATGAGGGACGGATGGAACAAAATTCTCTGTTGGGAGGAAGATGGCAGAGAGGGATGCTGAGAAAGGAAGGGGTCGGGAGAGAGGGCAGGGCACTGAAAAACGCAGAGGGGCTGACTGGGGACTGGAGGTGGTAGTGATGTGGGTAATTTGACTTTACAGGGAGCAGCTCAGTAGAGACCCGGCCCCTCTGCTCTCATGAACTAGAACATTCGATGCACTTGGAAGAATGACCGGGGACCCCCCTGCGGCCACGACAGACATAAAACGTTATGAGATGAGAACTCTCCAAAGCAAGGTGAACAGTGCATCTAAATACAGCATGATGCACCTGCTGGCTGAGCCGAGATGCCAGGTGAGGCCCTGTCACAGCTTTGGTTACCACGGGCCCCACGGCAGAGGAGGGGGACAGCCTGGGGAGGGCACCGTGTGCTGGGCTGTGCTGCTTGCCCTGAGAGGCACATGCCATGCCCTGAGTTGCTGTGCGCGTTCAGAGTGACTGGCTGGCAGCTGGCCCCTCCATTCCAACACCCGAGATGCAACCCGAGAGCCTGGAATCCCTGTGCTTGGGGCCCCGGGCAGGCCGAACAAGCCAGACACACAGGGAACATCATTCCTCAGCCTTCACACTCCCCAAAGCTGGAAGCAGGCTCTGCAAACCGGGGCCTCTGCATGGGTGTCCCGGGGGTGGTCCAAGCCCCTCCCCAGGTGGTAGTGAGCACCCTGTCTTGGGAATAAGCAAAAAACACAATTCCGCGCGTGTATCCTAGAAGGGCTTTCTAGCATCAGACCAGGGCTGGGGTTAATGAACATGAAGGCTGCTTCTAATGCTGAAATTCTATCCTTTCGTGGAAGTGCATTTGTGTTGGCCGGAGGTATTTATAGACCAAGACTCCATAAAGCAAGTCCTGTAATGGAATGCATGCGAACTTGCCCCAGAAAGCCTCCCAGGGCTTCCAGACTGGGCCCTGTCTCCCGCTGGTGCTCCTTGGGCTAGAGAAATGCAACTTTTGGCTAGCACTTTGCAGGGGATTTGATCATCTGTGCATAAAGCTCCCTCCTGCCAAAGACACAGGAAGCCCCCTAAGGGCAAAGACTGCTCTTTTCTCCCCTTTGAACCCCCAGCACTTAGCACAGTGCTTCCCGTAGAGGAGGCACCCCACTAAAGGCTGGGGAGCAGAATTAAAGTGGGCCATAGAGCAGGCCGGCATCTGATGTCTCTCCTCCCAGACACTCTGCTTAGAGCACCCTATCTCCAAATGTAAGAACTTCGTGCCCCTGGACGGGGGTGTCAGGAAAAGAGCCCCCACCACCTGATATGCTTCCTTCCTTAGGAAGCATAGCCTTTGAAAGAGGAGCTTGTAACTTTCCAGAAGATGCTCAGCCCTGCCAACTCGGATCTTCTTTACCCTGAAGGCGGTGTCCCACAGAGGCAGCCAGATCAGTGGGCTTAATTTTGAAATGCTGATTTGGCGCATGTATGACCCACCAAGAGCATCCGAGGCAAAGGTTGATCCACCTCTGAATATTTCTCGTTTTTGACAGCTGCAGCGTCTTCCCAGGAGACAGCTCTCCTCTCAAGTTAGTCTGCTCCCCGTTATGTTGAAGAGGATCTTTCTCATTAGGAATGAATTCTAGGCCTCCATGCTGACGTCACGTAGTAGATATGATCCTGAGATGAAATCACAAGTAAGCTGCATAGTTATATATTGAATGATTTTATATGCATGGAGAACTCATTAGCTAGATAACTGGTGTATACATATGTATGTTTTCATATACATGTAAAATAATATATTTATATATAAAGTCATAACGTAATTAGCATATATCTTTATTATATAAAATATGATAATACAATGTATATTTTTATTACATATAATATATATTTGTTTACTTTGTTGTAATCATGGAGACCCTTCTCCATGTGAAATCCTGTGGGGGAGGCAAGTATATCAGGCAGGTGAGGGCGGGGCATCTGCTTGGAGACAGGGAGGAGGCTGGGGGCACAGTGAGGGAGGGGCTCTGG
Organism: Mirounga leonina; assembly: GCF_011800145.1. Lineage (NCBI taxonomy): Eukaryota > Metazoa > Chordata > Mammalia > Carnivora > Phocidae > Mirounga > Mirounga leonina. The sequence continues at coordinate 8,762,971 of NW_023270777.1, read as the reverse complement.
AGTCCCGTCTGTCTCTCTCCTCTGTCCCTGGAGAAGGCCACAGGACCCTGTATAGGAAGCCTCATCACGCCCTGGGACCTCCATTGGAAAACCACTTGTTTTAAGAAGCCCTAAGATTATGAATCCTCTAAAACACTATTCAAGACATTTTCAAATGTAAGTTCTTATTCTTGTGAGCCGTGTTCTCCCTGGTATTCCATGCCCGAAATTTGGGTTTTGATGCAAACCTTTTGCTACATCTGGTGAGCAAGCCCCTCCTTGTAATCCAGCCCCTCCTCCAACTTTTGTCAGTTGTCCGGTTGTCCATCCCCACCCTGGCCTTTACCCCAGTGACTTTGCCTGGCCTGAATGTGCCCTCCACTCACCCGTCTCTCTAGTTGCTGACCCTCTGTGGCATCTAGGGTGGAGATGCCGGGCTGTGAAGAGCAGACCCATCCCCACAAGGGCCCGAGGAACCCCCTGAGAAATGAGGCCAAGGGCCAAGTCTGTCCCAAGGCAATGGACAGAGCAGGAGTAGGGAGCCTCTGTCCATCCCATTGGAGCCCCTCCCTGGGGAAGAAGCTGGAATTGGGGGGTGGGGGGGTCAAGACACAGAGCAGCTTCAGCTTCAACGGGATCTGAGTCCACCTGCGAGAGTCTCCTCTCTTCTCAATCCCTACAGAATTTCCCAGAGAAATGGAAACATCTGATAAAACTCCACGTCCTGGCTGAAAATGGGGAAGGGCAAGGTCACCAAGCCAGAATTAAGAGGAATTTGTGCAAGACACTATGAGGACAGGGAGGCCTGGGCTTGGGGATGAGAACGTGTGAAGGAAAAGGGGAGGGACTCCCCTGCGTGACCTCCAAGGTGGAGGCAGGTAGAGGTCAAGGGTTTGCCAGTGGGTGTTTGAGGTTGAATTGCGTCTCCCCCACCCCCAAATTTATGCGTTGAAGTCCCAAGCCCTGGTACCTCAGAATGTGACTTTGTTTGGAAATAGGGTCATTGAAGAGGTAATCAAGTTGAAACCAGGTCCCTAGGGTGGGCCCTAATCCAGTGTGATTGATGCCTTTATAAAAAGGGGGAAATTTGGACACAGAGACACCCACTGAGAAAGAAGCCATGGGAAGGCCAACAGGGCCATCTCCAGGCCAAGGAGAAGGGCATGAGCAGCTCCTAGCCTCATGGCCCTCAGCAGGGACCAATGCCCATGACACCTTGATCCTGGACTTCCAGTCTCCAAAACTGTGAGACCGAAGATCTCTGTTTTTGGAGTCCCCCCAGTCTGTGGTACTTGGTTCAGCCGCCCTCCACACAAGCCACGTGAAAAGGCTGATGCCGTGGCTCCTGCTGGGGGTGGGGGTGGGGGTGGCACCATGGGAGCAGGGCTACTCAGCAAAGGCAGAGCCTGGCTATTCCTGATGCTTCCCAGGAGCCTCCTCTGACCTTCTCGGCCCCCTCGATTCTCCATCTAGCAAAACAAAATGATTCCTGATCCGACAACTAATACATCCCAAAGAGACGCAGACTTTGAGGAGTAATGCAACTCTTTGCTGAAGGTTTTCTTAAGGGTTGAGGGGAGCAACATGTGTGTCACGTGTGCGGGTTCTTGTAACTCATGCTGTTTACTCTCCTGTCCTGCTCTCCTGTCTCTCCTCCCAACCAGAGTCCCCGAGGAGCACCAGCTACTCAAGCCCCTTTTCTCTCCTACTTTTTTTTTTTTTCTAGAAGAATCCTGGCTGCACTGGATCTTCCCTGCTTCCCTCTCCCTCCCCTCTTCAAGCTCCTTCCACTTCCTTCCTCATTCTGTGCCTTTCTGCCCTTTCTGTCCTGTTGTGCTCTTTCTTATGTAGATTAGTTTAGCTTCCTGCAGCTTATTCCTACTGTCTCCTCCTGGCATCTGCTCAAACAGAACAACAAAGGCAGGGCCAGAAAGATTGCTTCCTCATTTTCCAAGGAGGTTGCAAAGATACCATTTAATTGCAAGGATATCATTTGCTATGTGGATTATTAAAAGGATAGATAATAGACTAATTGTTGAAGTAACTTCATAAGTGCACCAATTAAGACCCATTTTGAATCTGAAGCCCATTCTTTTTTTTTTTAAAGATTTATTTATTTGACAGAGAGAGACACAGCGAGAGAGGGAACACAAGCAGGGGGAGCGGGAGAGGGAGAAGCAGGCTTCCTGCCGAGCAGGGAGCCCCATGCGGGGCTCAATCCCAGGACCCTGGGATCATGATCTGAGCCGAAGGCAGACGCTTAACAACTGAGCCACCCAGGCGCCCCCTGAAGCCCATTCTGATCAGGGAATAGAAACACCTAAGCTTGACATGGCGAATATAAATAATACACCTAAATTTATGTTGATTAGTGGGTCTGGTGTAGGTAATAGAGTTCATATTGTCAAGGCCAGTTAGTGTATAGGGGATAAGATTGGTCCAGGCATTGACGATGCAAAGAGTTGTCAAGGCTCTTTGATAACTAAATATAATGATACAATGTATGGGTACACATATATAATTTTAATCCTGGTCACACAGAAAAAATACAAAATTTACTTTTCTCTGTGTCTAGGCCTAAAATGTGCAGAGTGCCCATGATCTTAGCCAGAACTCAGAACTCCCCCAAACTATACACACACATAAATCACTTTAAATGGTTATCACACCGACTCACCATCTCCTCTCATGCTAGTGTTTCCCTTAGAATCCACTTGTACTTTTTGATTTCACATACAATACGTGTTTACTCTAGAAAAAAATATGAAAGGAAGCTACAAGAAAAGAAAATTAATTCTGTCGGGTATTGCAGTGACCAGTTTTGTATATATGCTTTTGGATTTGTTGTGTTGAAATATACACATGAATATCTGTCTACCTATTTATCCATCGTTGAAATATATACTTACAGAAGTGGGGTTAAACACATACTGTTTGTGTCTTTATAAAAATCAATTAAGACCAATTTTGCTGAATATCCCAAAATAGGATGCATTGAATACATCTCATTTTGAAAGCTGTTCCATCTTTCTATCTCAATACTTGGGCGCATTTATTTGCATGCTCTTCAGCGGCCGCTTGGTCATGGTGGAAGGCCATGGGAGAATCTTCTTGATGAGGAGGAGGAAGGTTGGGAGAAGGAACTAGAAGTCAGGGGCCTTGTCACACTCTGATATACAGGCACTCATGAAATAATTGTTGATGGATTGAGTAGAACACCAAAGACCTATCTCTCAAAGAGAATAGTTAACTCATTTTGAGACTTATTCCAATGACTTTATTAGAGGGATTTTGGATCATGGGAGGGTCATCCTTAACTGAGTCAAAACATAATATTCTCCAGCCACTCTGCTGATTTGGGCTTTGTAAACTCACTTTGATTGTGAGTTTGAAAGTCCTCCATGTAACAGTCAGCTGCCCGAACTCACAATGAGGGTGCCCATGAATCCAAAGGGCCTCTTGGGGGGATGTTTGGGTGAAGCCCTCAGGCCTGTTTTATGGACACAAGATATTCAGTAAATCTGGACAAACTTGAGGAACCACCCACACTTTAGAGAACTTTTTAAACCAAACTTTCTGGGATTTATGCATCACTGCACAAAAATTTCCCATGACTTAGATGACCAAGAGGGAATACAATACTGTTTTTCATAAACAGTTGAATCTCTTGGCTCAGGGAACAGTGGCTGAGGAGACATCATAAATGGAGCAGACTCTTACAGACGTCCATATGTTTTTGTCCAGGTCAGATGAAGAACCACTGACACCACTTTCTGGCGCAGGTTCTGGGTGAAGGCCATGGTGGAGGTCACGACCAGAGGGGATGAGGTACTATGGGTCTAAATACATGCCCTGGTGACTGAAAATTATGGCCAAGATGTTTGGCATTCTTAATACACATTCCGGACAGTGCAGGGGCTTCTGGCCAGCCTAATGTGAATTTAAGGGGAAAGAAATCATTATTTTCTGGAATGACCCCATTACCAAAATTGGACCCTTGTTATCTTGTGTTCTCTGATGATGGGATAAGATAGACACTCCCAGCCAAGCAGCTCCCTCCTCCCTGCTGACTGGTGCCTCAGGGTGACTCAGCTGTAGTACACTGGGGTTATCTCCTCTGGGTGGCCTATTTCTTGGGGTACAGATAGGCCCCCTGCTCTGCCCTCCTCAGTGGGCTCTTTTTTTTTTTTTTTTAAAGATTTTATTTATTTATTTGAGACAGAGAGAATGAGAGAGAGAGAGCACATGAGAGGGGGAAGGGTCAGAGGCAGAAGCAGGCTCCCTGCTGAGCAGGGAGCCCGATGCGGGACCTGATCCAGGGACTCCAGGATCATGACCTGAGCCAAAGGCAGTCGCTTAACCAACTGAGCCACCCAGGCGCCCCCACGTTGATGAACATTTTTGATCAAGGCTACCTCTGTATTAATAGGTTGGGGTCCACCTGTGGGTGGCATAAGGGACCCATCTGGGTATGGGACATGTTTGGGGGAGCATGGACATTGTACCTCTGTATTAATAGGTTGGGGTCCACCTGTGGGTGGCATAAGGGACCCATCTGGGTATGGGACATGTTTGAGGGGAGGCTTGGGCATTGGAGGGTCCATGCCTTCCCCCAACAGGTTTGCCAGTTCCATCATTATAAGGATTCCTTGTGTCAACAAGGTTCAGCGCTAGATTTCATGTTCCAGTTCCAAAGGGTGAGAAGTAATCACATAAGTCAGCTCTCATCTGGAGATGTCCTGCTGCAGGTTTCCAACAGAGAGACCTGCGTCCAGGTGAAGGTACTTCACCTGAAGTTTAAGTCATGCCCTCCAGGGTCATGAATTGAGGGAAGGGTGCAGAGGGGGCCCCTGATGCCCCAGTGCTTTCAACCTGCGCTCCCATTTCACATCCCTTGTCCTGGTCACCAGCCACCAAGCTTATGCCATCAATCCCCATACCGCTAGTCAAATCCCATACAGTGTCACTGGAATTAAATCCCAGGAAGTGGCCTTTCAGATCAAATGCCTCCACTAGAATATTGCTGTCCAGTAGGAATACAATGTGAGTCACATGTGTCATTTTAAATTAAAAAAACCACATGAAATTTAATAATACATATCTAATCCATATATGCAAAATGGAATAATTTCAACATGGAATCAATATAAACATTTTTGATGAAGTATTTGACATCCTCTTTTTTTCATATGAAGTCTTTGCTATCCGGTGTGTATTTTGCACTTAGAGGGCCTCTCAGTTTGGACCAGTTATATTTTAAGGACTCCGTAGCCATGTACGTGTATTGGTCAACGCAACTCTAGAAGCAAACTCTAGAAGCAAACTCCACAACCACCCTCTGAGACCGCCTGTTGTCCGAGGAGTTTGTGAATTCCATTGACCCGAGCATTTGCCTTGGTGGCGGTCAGGTAAGCCACGCCGTGGGCCCGCCGGTGGTGGAGAGTATCCCAGCCTTGCTCTTAGGGTTTTGTTCCCTCGGGAATCTGTTACTTATCGTCAGCCCTGGTTGGTCCACCTGTTCAGTGGCCCCAACATCAGAACTCATCTAGAGGGGCAGAGAAGAACTTGGCCCTGAGATGCACATTGACACCCTTTGGACAAAGTGGAGGCAAAGCCAGTTGGCAGTTGCTTTTTAAAGGAATTGAAATGGAATTCCAGACTGTTGGAAACGAGTGGAGCTCTGACATTGGCTACAGTTCCAGAGAGAACTCGAGAAGCCCTGGAAGTTGGTATAGCTCCCTACACCCGAGGGGCTACGGAATGCCACGTTAGTCATCTGGGCTGACCTAACATGGGCTCCAGGAGGAGAGGCAGTCCCTCTCTCTCCCCAGGCACTTCTGTTCCAACATTCTTCCCAGAAGTTGGCATTGCCACCCACTTCCAGCCACCTCAGGAGATAGCTGGAATGCCAACAGCCCACAGGCGTCCTTTGTCAGCTAAAAGCACCCTGAAAATGGGTGCCTGGATTAAAAAGTCCTCTGTGTGTTGTAGGCTGGGACAATGTCGACCACAGCCTACACTTTCATTATGGGGATATTTCTCTATATGCTTAATGTTCCGGAGAGAAGTGCAGACTTTCTGCAAAATGTATGGCGTAGTGGGCTTGCACATTGATTGCTTTTCTTGGAAAGGCTGCTATTCAGAGTCTGACCCCCCCACTCCCTGCCCTCATCCCTGCCAAGCCCAAGCAGGCACACAGCGTGCTTCGAAATCGTGGAATGAGAGGTGTGGACAGAGGGAGTCTGCATTTTGCACACACCGGCTAAAACATGACGAAGGTTAATTTGACCTGTTTCTTTTTACTTTTTAAATGTGGCGACTTGAAAGGCTGAAACGACACCTGTGGTTTGCATTATATTTTTGTGGGGCAGCGCGTCTCCGGTGGGCGCTGGACAGGATGACACCTTGGGCTGGGAGTTGTGATGTCTGAGTTCCAATGTCATCTATGGTCACTGATGGACTGAGACTGAGCAGATCCCTTCTCTGGCCTCAGTTTCTTCATCTGCAAAATGGGAGCATTGAACTAGATCATATTCAAGCCACCTGCAACTTTCGACTTCTCCTACCCAAATAACACGGAGTAGACAGGAAAGAAGTGATGGTGGGCACAGCCAGGCTCCTCCATTCATGCAGAGAGGCAGCAGGGCTCATGCTCACATCATTCTGATAGACGGTTAAAGGGCAGAGTATTGGTGAATGGACGGGGCACTGGGAGCACCCGTTTATTTATTCATCCTGCACCTCCCGGCTGAATTCTCTAGGGACTGTTCTCTCTCTCTGGAAACCTTAGCTCCCAGAGTTTCATCATGTCCCCGCCCAGGAGGTGCGAGGGACCTAAGGAACACCACTCACAGCCAGCTCTCAAGTGCAGGGCCCCGTTTCTCAAAAATCAATTTCAGGGCAAAGGAGCAAAGACCCTAACAGCCTCTTCCAGGAACACTTCTGCAGAAATCTTTTAAAAGCTGGAGGGAGTGGCTGCCTCCGGACTCTTTGCATTGTTTATGCATGCAAACATTGAAATAAATATTTAAGGCAAAGGAATAGAAGGGCCACAGTTACTCACTGGGCTCTCCTTTGCATCAGAGAAGCCTGCATCCGGTCTGCCTGGGTTTTTGCCTTTCTCTTATTAAATTTCTCTTCCACCAGCTGGTCAGCATTCCCTGCCCTGCTTGAGGAACCTTGAATGGTTTTTTTTTTCTCTCCTTGGGAACAAAGTCCAGTTGGGAATTCCATCATTCCCTTGCTCTCCCGCTTGCTCTGCTTTGCTCTGCATTGCCCAGTCCGGTCTTGGGACTCTCCCAGGTGACTCACCTTTCCCCTGCTCCATCCCTGGCTCGCTGGGTGCTCCCTGGAGCATTATCCTTGTGTTCTCTGCTTACATGATGAGGGATTCCTCCACAATAATTAATAAAGCAATAGCTACCCTTTCCTGTGGGCTTACTCTACGGACCTGTTTATCTCCCTTCATCCTCTCCATGACCATGACCATACCCGGTGGGGACGGGCGCCGAGGGGACTGGCAGACCAGGGGTGTCTGAACCCAGCCAGTCCACCCTGGAACCCCCACAAATAACCCCTCCGCTAACTTCCTTCCTCGTCAGCATCGATTTCTGTCTCCTTTGCAACCTGGTAGCACATCTGATTTTCTCTCTGATAGCACTTCTGTGAGTTTGTTCTGGTTGCCCTAACAAAGTATCACCGAGTTGGGGCCTTGAAGAAGAGAGATTTATTGTCTCCCAGTTCTGGAGGCTGGATGTCCCAGAAAGAGTTGGTTTCTCCTGAGGCCTCTCTCCTTGGCTTGTAGATGGTGGTCTCCTCCCTGTGTCCTCCTGGGGTCTTCCCTCTTGTATGTGTCTGTGTCCTAATCTCCTCTTCTTAGAAGGACGCCGGTCATGCTTGTGGCCTGCCCTAGTGACCTCATGGACGTAATTACTTTTTAAAAGTAATTATCTCGAAATATAATCACCTTCTTAGGTGCTGGGGGGTTAGGACTTCAATATGTGAGTTCCGTGAGACACAGTTCAGCCCATAACAGCACTGATCATGGTCAACTTCATTCGGTAGTGACTTCGGTGAGTGCCCATTACCCCTCCTGGCTGATAGAGATGGTGTCCTTGTCCACGCTAAACCCAGCTCAGCACGTTTAAGGGGATGCTCCCACTTCTGGGCAAGTCCAGACCTTAAAGCCAAGGTAACTAGGTGGTCATCTGTGAGTGGGGAGGATGCGTGCCATTTTTTGCTCACATAAATATTTCCTTTTTGTGTCATGAAACAGAAGAGCGCAGTCACTGGCTCTGCCTCAGCTGGAGGAGGATCTCAGGAGGCCTGAGTTGCTGGGGGGCTTTGAGTGAGGTCTGGGGTCAGGGAGAGGGCTGGGGGCTGAGCTCCAGTGGTGGTGGTGGAGGGTGACAGCATGTGCCATGTCTCAGAAGCCAACGGGGCATGATGCCTGGGCTGCATTCGTGTGTACATACAGGGCAGTATGTGGAGCCAGAGAGCGACACTGGAAGTCACCACGTCTAGCTGGGGCTGGCTTTGGGAATGCCACGGACATCGGCCTGAGGAGCTGGGTTTTCCTGGTGCCTTATTACGCACGAAGTCCAATCACAGGGTTAAGATGAGGAGCTGGGCGGTGGACTGGCTCTGTCTGACCCCTTCCTCAGGTTTGTGGCATGGAATTTCCAGGAAGGGGCATCTTCTGTTCTTATTGTTGCTTTTGTAAGTAAGGAAGATACAGCCAATCCTGTTGAACTGCCCCCAGGTTTCCCTGTCTTGGTAAATGTCATCACGCAGATGCCCAGACTGGAAACATGACCATCACTCAGATGCCTCCATCAGCCTCCCCCACCGAGTGAATCCATCTCCAAATCCCAGTGATTCCACCTTCTGAAGACCTCAGGAGTCCTGCTTCTCTGCACTACCTCGTGCAAGTCACCATCCTGTTGCCAAGACCCTGCTGGCCTCTGGGCTTCTTGCCTCACGGTGTAGACCCCCCTCCGACCCCAATTTGTTTTGCCCTCGGCCATCAGAGACATCTTTCCAAAATGTGCGTTTCACTCCCCTGCTTGGAACTTTCTGGTGGCTCTTGGTTGTGCTTTGGGTTAAGTGTCATCCTGTGTAAGCCCCCGGCCCCTCTGACCTCTACCCAAACCCTCCAGCTGTTGGCAACATGGAATGTAGTGAGAGCTCTGTGCTCAGCTCAACCCCTTCCTGCTTCCTTTGCCTGCCTGAACCTAACTCGTCATTCATCTCACATGCCACCTTTCCCAGAAACCATCCTTGATGCCTAGTCTGGGATCCCACATGGCTCTCTACCACTCCTGGCCTTACACTTGTGACAAGGAAGGCACCACATGTGTCCGGCTGCATCGTCCACAAGTTCTAAGCTCCCTCAGGACAGGGCAACATCTACTTGCCGTCCTTGTACCTCCAGGGCCTAATGCAGGGTTTGCACAGAGAAGGGACTCAATCCATAATGTATTAATTGGGCAAATAGGTCGTGCATTCCTTGGTGTGACCATAGTCACCGTCTTTCTGCTTAAATAGGTCCAAACTTCTAGGATCTCATTAAAGTTAGAGTGTTCAGTTGTGGTTATTTGAATTAAGACCCAAACTCTCCACCCATATAAGTAACTCCAGCAACACAGGTAGGAAGGAAGAAATAACCCGCCAATCTGGGTTGGCTCTTCTTTGTCTCTCTCCAGGGTGCCTGGACGGTTAGAACGCTGCGTAGGATGTGAGCGTGTGGGATGGAGGGAGCCCAGAGCAGGGGCGGAGCTTGGCAGCTCCTCTTGTTCAGAAATAACTCCTGTACTAGGGTGTTATCAGTCAGGGTGGGCCAGGGGCATGGGGGGTCCTTTTTATTGCATGTCTGCTGAAAACCTGGGACATCTTTTGTTTTCTCTCTGGGAAATGAGAACAAGCAAACGGAGGGCTGCATTTGTATTAACTTTCTGTCTCTGTCTCCCAACAGGGGCCTTCAGACCCCTTGGGACACCCATGACATGACAGAGGACGTAGCTCAGCCGAACCCGTAGCTCTCCCACTGGCCAACGATGAAGGAGCCCTGTGTCCTCCCCAGGGCTTCAGCTGGCATGACCTCCCAGAATAAGATGCTTGAGGAAGCTCAGTGATTCACAGGGCACAGGGTCAGCTCACATGTAATCAGTCCCACCCTCCAAAGTCAACAAAAGCTGCTCAGGTCATCAGTTAAACACCATTTCTGTGTCTGCCCAGAGAAGCACTTTCCATACTGGCAACTACAGTGACCAGAGGTCTGTCATGTAGCTAGAGAGAACATTCAGTCAGAAAGAATTTAGCAACAAAAGGTAAATAGTCACGCGAGACTTCCAGTTAAAGAAGGCAGTTTGCATCCATGTTCATGAAACTCCATCAGCATTACGGGAGAGGGTTTGGGAAAGAAGAGCAGAAGACCATAAGGTAGAGAAAAGGAGGAAGAATCAGCCGTAGCGATATGCTGGAAGATAGCACATGGGCAAATAGGAACTGATTTAGCAGCTATGGGAAGCTCATTGCTAACCCTGAGCCAGGAAAGATGAAAGGCGACCCACTTATACCCCAGAACCTTCCAAAGGCTCAGGAATGGCAGCACCATGTGCCTCTAAAACTGGAGGTCAGACGTGGATGGAACTGGAGGGTGTTATGTTGAGTGAAATAAGTCAATCAGAGAAAGACATGTATCATATGACCTCACTGATATGAGGAATTCTTAATCTCAGGAAACAAACTGAGTGTTGCTAGAGTGGGGGGTGGGGTGAGAGGGATGGGGTGGCTGGGTGACAGACATTGGGGAGGGTATGTGCTATGGTGAGCTCTGTGAATTGTGCAAGACTGTTGAATCACAGATCTGTACCTCTGAAACAAATAATACAATGTATGTTAAAAAAAAAAAGAAGAAGAAGAAGATAGTAGGAAGGGAAGAATGAAGGGGGGGAAATCGGAGGGGGAGATGAACCATGAGAGACTATGGACTCTGAAAAACAAACCGAGGGTTCTAGAGGGGAGGGGGGTGGGAGGATGGGTTAGCCTGGTGATGGGTATTAAAGAGGGCACGTTCTGCATGGAGCACTGGGTGTTATATGCAAACAATGAATCATGGAACACTACATCAAAAACTAATGATGTAATGTATGGTGATTAACATAACATAATAAAAAAAAAGAGTCAAAAAAAAAAGTGGAGGTCAGAGAGAGCATCCTTGGAAACGCTGTCAAAGAAGAAGTTAGGTCCTCCCCCTTCCTCCGCCCCCCAGCCCGTCCCCTCCCTCATAATTTTCTGCCTCCACTTTGCACACTTGGCCCACATGTTGATAGAAAACCAGAATTTTTTTTTTTCCTCTGGAGATGGTTAAACGGAAGGTCTCTGGACCGGGGGATGCGGGGCACAATGAACCAGTACTCAAATGGCCTTTTTGGAACGCTTCTGAAAGGCGGTGAGCTGGGTGCTGCAGGAGGTGGTGGCCCTGAATTGATGAGGCGGGAGGCAGTTTTATGATGGGAGGGATGACTCATGACAAAGCACAGAGGCCAGAAAGGGTTGGTTGTTAAGGAGATGGGCTTGGCTGGAGCCAACGGGGGCTGGTACAGGGTGGACAAGACGGAGAAATGAAGTGCAGCCAGCTCTGAGGGACATGATGACGCCAACCTGAGGGCTCACATTCAGGAAGAAAGGGTCGTCAACTGGAATGTGAAATGATGGAAAAGGGATTTCAGGAGGACTTTTCTGCAAATGAATGTCTAGCTTGAGATCTGGAGAAGCCGGTATAGGGAGTCCAGGAAAAAAGCTTTTGATGATAACCAAGGGGTAGAAAGGTGTGGGGCTAGGACAGGGGTGGGAAAAAAGCATAAACTCTTCCCCTGGGCAAGTCAGATGCTGTCTGTTCCTGCATTTGTTCCTTTGCCTCTTTAGGCCTTCATAAATGCAAGCAGTTTTTGGCAGGTAGGAACGCTAGATTTATGAGTAAAAAGTCCCAGTTCTTTGACTCATTTGAAGGAATCCAAGCCAGAAAAACGAACTTGACTTTAGACAGAAAAAAAATATATTCTTTTAAGAGATTTCTTGGTCTGTGATCAATCTTTAATTACCCACAGGGCACTGGATGTGTTCAGGTATAGACACCATGCAGGAAGGCAGTGAAATCACGCCCACTAATCGTCACTCCTGAAACCTGCGCCCCCCACGGCCTCTCCATGTTCCTTTTCCCATCCTTCCTGCAGGGCCCAAATCACCTGAGCGCCGCAGCCCGTGTAAGGTAAGCACGAGGCACCCTGCTGGTAGGAGTCAGTTGATTTTAATAATTATGACTCAACCTCAGTGGGTCGATGGATCCATCTTTGACCTACAAGGGAAGAGGGACTCAGAGCGGCTTGCCATCACAGAGCTGGTTCCATGAGCACAGTGGGTGGGCAACAAATGTTATTGACTAATTTTGGGTCATCCTTCTCTATTCAGATCCCAAGGCATGTCCAGTCATGTAGCAAAGATGCTTCTTTTGCCCGGAGTCTAAGGGGTGACTGCTTCTCCTAAGACGCTAAGTGTGTTTTACCACCTGCATTCTTCAGGAAAAGCCTGCTCTCTCCTGCCCCCCTCATCCTGCTTGCAGTCTTGGAGTCCGTAGAGCCTTAGAGATTGTGTTGTTCTAACCTCCAACCAGATGCAATCCTCCCTGCAGCCTCCTGACTTCTGCTCAAACCTGTGCCTGAGGAGAAGTTCACCACTCAGTGAGCTAGACTATTTCCCTCATGGGTCACACTTATGCCACCAGGCCCACTGGCCTCTCTATACTCTCACCCACTGGCTGCTGCTCAGCCTGCTTGAGCACATTCCAGAAGGCTCTTTAACTGTGCTGCCGGAAAGTTCATCAAATATCCAAAAGGTCACGGGGTAGCAGAAACCCAACTGGCTCTGTAGTCATACGGATCTGAGTTCAAATCTAAAAATCTATTGATGTGCCCCAGGGCAAATCCATTCTTTGAGCTTTAGTTTCCTCTTCTGTGAAGTGGGGATCCTACCCTCAAGTTGCAGTGAGGCTAAGAAATAATGCATAACAAACACCCCACATCGTCCGTGGAACTCATGAGACTCTGGAAATCATTTTTGTTTAAAGACAGAAAAGACCTCTCTCTCTGCACATCACTGCACCCCTCACTTTACTTCATGTGACAAGGTTTCTATTTATCTATAGCTGATCCCCTTCACTGTCAACAGATGTACATTCAACCGAAGAGTCTATAGTATCCGTTCACATTTCAAAAACAAGTTTGCACTTACGCCTGATGAAAATGATCCAGAGAGTTGGTAAATTGGAGGCAATAATCATCCACCCCTCCAATGTTTATAACACTATGTATTTGCACAGAAGAGCTAGAGGCTTTGGGCATTGTTTATACAACAGTCTGTGATTATTTATGTAACAGCTTATGATTATGTAACAGCTTATGAGCCTAAGATGGAATCCAGACATGTTGGTTGAAGAGGGATGGGTTGGACTCTGGTGAGGGTATTTCCACAAGAGGCTGAGGGCATTGTGGGAGGGTGCCCATCCTAAGCCATGAGGAGCCAGGTATGATAAAGCTCTTTCCAATCATTGCAAGGGAGGGGTGATTCTGCGTGGGTGTCACTCAAATCCATCCCCAGTACAGCATGTAGACATACATCTGGGTCCAAGAAAAGAGAGGATTTGAAAGTAAAAATGGAGCTATGTTACTAAGAATGCTCATAGGCAGTGGGTCAGAATGAGGAGGTTGGCCAAAAGCCAGAGAACTGTGGATTATTGTGGTAAATGTTGCCCCATCTGTACCCACTGGTAGTGAGGACAGGAGAAATTCAAATGAATTCAACACAGAATACTGCCTAATGAGTGGCCAAAGTTCAACAGGAGATTAAAAGAAAGAAACACAACATAAGTGGCCATGAGAGGGCAGGAATTGCCATGCGCTAGGAGGGAGGGCCAGATAAACTACTCTAGCCATTCAGGAAGTGGAAAGACGGCTTATAGAGGAGGTGTGGGCGGGAAAGGTTGGGTCACACAGGTAGCCCAGAACAATGGAATAGCTGACATTGATATCTGTCCTCCAGTATCAGTTCTCCTTACCTTCCACATTAACACAACTCCCAATTTTAATTGGAAATATGGTCACTCACAAATAAAGACATTTCCCAGCCGCCCGTGCAGCTAGGTGTGACCACATGACCGAGTTCAAAGAGATATCAGTGAACTGTTAGGTGGCAGTTTCCAGGAATAGTCCCTAAAAGACAGCTGGTATTCATCTTTTGCCCTCTTTTTCTTTGCCCCTTCCTGCACCCTGATTTATGGAATATGGATATGATGGAGGAACTCTGGGTTCTACCTCGGACCATGTGGATGACGGAGCAACGAGCAGGAAAGAGCCTGGGTCTCTAAACTTCTATATGAAGAGAAATAAAATCGGATCTTGTTTAAGCCTGTTATTTTTGGTCTCTATTGTTCTTAACAACAATCCTAACTGATACCAGATGGGCAAGATTTAGATAAATGGAAGTGGGGTTCAGGGAATGAATATTCTAGGCAGAGTAATGGCAAGAAGACAATATGAGGGACATGTGAGGAAGAATGGGAAGAACCTTGGGGCTCTGCTGGGCAGGTAAGGCCAGTGAAGGGGAGGAGAGAGGGGTAGGGTCAGAAAAATATCACTGGGTCCGAGTAATGCAAGACTTTGAACAACGGATAAAAGAGTCTGGACTTTATTCTGTGTGTGGTGGGGAGCCACTGAATATTTTTGGGTGAGGAAGTGTCCTGATAGGAACAGAACTTTGGGAAAATGAATCAGAGAGTAGTGAAGGCCGTGACACCAACTGTAGGGCTATTGTAATATCTGGGCAGGAGAAAGAGTGGGTCTCAATAATGGCAGGGACAGAGGGAATAGAAAGGAGAGGGAAGATCCTCAGTTATTGTCCCCCAAATGTTCTCCAGGAAATTCTTTCTGAGAGGAGTTTTATTTGGGAAGGGAGACTAAGAAAACATATGGAAGCTTGAGCACAGGAAGAAGAGGTGAAGGGGACGTCACTTGGGAGAAGGTAGGGCACAGAATGGGGCATTGGGGGCATCTGAAGTTTACCTACTTTATTTACCTACTGTATAAAAAACAGGGTGCTATTAGGAGATGGCTTATGTATGATCAGTCTTTGCATTTAAGGTCCATGAGACATAAATACCTACTCCCTACTCCAAAAAATTGGAGACAGCACTAACCTTCATTAGGGGAGGGAAGTTATCTACTGCTTGTTGTCAAAAGTAGCAAAGTGAGAAGATACAATTGGCTCCTCCGGGCAGAGCCTGTGGGGTCACCCTTGCAGAAGGATGAAAATAGGGGTCATCCCACCCTGGGGAAAGTGATGTTTTCCCAACTGACAAGTGTCTGATGTGTCAACAAATACAAGGTTATAATGGGAGACCTACCTCTGGGTATTCATATTTTCTTCCAAGGAACTTCTGTTCTAGTCTCAAGGTAGCTTGGGATCTATTGGAAAAGAGTGTTTTGTGAACACAAACTCAGAACAATGAGAATTAGTTTTAGAGAGTGCCTGGCGTAGGCTGTGGGGTATGTTATTCCACAGGCCACGCTGGTATAGGGCTTGGGGCGCTTGCATCTCCTTCCACAGTACAGGGATGGAGAAACACAGATGCACTTTCTAGACTGTTTGGACCTCCCATCTTTGATGGCAGCATTACTTGGCCAGGGCATAGTTCTTAGTTCATAGAATCAGTCATATCACTTCTCTGGGCTATAGATTCCTCCTCTATAAAATGAAGGGACTGACCATATCATGATGAAGTTAATTCCAGCCCCAACACTCCAGGATGCTGTGAACACATCTTACTACCTTGGGGGCATCAGGGTAAAGAGCATGATGTCCATTCCTAAATCCAAGGGAGTGCCCAAGGGAAATCAAAGGACTGAGTCAGGAACAGGAGTCACAGAGTTAAGCCACTCCTTCTTGTTGGATCTCCAGGACACAGCAGCTGAGAGATACCCTTGGCAACAGTTGCTTTGACAGTTTTCTTGGAGTCATGAGAGTGTTTTACCCACAGCGGCCCCCTACACTCTAATTCGGCTTGACTCTGGGTAATCAGAACAGTCTGCTGAATTTGGAGGGTCCCACTGGTGCCTGATCAGGTTTCTTCATGGTTATTATGCTTTGACCGGAACTTTCCAGAAATGGATGGATAGAAGAGGCTGAAAGAAGTCTAAAACATTGTACACCTGGACCACCTACCATATCTTCATGAAGCAAGATATGGATATCCAAGTTGCATTAGTATGCAAATGTATCTTTTCTATTTTGGCTGCCTAAGAAGGACTCAACTTGTCCCCACATTCTCTTTTCTTCCCCAGGAAGTACAATGATTTTTCTCTCACTAGGGGGCCTGTGAAAGGAGACTGTGAAGAGACTGGTCTAGTTGAAGCATGGGCCTGGCTCAGGTAGCTATTTTGTCGCCCATCCCCCAATCCACAATTCCCAAGGCCCATGGTTGCCCACATGGCACACATCCCCCCACCCCCAGCTTGTCTCTGGCCAACCGTGATGGTCCTCCTCCAGCTCCCCAGTGTGATACATTTCTCATACCTCTTTCTCTTGGGCAGGTGTTCAAGCCAACTATGGCCTTCTCTGGTATTCAAAGAGTGCTGGCCACCATGTGTCAGCCATCTGCCAGTAAAGAAGTGAAGAGCCAGTCCCCCTGCTTCTGAGGTGCTCAGATGATGGAGCCAGAGCATCATCTACTATGCATTCTCTGCAAATGAGAGTTACTGGAAATGAGGGATTAAGAGGGCATGGGCAACAAAGACTGAAGTCAAAGCAGGTGGAGATCCATGTGGGTTAGGATAAAATTGGGAGGGGCAGTGTAGACGAAAGACCGGCATCTGCCCTATGTTTAGTCTCTGCTGAGTGGTGCCTGTGCCTGGGGAGAACCCTCCCTCTACCCATAACCTCTTATTCTAGATGAGGTAATATCGAAGAGAAGGGGAAATAATGGGGTGTTTTCCATCTCAAATTTATCAGCCACGCAGGCTGTCACAAAGTCAGAGCTCTCACCCCACATTTAGTGGGCACCAAGTCCCATTGTCTCCAAGAACTTAACATCTTTCAAATCTACTTTTCTCCAATTCATACCCACTCCCCCCTCTCATATGAAGTATTACAATGACAGCCTACTCTGGCCATACCCCTGTGCATCTTCTCTACCCCTTCCAGACAGATCTGTCTAAAGTAAGACTGATTATGGGCATGACTCCATTGCACAAATCCTTTCCATTTCTCTCCAGTGCCTAAAGGTGGTGGTCCAAACTGAGAGACAATGCTTTTAGGGTCTTGCTTGGCCTAGCCCTTGCCCATCAGTTCAGCCTTATGTCTAACCACCTGCCATGGCACAATCTACCTCATTCATCACAGACCCCAGGCTTCCTAGGATATTTCTCACTTTACTCATATTTGCAAAAATACTTGCCCTCTCCCCTCTTCTCCTGCTGAAGTACTGCTTGTCTTTCAAGGATCTGCCCAATCACTATTGTCTCATGAAGCCTCTCCCAATTGTCTTCATCAAGGCCACCACTGTGTCCGGCACATATATCCACCAGAACAACTGCCAAACTGTTTCGTTTGTTTACACCTAGTGGAGAAACCCAAACTGTAATCACATTTCCATCTTCACCGTCCCAGCACCTTACATAGTGCTCGGCATTTATTAGGTGTCCAACAAATCTTCTATAAAATTAACTGATGTACAGAAAAAAGGAGAGTAGTAAATAAAGAAGTGGAGAGGCTGGCCATGGCTCTGGTAGAAGGGTAAATGGAAGGTTCAATGACTTGGTAGAAATCTGAGAGAGAGAAAAATATACTAAAATAGTAGTGTTTGGATGTTTTAAATAAATGTTGGCTTGGATGTACAAGGAATAATGGTAAAATGAGGACTTTTTTTTTCCCCTCCATTCCTGGAGTTTTGGGGTCTAAGAGGTCAGAAATGTAACACTGCACTTTTCCTAAACAAAGCCTCAGTTTGTCATCTGCGAGTGAGGGGGAAGATCCTGGGTGAGGGGGAGGAGGGCCAACAATGGCTTTTTTACACCATATTTCTGGCCCCCGGCTAGTTTGGTTTGCCAGCAAGGGAAGCCCTGGGGCCAGACATCATGAGTCATCTGTAGAGGAGAAAGAGTTACCCCAGAGGCGAATATTATAGAGCATTCCAACCTCAGACAGTTTTTGATTTTACCTTGGAAATTCGTGTTTTCAAATATTGAAAAATATTCAAAAGGTACCTGCTATATGTTAGGCAGGAGGGCACTAGGCATCTAGAGACTACTAAAATTCACAGTCTAGTGGAGAAATGTGAATATAGAGAGACATTTCCAACAAAATGCAATAAGCCCCCAAAGGGCTAGGGAACCAAAGAGTGAAAACTAACTGCATTATTTAAGATCAGGAACACAAGTATATGACAGAAACCCTTAAAATAATAGTGGCTTACATAAGATGGAGGTTTATATCTCTTGCACATAAAAAATGTCCAGAAGTGGGCAATCCTGGGCTGGTATGATGGCTCACCCGCATTAGGAGCCCAGACTTTTGTCTTCAGCTCTGCCATCTTTGGCTGTGGCTTCCTCGTCATCTTGTCCTTGATGACTAACAGAGCGTCAGCCAAGACACCTGCATTCCAGGCAATGGAAAGGAGGAAAGACAAGCCTCTCTCATCTCAGACAGTTCTTTTAGCAGCCTTCTTGCCAGGACAGCATTCCTGCTCAAGTCTTGGTGGCTAGAACTTAGTCTCCTGGCCATACCTAGCTATAAAGGTGGCTAGAAATAGTCTTTTTTGGGGGGAAGGGTCAGCAATGTTCCCAACTAAAAGTTGGCATTCTATTACGAAGGAGGGAAGGGAAAATGGATGTTTATGTGGTCAACCAGTAGTTTTTGACACACTAACCTCATTTGAGGCATTCTGGGGAGTCTATTTGTATCATAAAATTAATATTACTTAAGATTCTACACACCTCTCAGGTGTGCATAAGGGAAGGTGTGCATGAGCTGTAAGGTATCAAGATTTGGGGACAAGGGCTGTGGTAGAGGGATGGAGATATACACTTAGGGATTTGCAAACTTGTTTTGGTGCTTCAGTTCTGATGCACATCCTTGTCCCCTCTGAGATGGAGAGAAACATACAAGAACGTTGTAGATACTCCCCACTCCCAAGGCAGAACTCCCTGGTAAAACTGAATGGGTGAATGTACCCTTGGCCAGGAGTCCTCATTGACTCCTGCCCTCTGGAATCTAGGGTGGTGAATGCAGAGCAGATAAGACTGGACTGACTCATCCAGCCTGGGATGCAGAAGACTGGGAAAGGTGAGAGTCTGTGCATGAATATCCCCCACCTTTTATGCAGTGATCCTACTCTCTTGTCAAACCTGACCAGTGACTGTCTCAGACTCTCACTGATCAGATTGTCAACCCCTCCCCTCTTGGGAATAATCTAGTTCTAGGCTGGAGGTTTCAATAATTCCTTGATCTTGGGCTGAGGTGAAGTGTGGGGACAAGGGGGAAATATTCTCCCCTGTTCCTAGCATCTGAATAAGAGGGTAGATGGCATGAGGTGTGGTATAGTCAGTCTTTTGAATTGCAGATATTGTGCTGAATGGGTAGGGACATTTCAGCACAGTTTTCCCTCATGGCTAATGATGTTGAACGCCTTTTGATGCATTTATTCACCAAGCATCTTCCTTGGTCAAGTGTTTGCCCGGGTATTTTGCCCATTTTTATTGGGTTGTTTGTCTTCTTCTTACGTCGTGAGAGTCCTTTATATATCTTGGTATAAATCACTTGTTGGATATGTTTTACAAATATTGTGTCCTAGTCTGTGGCTAGGGGGCTATGTCTGAAGATACATCTTTTCCCTATAAGAACTGGATTTCATCTTATTTCTCAGGAGAAAAATAAAATATTCTATTCATTAAGACTGGGGAGATTAAATTGTTGGATTAATATGGCAAATAGTGGAAGGCATTTCGTCCCGTGTTACTGGAATGACAGGGAAAGGAAGCAAGGATAATCCAAAGATGGATGAATGTTTCTGAAATATTCCCTAATTTTAGCTAACTAGTTATTTAGTATTTTGCTAATTAGTTATTTTTCAGCTTTTTTGCTATTTTATCATTGAATAATTGCTGTTACTCTGATTTGGCTTTAATTATGAGTGAGATCTAACATATTTTTATCGGATTGACCATTTGTGGATTTTTTTCTCTGAAATGTCTATTCATCTCATTCACATTTTTCTGTGGGATTTGTTTGTCTTTTGCTGTTGTGGATGTTGATTCGTATGGCCCGTATTTGTATATATGTTTCCAAATATGTAATATTTGTATATATGTTTCCATATGACTTGCGAATTTTTTTGGGGTGCCAGTTTGATGTTTTGTTTTGTTGGTGGTTTTTCATGTAGGAGTTAAACATTTTATAAGCAGGATTGTAAAAGTGAGAAATGGAGGTAAAGGTCCAGATACTTCACAGGAACTGCACGTTTCCTTTGGTATTGGTGGCTTGCTGGAATGAGAAGAGGCTCTGGATAGTAAGGGAAAGGATTGGGAACCATCTGGGCTTGTTCAGAACAGATTTATGGAAAGAAAGCAGACCTGCTGGTTAGAGAGCCCTGGGTTCTAATCCCCATGCTGCTAACAGCCAGCAGCCTAACGTTGGACAAGGCAACCATTCCCTCAGAGTCTCCACTTAGACAGTGTTAAAATAAAGGATTTAGTCCAGATGATTTCTAGTGTCTCTTCCAGTTTCAATATTATTTGCAACTGGGGTGTATCGCCATCACATTGACGTGAATCTGTCGCTGGGTTTCCTCAGACAGAATCAGCATATCCACAATGTGTGGGTCAGCCTCAAAGCTCGGGGACTATCACCCCATTTGCAACTTTCTCTTTAGTCAGCTCTTCGGCTTGTTTCCCTTTCATGGCCTTGGGTCAAAATATGCAGCTTGTGGGGAAGGGACAGGAAATTGCACAAAACCCTCAGATGATCCTGGGTGTCTGGGGTTGGCAGAGTGGCAGAAAAGCAAGAACATGGCTTTTGGAGCCTGATGGGCTTGGCTCTGATCCTAGCTCTGTCCCTCACCAGCTGCATGACTTTGGATGGGCTCCTGAAACTCACTGGGTGTCTGTTTCCTCTTCTGCAGAATTTCTTCATTTGCCTTTCTCCTGGACTATTGTGACCATCAATACTAAACAAATATATATTCTTCTACCCATTATAAGAATATAATCCAGTGAATATAAATATGCAATGTTTAATCAGAGCCTTGCGTCTAAGAGGTGCTAAATAAGTATTTGTTGATTAAAGGAATATACAATGTGGGAGAGAGAAAGGAACATTCCTTTTTATTGTTTGTGGGGTTTATTGTTTTATTTTATTTTTTTAAAGATTTTATTTATTTATTTGAGACAGAGAGGATAAGAGACAGAGAGCATGAGAGGGGGGAGGGTCAGAGGGAGAAGCAGACTCCCCGCCGAGCAGGGAGCCCGATGTGGGACTCGATCCAGGGACTCCAGGATCATGACCTGAGCCGAAGACAGTCGCTTAACCAACTGAGCCACCCAAGTACCCGGGTTTATTGTTTTAAATAGTACAACATTTTTGGAGGCCAACCTAGAACTATTTATCAAGAGCTTTAAAATTTATAAGTCTTTTAATCTGGTAATTCTAGTTGTAAGATTTTTTTTTCCTAAGAAAATAACCAGGGGATACCTGAGTGGCTCAGTCGGCTGAGTGTCCAGCTCTTGGTTTCAGGGCATGATCTCAGGGTTGTAGGATTGAGCCCCTGAGGATAGAGTCTGCTTGGGATTCGCTCTCACTCTCACTCTCCCTCCATCCCTCCCTACCTCAAATAAATAAGTAAATTAAAAAAAAAAAAAAAAGAACCAGGCAAAGAATATATAAGGATATTTGGTGCTATAGTGATTATAATTGTGAAAAAACTGACAACATTCTGAATGCACAATAATGAGGGACTGCACAATCAAAGTATGGTTCACCCCCAGTGGATACGTGTAGCCATGGCAAATGCTGTACTGAAAGAACATTTGGTTTAGAGGATAGGCCTTGATGCCTGTGATGAATTGAAGCCTGGCAAGATGCTTGCTGGTTATGTAGAGTTTGGCAAGTTTACTCAAAGTTCTCAAAACATTAATTTTTCCATTTGTAAAGTAGTTATAATGATGCCAATCTCATTGGGTCAGAAAAAATTTGTCAAATGCTTAGGACAGCTGCTGATAGGCCACCAGGGCCCCAAAATGGCAAGAATGAGCAATTCACATGAACAGATGAAATGCATCAAGTGAAATAATGTAAGCTAAAAAACTTATATGATCACGTTGTTGTGAAAAATTAATACACTTATTGGTAGAATGTATAGAAAAAGTCTGGAAAGATATACACAAACATGTTGATGGTGGTTATCTCAGCGAGGGTGTTGTGGATGGGTTTTAGATTTCTTTTTGTTCATGTGCATTTTCTGTTTGCTACTGTGTAATAGGATCATTTCTGCAATAAAAACACATTCAAATTATATATGTGTGTGGGTGTATAGTGTAATTTCTAGAGTTATTTGGGAAAGAATTTTTGTACTGTTTGGTATAGTTTGATGATTTTTCTTTTTTTTGTTTTCAGATTTTTAATAGATTAATTCTATCCGTGAGAAGCATAGAGATACTCATACCATTGGCAATCAGATTCTTCTTTTCTGGGAACTGTAAATATTAGGGAAAGAAGATAGATGTACTACTCTAGCAAAAATCCCTCCGCGTGAAATTTTAGTTTGATGATTTTTCAAAAAGAAAGATGACCTGATGGGCAGATTACTTAGTCTAATCAAGGTTTAGCAGATAAGGGTCAACTCCATCCCTTTTGGATGAGCTTACATTATATTCCCATCAAGGGACTTTGGATACTGACTCCTCGGGTGTGGCTAGGAATGTCACCACCTACAGTACTCCTTGGGAGATCACCAATGGCAACAACAGTAACCAACATTTATTGAGCACTGACTGCAGGCATGGTGCTAAGCACTTCCCATGAACTGTCCAATCATGACAAGTCTGTATTATGCAGCTCTTTTTACCTTTATTATGTGGCTTAGGACATGGAACCATGGATTATCTTACCAGAGGCTAAAATGTGTTCAACACAGTATTTTAACGTAGGTTTAAAAAAATGCTCAAGTTTTCCTTGGCCACTAAGTGCTAGGACCAGGAACCCCAATATTCAAATGTACTGTCTCCCAGTTAGAGAATTCTGACCAGTGAGATGCTTTGACGATACCCAAGGTCACTGTTTAGCCACCAGCCTCATTAGTCGATGAGATCTTATGTAAGTTTCTTTGTCAATAAAATGGTGATATTAATGGTGCTCATTGTGAGGAATCCATGAACGAATGCATTACCCAGATGGAGTAATATTTATATACTGTACGTTTTGGTACTGTTACCCCCCGAGCTCTCTAGCAGAACCCTTCCCAGCAGAGCTCCAAGGGACCACCCCAATAAACAAGCGCTGATATGGGAGGTTCCCTTATTTGCTATCTCCATGCTCTCCTTTTCCTAGATGTCGTGATGATATCATTTCAAACAATGAAAATGCAAACTCTGGTTGTATGTGCCCCATTTTTTGCATTCCTGTGCTGGAGCTAAGTACTACCATCATTCTTGTGTTACTCTAAAGCTGGCTTGACCTCTCCTTTCCTCAGGGACAGCTCAGATGTTAATAAGGATGATGATAACAATCATCTTCATTATTTTGATACTTTCAATAACCCCCTTTTCTAAGTTAGGTACACTTACTCGTTAGTGCTTGAAATGACTATTAATGATGTTATTCGTAATTTTTCTTATTTCATCTATCTCAGCGGCTATCTTGTCATATATTTCAGAGTGACAAGTTTTAGTTTGCAAATCCAACCTTAAAATGAAGTTTATTACTCTCTAAGAAGACGGACTTGTGATATGGATGAGCTGTCACCTGACCGCAGTCCTTCGGCGTCACGATCCAGACTGTAAGGCAGGTGTGTTATTTAGGATTTATCTAGAGATTAAACGGCTGGGTATGACATAGTGAATCATACCTTCTGGCTCTGGGTCACATGCGTGTTGCCACATTAGCCTCCTTCCAACTTCCTAGTCTTCTAGTGGGAAGACTATTAAGCTTCAAAACAAGAAAATTGTATGTTAAAACCCGGTAGAAATAAATTATCACAAAAGTGAAAAGGCAATATACTCAGAAACATCTAGAAACTCACAGGTATGTGGATTTATTATCCTAATGAATGCTAGCAGTGTTTTCAGTATTTCATTCAATTTTTTTCCTTCTTAGATGGAAAACTGGT
This sequence comes from Mirounga leonina, assembly GCF_011800145.1. Lineage (NCBI taxonomy): Eukaryota > Metazoa > Chordata > Mammalia > Carnivora > Phocidae > Mirounga > Mirounga leonina. Next base: position 8,738,565 of record NW_023270777.1, on the reverse strand, counting down.
GGAATTGCTTCTACTTTTTTAAAGTATGGAAACCCGGAATAAGGTCCTCTCAGTTTGGGGTGAATCTACTTTTTCCACTTCCCTCAAAGAAGGTGGGACGTGGGTGCAAAGGGTGAGAAAGATTAGTTAGCAGTTATCAAGCACTTCTTACATGCTAGGCACTGATTCTGAGTCTAAGAACTTTAATATATTTTAACTCATTGGTAGTAAGTGCTTTTATTAGTCTCATGTCATAGATGACAAAGCGAAGACATAAAGGAGAATTTGCCCACATAATAGTATGTGGTGGAGCCAGAATTTAAACATATGTGATCTGACTCTAAAACCTGGCTCTTAACCTGTTGTGTTATTCTGCCTCTTCATTTGCAACCCTAGTGTTCTAAGCTACAATCTATCCTCATTACTTGTGGATCCCCTATATGTGAATTCGTCTACTCGCTCAAATGTATTTATAACAATTCCATCAGTACTCATCGCTCTCCTGGTCCTTCTCAGACACGCACCTGCACAAAGGGGCAAAATCACGTGAGGTGTCTAAAGTGAGCGCAAGGTCACGTCCGCCTTCTTGTTCTGGACCTCCGTACTGCAAGCCAGTGTCCTCTCCGGGGTATATTTTGTGCCACATTTTCCATGTTTTCATGTTTTTGTTGTTGTGGTGGTGGTGGTCGTGGTGGTGATTTTGCTGCTTAAAGTGGCTTCCAGGTGTAGTGCTGAAGTGCTGTTTGGTGTTCCTAAGTGCAGGAAAGCTGTGATGTGTCTTCTGGAGAAAGTACATTTGCTAGGTAGGCTCTGTGGGGCATGAGTTACAGCACTGTTGGCCATGAATTCAGTGTGAATGATTCAACAATATATATTAAATAAACTGGCTTTAAACAGGAGCACACATAAAATAGGGCTATGTATTGAATTGTTGATGAAAATATTGTGATCAGAGACTCACAGGAACCTAGCCTTGTATTTCCCCAAGGAGCAATGGTTCAGTATTTACTGATTCAGTGTTCTCAATGACTTTATAGACTACAGCTACCATGAATAACAAGAACCAACTGTATTTATATCGATTAGTTATATATCTATCAAACCAATTAAACTTCAACAATATTAAAATGTTTCATTATAGTGAAGACTCTCCAGGAGGGTGGGAAAACAGTTCTTCAATTGGAACTGACTCTCTTGCAGAATTGGGTGTTGTCTGAGGCTATCATAAGCCCCTGGGACACAATGACCAGTGAAGGACAGCTATTATGAAGATGACAACATTCTGAATCATTTCAGGCAGGTTGGGACAGACCAGCGAGGTGTTTTCTAGTGTAGGCATTAAACCCACACCCCATTCCCACCTTCCAATAATAAAAAATCCAGACTTCATAAAAATTAAATTATATGCTGAAGTCCAGTGGAAATGAATTATTAGAGGAGGAACACTCAAAAAAATGTCCTGTACAGGGCAAGAAGGTGAATTTACCACCTAGTTAGCGCCCAAATGTCTTATGATACTTATTTTGCAAAAGGTTTGCTCCTACTATTTCAGGTTTGACCGCTCAGAGTTGGTTCACCACAATTGAAATTACTACGTATCCTTCAAAGATTTGGATTTGCTCATTTTTGTGGTGGTTGGCTGGAGTCTGACCTTGAGACAAACCAGGGTTAATTTTCACAATTTTATCACTCTAATTTTTAGGATGATAAAAAAACTCAGATGTGAATTAGTTTTTTCTTCTTCTTTGTGCAGACGAACAAATTAAGGCCCTGTCCCCTACTGGGCCCCACCAGTTAGTGAATGAGGAAGTCTCAGGTCTAGATACCATGACTTCCATTCAGGATTCTTGTTAGCACATTGTCTCCCTAGAGCCGATGGAATGAATTCTACCTTCTTGGAAACAAGGAAAGCTTTTTTCCTAGGGTGTCCTAGCTAGGGTGGACATTAAAACACTAGGCTGTCCCCTATCCATCGTCTCTACTCTGCCCAGAGGTGGTCAGCATTTAAAACATCTGAGCTCAGTTAATGCCTGAGTGGCCAAAAAGTGCACCATTAATCTAACCAGCCACCTTCCGAATGCATATGATTAGTCCCAAACGAGACTAAAAATATGTGCATCAGTGCAAATCCTTCCAAGCTGGAAAAATCTTTCAAAGCATATATCACTGATCCTGGATAGGCTCTTACTTATGGCCCTTGACATAATTAAAATAGGTCCATTTACTGATTACTAAGTACCAGGTACTGTGCTAAGTACACCACATTTCCCATCATTTAGCGCTAGTGAAGTTCTACGATTGAGGCACTATCAGCATGCCCACGGTAAAGTTGAGGAAAGTAAAGTACAGTCATGTGCTCATCTTGTAGCTTATGGGTGATCAATGAGGGCAGATTTGGAGCCAGGAGACACACCGCTGTGCCAATATTTCCTTTCAGCAGCATGGTCTTCCGTGTGGTAGACCTGGTACCCAGGGAATGCAGGTAGATGGATCTGGATTAAAATTTCAGTCCTTGCAGTTAACCTTCATCCAGCTACCTCACCTCCTGGGTCTTCAGTATTCCCAGTTCTAACTTGGGGATGATAATACCTACCTAGAGAGCAAGATGTATCATGTATGTTTACAATTAGAACTGCGTAACACAGTTTTAGGATTACCTAGTGGTGAATCAAAATGGCCAAACCCTTATTTCTAAGCGTGCATGAGGGAACTGGGGGTGGGCATGGGGTTGAATGAAGAGGGAACGCTGTCTTTGGATGGCTGCATCTATATGCTGCATCTATATGCAGCCATCCAAAGACAAAATTACCCTCCCAGCTTTCTAGAGATCGAGTGCTTAGTAAGTCCTTGATCATAAAGTCAACTCTTCTGAAAGTGGCACCTTTTCTTGAGAGGGTGTTTGCTTTCCTCCTCCTTCGATAGACCACGCTCCATGAATTCCTGGAATAGTTTCACTGTAAAAGCCAAGATCGGGGACATCTACAATCGACTCTCTGGACTGTGCCTGTGTTCACTCCCACTGGCTGGAATTTTTATGGGGAGTTGGGACAAAGGCCATTTTGTGGCTACTCCCTCTGCCCCCTGCCCAGAACTGGCTCTACTGGAATGCACTAATTGCTGCTGAACAAAAGGATGCCTATGTCCCTCTCTACTCCATGGTTGTGCATTGATTCTTTATGGTGTTGGTATCAAAACAGCCAGTGTTTCCACCCAGTGGTCTTTTCGCAGCAACAGAACACAGCACCTTGGTCTCCTGCACTCCCGGGAAAGTGCGTGTGAGGCTATGGGATGCAAGAAACGACAGGCTCCATTTACCTAGCAGCCTGTGGAAGAAAACACCTTTGACTGGTCACAAGGGTCCCTTTTGTCTGTTTGGGCATGTGTAGCTGTGATGGATTCTGTGGGCCTAGCCCAGGTGTGGAAAACAGTCAAACGTATTATTCAAATGTATTAAAACCATTCAAACATATCAAATCCACCAGCTGGGTGTGGACCTAAGAAGAAACATGGCCCTCCCCAGAGAGGCTTTTAAAAAGAAGAACAAATGAAGGGCATGGCACAGGGGGTGGACTGAACTCCTATATGAAAGTTTCTTGAAGTCATAAATCCATAACAGCACGTAAAAAAGAAGATTGGGTTCCATTAGTCAATAAGGATGGAGGGCTGTTCCTGAAGATGGAGGGTAAGACAGAACAGCAGAAAAGCCACCCAGAGGACATTGTGGTGAAAGGCTGCAGATGTAGTGGTGGGAGGAAGCCCTGTGCCCATATAAAAACCCAGACACAGATGGGACTCCTGGGCTCTCTTTGGGGGCATAACTTGAGAGCTGCATTTGGAAGGCCAGGCAGCCCCTTCCCCCAACTCCTACTTCCAGAAGCAATGATTTTTGTACCCTGACCCAGACAGTGAGAGTGAGCACTGGGTGCTAAGAGAGAAGGAGGTGCCCCCAGAAGCTGTTGAAACTGAAGAAGGATGGAGACCTGCCCACAGCTTGAAAACCCCACCTTACAATCACCAAGAGCAAAGTATAGTGAAAGTAAACCTCATCCATAGACAGACAAGGAGGGAATCCTCAGTATGAAAGGAAGCATAAGAATGACCATTCCAGACAAACACCAGAAAGAGAATCATTGAGCATAACAGGATGTGTGTGGGGGGAAATCATCCTCCAAGGAAATCGTAAAAACAGAGAAATACTTTAAAATAAAGATTAATCAATTAATTAATGTCTGATGATAGGTTAATTGGATGATCACCCCATAAGAATAGCTGATGTAAAAAAAGACCCAAGTAGGAATTCTATAAATTTAAAAGATGATTTTTTAAAACTTTTACACATAGAATAAATAACTATGTAAAAAATAAATCCATGATTCAAAGAACCAAGAAATTTTCCCTGATTTAAAAAAATCTGGGGGGCACCTGGGTAGCTCAGTCGGTTAAGCATCAATCTCTTGATTTTGGCTCAGGTCTTGATCTCAGGGTGGTGAGATCAAGCCTTATATCAGGCTCTGCACTCAGTGCAGAGTCCGCTTGAGATTCTCTCTCCCTCTGTCTTTCCCCCCTCTCATGCACGTGCTCTCTCTAAAATAAAAAAATAAATAAATAAATAAATAAATAAATAAATATCTTTAAGGAAATAAAAAATAATTTTTTATTAAAATTTTAAAAATATGGTAAAATACACATACAGTTTACCATTTTAACCACGTTAGCAGCATTAAGCACATTCACACTGTTGTGCAATCATTACTACCATCCATCTCCAGAACTCTTTTCGTCTCATGAAACTGAAACTCTGTCTCCGTTCAACATGAAATTCCCATTCCCCCTCTCCTCCAGTTCCTGGAAGACACAATCCTACTTTCTGTCTCTGAATTTGACTCCTCTGGGGCTTCCTAAAAGTGGAATCATCCAGTATTTGTCCTTTTGTGACTGGCTTGTTTTCCCTTAGGTAATGTCTGCATGGTTCATCCATGCTGTAGCTTGTGCCAGAATTTTCTCCTCATGAAAAGCTAAATAATATTCCACTGTATGTGTATACCCCATTTTGCTTATCCATTCATTCATTGATGAACATTTGGGTTGTGTCTACCTTTTGCCTATTGTGAATAATGCTTTCTACATTCTGGATTTTTATACTGTAAAACAAACAGAGATCTGGAGATCCAAAGCTCCAAACACCATTTTTTATTTTTATTTTTTTATTTTTTTAAAGATTTTATTTATTTATTCATGAGAGAGAGAGAGAGAGAGGCAGAGGGAGAAGCAGTCTCCCAAGAAGCAAAGAGCCTGATGTGGGACTCAATCCCAGGACCCTGGGATCATGACCTGAGCCGAAGGCAGACCCTTAACCATCTGAGCCACCCAGGTGCCCTACAAACACCATTTTTAAAAAAGATTTATTTATTTATTTGAGAGTGAGAGAGAGTGGGTGGGAAGGGCAGGGGAGAGAGAGAATCTCCAGCAGATTCCCTGATGAGCAGGGAACCTGACTCAGGGCTTGATCTCACGACCTTGAGATCATGACCCTGAGATGATGACCTGAGCCAAAATCAAGAGTTGGACACTTAACCGACTGAGCCACCCAGGCACCCCAACAAACATCAAATTTTGAGAAGGTTTGACAAGAGGTAGAAAACCAAAAGAAACCAATAACCATAGAAAAATGGAAAAGGCTGTCAAAAATCTAACCCTTAAAAGGATACAAGGCCCAGTTCCATTTTTGGGCAAATTCTACCAAGAAATATGTTATACGAAATCTCTCAGAACATAGAAAAACACATAAACCTTCCTAATGTGTGCTTGCTCTGAGCTTAACTTTGAAATTGGACAAGAAGAGAAGGGAAAAAAAGAACTGGCAAAAGGTGGCAGACTAAATATACTTGTGTGTCCTTTCTCTCTCCCAGTTCTCTATCCAAGACCACTCTGAAATGATATTCGAGGAGGACTAAGGGTGCATGTTCATAAGGCTAAGGAGGCAAGACAGAAGCCATCCATGGACCAGAGAATTAAACACATTTCTAGATGATGGAAAATAGATGGGAGAGAGGAACTGACTTAGTAAAGAGGAAGAAACGACATTCTAATGTGATATAAGCAGGGAATACTGAAGGAAACCAAGCTATGTAATTCCATAAATAGTGAACACCTTGGACTCAAGGCCTTGAAGACCTTGGACTCAGAGGCATCAGGTACCACAGAAAGTTGGAGGCAGGCCAGGGGCTGCAAATAGGCAACAGGACTACCTTCTTCATCCAGAGAAGTTGATCTAGGTTGCCTCCCCAGCTCCACACAAGAAGCTGCAGATTGATGTTCTGGACAGATTAGACAGAAGGAGTCCTGGTCGTGGACATTTAAGGCACGATGCTTTGCTTACACAGTGTCAGCAGCTGCACAAAGGTGAGGGTTTGGAGATTCTTCCCCAGAGAAGAACAGATCCACGCAGTGAAATCTGGAGGTGTCCAAATGTGGAGGCTACTGGCTGATGAGCCTTGTTCACATACTTAGAGCTCCCAGTTGCCTCTCGACACCTCGCTCTGAAACATAAATGGACAGTCAAGGATCACCAGTGACACAAATGTCCAAAACAAACATAAGAAAAGAGGGAAGAAATTATGTTAAGAAGAGAAGGAAACTGAAAATATTGCACAGCTAATGTTTCCAAAGACACTGCATTCGCGAAAGAACATAGCTCTTGGAGAAAAAATAATTGGATCACAATTAAAAACTCTTAGAAATGAAAAGTATCGGGGCACCTGGGTGGCTCAGTCGTTAAGCGTCTGCCTTCGGCTCAGGTCATGATCCCAGGGTCCTGGGATCGAGCCCCGCATCGGGCTCCCTGCTCCGCGGGAAGCCTGCTTCTCCCTCTCCCACTCCTCCTGCTTGTGTTCCCTCTCTCGCTGTGTCTCTCTCTGTCAAATAAATAAATAAAATCTTAAAAAAAAAAAAAGAAATGAAAAGTATCACTAAAATAAATGTGACAGGAAGTCTGGGTATATGGTTGAAGAGATCTTCCAATAGTGTAAACATTAAATGAAAAAGTAATGGCAAACAGGAGAGAAATGATAAGAACATTAGAGGCTCAATTCAGGAGAAACAAAATCCACCTAACACCAGTTCCAGAGGAAACAGAAGGGGGAAAGTTATCAAAGAAATAGTGTGGAAAATTTTCTGGAATTGACGGACATGGCAGTCTACATAGTAAGGACCAGCCAGGTGCGTGGTACTGTGACAAATTAAATAAGCAAACAACAACAACTGTATAACAAATCTATATAAAATTTCAGAACAGTAGGGAAGAAGAAAAGGAGGGGGGACCAGGTTACATAGGGAGGGATTAAGAATCACAGTGTTATCACACAAACCTGGATGGCAGATGACAAAATCCTGCAGGAAAATTATTTTCAACCTGAAATTTAATACTGAGTCAAAAGGTTAATCAAGAGTGAGGGGAGACTGATGTCATTTTCAGATAGATTTCAGACAAATTTTAGTGACCATGAGCTTTTGCATAGGAAGCTATAAGGATTTATTCCACTGAAGTGGAAGTGAAAACTAGAAATGAAAAAAGCAAAGGAGCCAGGAAAGAGAATATTTAATAGAAAGAGAGAGAGAGAAAAAAAGGCCAATGGAAGTCTCAGGATGTCAGGTGTGTGAAGGGGAGCTCAAATGTGCCGTGTGAAAAACATAGTCTGATGGATTGGAAAATGTTCCCTGGGGTCAGAGCACCTTAGTTTTGCTCCAGATTCTTCCAACAATTTGACTTTGGGCAACTAACTGAAACTCCCTGGGCTTCATTTCGGTTTCTTTGCTTGTAAATAAATGAGACTGAACTGTATAATTTTTGAGTTTCCTTAGATTTCTTGTGGGTATTGAGGGGGGCACATTCTGCATGGAGCACTGGGTGTTGTGCATAAACAATGAATCATGGAACACTTCGTCTAAAACTAATGATGTAACGTATGGGGATTAACATAAGAATAAAAAAATAAAAAAATAAATAAAATAAAATAAAATAAAAAATTTAGCCTTAAAATAAAAAAAAGAAGAAGAAGAAGAAGAAGCTAGCAGGATGGGAAGAATGAAGGGGGGGAAATCGGAGGGGCAGACGAACCATGAGAGACGATGGACTCTGAAAAACAAACTGAGGGTTCTAGAGGGGAGGGGGGTGGGAGGATGGGTTAGCCTGGTGGTGGGTATTGAGGAGGGCACATTCCGCATGGAGCACTGGGTGTTGTGCACAAACAATGAATCATGGAACACTTCATCTAAAACTAATGATGTAATGTATGTGGATTAACATAAGAATAAAAAAAAAACAACTTTGGATTCCGTCGCTCTGTCATAAAGGCATAATCTTAGGCTCTGCATTTCTTATAAACTCCCAGGGGATACCATTGCTGCTGGTCTATAGACCACACTTTTTTTTTGCGGCCATGGATTAGGTGGGGGTGGGCCCATTCTTGCTTTGATTACTAATTACCTGCCAACAAAATTCTCCAATCGTGAAGGCAGCCATGTCAAAGCAAAAATTCTTCAGAAGGTGTTCAAGGGGTATGCCTGGTGTAGGAAGAGCAAGGATTTTGTAGTATGGTGTACTTGAATCATTCACATGATCTAAGCCATCAGTCTGTACAATTCTACTTGCTTCTTCTACCTCGTTGAAAGCAAACATGGTCAGGCCATAGCAACACTGTGCAGCTGATGTTTTCCTACAGCATATCCAGCTTCTGCTTTTGGTGGCTTATTTTGGAAAACGAAGGCCCCTCCCTGATCTCATGGGGCTCAGTGCCTCCTGCTGTTACTTCCTGCTCATTTCTCAACATTGGGATGAATGTTACCAGTCAAAAAGTGGATATTCACTCCAATATCCACTTTTTGGTAGGAGCTAATGGGGTTGACTCATGGTGACACTGGTAAAGGGCAGGTTCATCTGCAAGTCCTGGGGACCCTGAGCAGGGGTTGGAGAGGGACTTGTGATCAGCACCAGTCTTGGCATGTCCCCTCCACATCCTTTCCTTGCTCTCTCCCCTCTAGTTCCTGCCAAGCCTTCACCCTCTCCCAGAATAATCTTTTCTTCCATCCCAGATGTAGTTTGTGTTTGCCAGGAACTGCTCTCACTGTAGCTGGTTTTGGATAACACTTTTTTCACTTCTTTTATCTCAAGGTTATGTCCTGAAAAGAGTACCACAAGCTTTCATATTATTCCTACCTTTTGTAGAAAGATATTGACTAAAAAGTATAATACCAGAATGTGTCTTCTTCATGAACAGATCATTCCAGGGCTATCCCTGGGTGACAGGACAGTGATGAGCAGCTTTGGGTTTGAATGCTAAAACGTGGGCAGGAATTTCTTAGGAGGTAGGGATAGGAGAAGCCAATTCAACACCATCTGGGCACTTAGAGCCACAGTCTTCAAAATACGGAGCTCATGTAACCTTAAACATTTTTTTGAAAAATTTTGTACTCTCTTGCACTTTTTAAAGTTGATGTGCAAAAAAACTGTAAGTTTCAGTAGTTGCAAAGAAGTAATTTTTTTTTTAAAGATTTTATTTATTTATTTGACAGAGAGAGACACAGTGAGAGAGGAAACGCAAGCAGGGGGAGTGGGAGAGGGAGAAGCAGGCTTCCCGTGGAGCAAGGAGCCCGATGTGGGGCTCGATCCCAGGACCCTGGAATCATGACCTGAGCTGAAGGCAGACGCTTAACGATTGAGCCACCCAGGCGCCCCAAGAAGTAATTTTTATGTACTGTCAGTATTGATAAAGTCATAACATCATTCTTTTTAATATATCCAGTTAAATACATAATGAATGATATCCACCATCACCCATTTAAAAATAAACAAATAAGCTTATCTTAATGGTCAGAAATTTTACATCAATTCTTTGAGCTCATTTTCCTATTCAACTTCCCCCACAGAAATGCATTTAAAGTAATGTGTATTTAGGCTTGAAAATCTCCCATTGAGGGCGCCTGGGTGGCTCAGTTGGTTAAACGACTGCCTTCGGCTCAGGTCATGATCCTGGAGTCCTGGGATCGAGTCCCACATCGGGCTCCCTGCTCAGTGGGGAGTCTGTTTCTCCCTCTGACCCTCCTCCCTCTCATTCTCTCTCTCTCAAATAAATAAATAAAATCTTAAAAAAAAAAAAAAAGAAAATCTCCCATTGACCACACTCTTGTGTTTCTCTGCCAAAATTTGTATATAAATGAAACAAAAAGAAAACATAAACAAAACAGAAATATGTATATAAGTGAAATTTAACAATTTAAAAATCTTTATAACTCCATCAAATAAGGCTCTGAATGGAAAATGTCAAACTTTTAATTACTGGTATACTATTGACCTAAGAAACAGAAATTTATCCTATTTTTAAACTCCCAAGCAGCATTTTACTGGAAATGCACATTTCCATGAGATGGATGGGACATGATTTACTTATTTTACTATTAGCACACATAACACTGCTAAACTGAGTGAGTTTCACTGTTATTTCTGTGCCAACGTCTCATTTTTATGGATGCTGATGTTGAGAAACTTTGTTCATACAAATTAGATAGGACTGGAAGGAGAATCCCTATATCAATTTAAAATACAATGTTACTCAATTTAAAATATAACTCCTTCTGAGTGACATGCCCCAATTAACAAGATCATTTATCATAAAAAATTATTTGATGGATGGACAACCGTTTGGATCCTCTTTCAATTTTGTAGGAAATGAACTAAAAACCCACTAGATTGGCAAAATAATTCATTACTTAATTATTACAGTGATACACTTTCTGAACCATTGCCAAGTCTTTGGGTTGCCCTTCGTTTGGCACCCCGGGATGTTTCACACCTGAGGCCAATACGCAATTGAAAATAAGAAGGGTCTTCATGAAAGGGTGAGGGAACCAGGAGGACCCCTTGACCCTGCTCCCCTCAAGGCAGATCAGTTGTAGGAATGAATATGTACTGAAGCTGAAGACTGGAAATTGATGCTCTAAAACCATCTGAGTGCTGACATGCCCCCCCTTGGAAAGTATCCCAGTGCCTCCGGTAGGCTTGCCTAATAGTCTAGAATGTTCTGCTGGGCTGATGAAAGCTGCTGTGTTGCACCTCGGCTGGTGCCCCAGACCCAGCAGACATTCCTGTCCTTCTCAATGCTCTGCCTTTTCTGAGAACGACTCTCAGAGCCATGGTAGAATCATTATTCCCCTGTCTTCTGCAGTCTCTTCCTGGCTCTTTTAGGTACCCCCCAGAAGGAGTGCAGTACCCAGTAAATTATTTAAACTTCCTGGATGTCTGCCTCAGATACCAAGTTATATATTTCCATTGTTATATCTAAGTTGCATGCTTGGAAGTACCTAAGAACTCCAGGGATAGAAAACCAGGGGAAGATCATCTCTAGCCCTCATAAGAAACCTTGATCTAAATTAGGCCTTGGGCCAATCTGCCTTAAACTGAGAGGAGAGAGAAAACACTTTTTTTTTTTTTAAATCTCGTTATTTAAAAATAGTTGTCACCTTTCAAGAAGCCTTGGTCATTTTCTGTAAGAACTGATGACCTCATCCAATGTTGTGGCTAACTTCCAGCCACATATAATTAAATTCTGTCTTGCCATGTTTCTGCTGCACGATAATGTGATGCTTCTTTTTCTGCTACACTGCTACGGGAGGGGGAGGCCGGGAGAAAATAGCCACCCTGTGTGGCTGTGGAGGTTCAGGAACCTTCCACCGTCACCCCTCTCTTGTTCTGTAGGAACAGCGATGTGCTCCTCTGAGGAGAAGGGGAGCTCTTATTTCCCCTGTGTTCCCATTTAATTTGCATAGCCACCTGTGAAGGTGGTATTATTATCCCCACTTTACAGATAAGGAAACCAGGTCTCAGAGAGGTTATGACTTGGCCATTGTTGCGCACCCGTGGAGGGCAAAACCAAGACTACTAGTTGGGTCTGTCTTATTACTGGGGCTATGTTCTTTCCAACAGGCATGGGGCCACCTTAGGTAGAAAATGTCTCCCTAGCTGTGGTCGGTACCCCAGGTGGGGGTGTGGGAAGCCACCATGGTAGATGACTGCGGTCTTCAGAAATGCCTAGTAGATGTGTGTCTAGAGCAGCGTTTTCCAACCACTTCTGCATCACAGCATGTAGAGAAATGGAAAGCAGGCATTTGGGTTATACAGAAGCATTCCAAGGCTAGAGGCAAAAGGGCCAATGTCATCCCAGCTGCTGAAGGCTGCACACTTGTAACCCATGTAGAGCATGGCGGTCTGACCCACAGGGCGCAAGTGCAACTCAAACACGATCCCTGAGGACCAGCCACCATGGCAGTGGGGTCTCTGCAGAATTGCATCCCTTCACAGGATAAGCAAGAGATGATCCCTTTTTGAATTCACGATGACATGCTTAGTGTCCTCAGAGCACTGGTGACTTTGAGTGGTAGGGTGGAAGAAAGTGGGAGGACACTGTGTTTCTTGGGGAGCTGTAATACCTCTTGTCCCTGGGGGTGGAGAGGTGGCCTGGGATTGCCCACAGGTCATAAAGTTGCTCACTGTCTTTTCTCCTTTTCTTCTAATTGGTTGACAATTCAAACGTTGTTCTGAATGAAGTAAGAAGAAATATTATAGTGTGGAAATTGATGATTCTCACTTTGGACTCAAATAAATTCTAAGGAAGTAGACAATATATAGGTGTATATATGTATGTGTATATGTATGTACACACATATATACAGAGAGTGACAGAGACAGAGAGACAAGAGAGAATATATAGGTATATATTCTCAGCAGGTATGTGTAAGCAGGCTCCAGGTATTTATGTAAATGAGAATACATTAGAGTATCTTGAGGCATGATGAAATTTGCTTTTTGGTTTTAATTGTAGTCTTGAAGGCTCTTCCCTAGGGAAGCTTCAAAGCAGTGAGGGGTGGATGCTTTGTAGCCAGGGTCTGATCAAACAGAGGGAAGATGGAGCTACCTAGGTAGGCTCTGTTCAGAGGTAATACGTCCATCCCTGCTCAGTTTGCCTAGAAGTACTATTTGCAGGAGACTAGAAATAAAGCTCCAGTGAGAATGCCCACACCAGGCCTCCTGGGTGTAAGGGAGACATCAAAGGATGTTGGTGATGGGTCTCCCAAACCTGGGGAGGGAGAAACAGGAGAGACATAAAAATCACTCCTGGATACTTAAAAAAAATTAAACTTACTTTGAATTAGAAATATAAGGATATGTTTAAAAAAATCTCAATCACAAGCAGGAAAAATGACAACTTGTTTACACTATAGGTTATGGTAAGTGTAGAAATATCTATCTCAAACAAAGGAAATCAAAAGACAGAATGCCTTCTTTCCTTTAAAAATCCCCTGATTGTAAAGTACACCTGAAACATAAAACACTGTATGTTAGTTATACTTCAATTAAATCCCCCAAATTAAAGTAAGGGTTATCTAAACAAAATTGTATTATTGCTCAAATCCAAGTAAACTCCTTTGCAATAAACTTTGTATGGATTCCCAGACCCCACCCTAGACTTACTGAATCAGATCCTCTAGGGATGAGACCCTGAAATCTGCATTTTAAAAGCCCTCTGGGCAATTCTGATGTGTCATGCTCAGTACTTGGGAATGTTCTAGCAGAGCAAAGATGTCTATGCATTGTGACTCAGATGAGCTAATTATTGGCCTATGAAGAGCATCGGTATTTTTATGAGCATTCTAGAGAACTGTGGGGTAGGGGTGGGAAAGATGATGTTGATTCTAGGCAAGCTTGAATTCTGTTTGCATTTGGTTGCGTCTGTAAAATTCTGGCCTTCCTTTCTGACATGGAGGGTTGTACTGTGGGTACCACTCATCTCCATGTCCTACCTGGCCTGATACTTCAAAGGTCATTCAACTTCCATTTCTGAACAAAGATGTCTGCCCTCTGCTCCTGTTTCTTTTTTGGGCTCTGATGAGCTGGGCTAGATCAGAAGCTCCTTTTTAATCTAGTTATACAGCAAACCTGGAGCAAGTCTCAGACAACATGCCTCAGTTTCCATTCTAGTCTGGTCCCTTCATCACCGAATCAAAGGTGTCCAAAGGCTCAAGAGTCACCTTTAAGTCAAAGGGCTCCATGTTTATGGTTTCTATAGTTCCCTCCACACTCCTGGTTGGTAGACTTTTGACTCTTTTTTTCCCCTCTCTGTCTCCTCCCTAGCTTGGAAACCTCATCTTGGCTGCTGCAAGTGACAGAAGAGGTTATGGAAGTCTGAAGAGGATTCAAATACTTTTTCTACCTCAAGCATGTGCACTAGTCTGCCTCCTTTCAGCTTTTCAATATCTCAATCAGATTTCCTTCCATCTTCATTATTCAACTTATTTGAATACTAATTTGGCTTCATGTTGCTTCTATTCAAATCATTATGGCCTAGATAATTGTCAGGAAACTTTTCCTGAAGAATTTAGCAATGAGTGGCCAGAAAATTGGGGCCATCAGTGAGGTGATTCCTAGCTTGTGTTTTAGGCTCTTTGGAAAACAGAGATATCTAATTACCTTGAATAATGAGGGTTACAGGAAGGAGAATGTAGAAATAAGAAATCTCATGGAAATGGGAATATATTTGCAAACTGGAGAGTCGCTGAGGATGCAATAGGGCCTCGATGACCGGGTTGTCTTGTTGCTCCCTGGCAGTCTAAATCTATGAATCTAAACTAGAATTTTGCAACATCAAATATATTGACTCAGCTACTCTCTATAGGCCACAAAATCAAACATTCCAAGAGAGAGGATCTAGTTAGATTAGTTTTGTGCTATGGCCACTCAGTCTGCTGGCCAGACTACAGATCGGCTACCTTTGAGCTAGGTGCCCACCTGTGGTCTAATCAACTGTGGCCAGGGAGTGCTGGATGGGGGTGAATAGGTTGGGTTCCCAAGAAACCATCCCTGAGGATTAGTGTGAAAATGATTTATCAGAAACTGTTGCCCTGGAAAAACTAGTAGAGAAATGAGGACGTGAGATCTAGATATTTAGATGGGAAGTCAGGGGAAGCAGGAGTTTGGTATAAAATCAAATCCCCAGGAGGGATTGGTTTGGTTCAATACCATAGGGGGAGCTCTGGAGACAGGGTAGGTCACCCCTCAGTGTTGTCCAATTAGGGCAAGGGAACTGGGGTATTTATACCCCTGAACTCATTAGTCTTTGGGCAAGGGTTGGCTCAAGGCACAGATTCCTAGACACATCCAGCTTTTCTTATGCTGGCAAAGTAGACGTTGGCAGCCAAAGGCAGTCCCTCTTCAAGGAGATGTAGAGTCCACTGTTATGGGTGAAAGTGCACTGGCAGGCTGTGCTTAAGAAATGGTCAAAGTGGGGGCACCTGGGTGGCTCAGTCGGTTAAGTGTCTGCCTTCAGCTCAGGTCATGATCTCAGGGTCCTGAGATCAGAGCCCCTCATTGGGCTTCCTGCTCAGTGGGAAGTCTGCTTCTCCCTCTCTCTCTCTGCCCCTCTGCTCTGCTCATGCTTTCTCTCGTGCGCTCCCTCTCTTTCAAATAAATAAATAAAATCTTAAAAAGAAATGGTCAAAACATCTGAGGGAATGTGGATTGTAGCACTAACAGCATCTGCTACTGCCCCTAAAGAATGAGCTAGAGAGGTGTTCTTCACCAGGGCACTATGGCCAACACCATGAGCTGACTAAAGTCTTCCCTATATTACCTCACTGACAACAAAACCTGAGCTGAAAACTTCGGTTTGGAACATAAAAGGTGCAGTCAGCTATCTGATACCTGTGTCTACAGTATGGCACCTTCAGAAATGGTCAACCAAACTCACAAAAATCAGACAAAGACCAACACAGAGCAGACAAGAGTTCACACTCGCCAGATTCAGGCAAGTGTATTAAAAAGAGATGAACTGTTTTCAACCATATCAACAAAAAGAAATTAACTTTCTTATTAATCACTGAGTAATACCATTTCAAATATCCGATACAAATATAGCACATCTGTCTACAGCCAGCTCCATTTTTATTTCCACAAACTCTCCTCAGTTTAAAGAGCTACATTATATTCCATATTATTTATAAACTAAACTTTTAGGAATCCCTGGATGACAGTCCTCTTTTGGGGACTCTCACAACACTGGAGCCTGCACCATGGGTCTTTCCCATGTTCCACTAGACAATAATCTCTTTAAAGATAGGAACAGGGACCCACTTACAGCCATACAAACTTTTAGCCACCGGCTTTCTGGGAAAAATGTATTCATATATACATACACAACTTTATTATATGTTTTAACGATATAAAGGATGTAGAGCACACAATTTATAAATAATAATAAGTTATACAATACTCCGTGTTATAAGTTCCACATAGCCAATTGATTTTTACAGAGTGCTTTTATTGATTTTTGCTTAACTCTTCTATCTCTGGCCAACCTATAGTTGCAGTTGATGAACAAGGGGAGTTCCAACCTGAATGTTGGTTGATACCTTCATTTATGTTAACAGGTAAGACAAAAATGAAGATGCATGTTGGAACTTCACTCAACGGCATGAGTGACTTCCAAAATGGTTCTTGTGACTAAGGTTGGAGACACATCGTTCCTGTTCTCATAGGACTCATAATCTCATGGGAGAGATGATCTATAAAGACATATGACAATGGGATAATGACTCTGATGGAAACACAAGGGAAGAGAGTCCCGTGGGAGCCTATCATTTCCTACTTGATCAGGAGGCCACAGCAAAAATGTGATGCTAGGCATGTCATTTAGCTTCTAGAATCACAGCTCCTCACTGCTAAACAAGGGAGCTAGATGGTATTTAAACTTGGCTGAGTCTATGTACCTTTGGATCTCTGGAGGTACTCCCAACAAGGTGTGCCCTGCAATTTCATGCTATGAGAAAGTCTATTCAGTTAAAAAAGCTGACGGTGATACACATCCCTACAAATAGCTTACTAACAAAAGCAAAACGTAACAGTGAAAGCTGATATCGCCTTACTATGGTTGTAAATGATAAAATTCTCAACGAATGCATCACACACTCAATCAAGTTTCCCAATCAGTCTTCGGTGAAGCACTTTTCTGTAAATATGAGTGTTGTATTCTGCACATTAAGTCAACGTGGATCCCATATCCAGTTCGTAGGTTGATATTGCTGCTTCTAAAAGTACTGATAATCATCACAGCACTCAAAGAAAATAACACCATTGATATGGATGGTGCAAATTTGAATAAAATGATGTGCATCTGTTTCTAAGTAATTTCTGAGAACCAATGATAAAGAATACATTTCAGGAATTTACATTATTCTCTGGGAGAAGATATTTGCAAATGACATATCAGATAAAGGGCTAGTATCCAAAATCTATAAAGAACTTATTAAACTCAACACCCAGAGAACAAATAATCCAATCAAGACATGGGCAGAAGACATGAACAGGCATTTCTGCAAAGAAGACATCCCAACGGCCAACAGACACATGAAAAAGTGCTCAACATCACTCAGCATCAGGGAAATACAAATCAAAACCTAAATGAGATACCACCTTACACCAGTCAGAATAGCTACAATTAACAAGTAAGGAAAGGACAGATGTTGGCGAGGATGTGGAGAAAGGGGAACCCTCTTACACTGTTTGTGGGACTGCAAGCTGGTGCAGCCACTCTGGAAAACAGTATGGAGGTTCCTCAAAAAGTTGAAAATAGAGCTACCCTACAACCCAGCAATTGCACTACTGGGTATTTACCCCAAATACAAATGTAGTGATCTGAAGGAGCATGTGCACCCCAATGTTTATAGCAGCAATGTCCACAATAGCCAAACTATGGAAAGAGCCTAGATGTCCATTGACAGATGAATGGATAAAGAATATATATATATATATATATATATATATATATATACACAATGGAATATTATGCAGCCATCAAAAAATGAAATCTTGCCATTTGCAACGAGGTGGATGGAACTAGAGGGGATTATGCTAAGCAAAATAAGTCAATCAGAGAAAGACAAGTATCATATGATTTCACTGATATGAGGAATTTGAGAAACAAAACAGGATCATAGGGGAAAGGAGGGAAAAATGAAACAAGACAAAACCAGAGAGGGAGACAAAAAATAAGAGATTCTTAATCTTAGGAAACAAACTGAGGGTTGCTGGAGTGGAGGGGGGGTGGGAGGGATGGGGTGGCTGGGTGATGGACACGGGGGAGGGTATGTGCTATGGTGAGCACTGTAAATTGTGTAAGACTGATCAATCACTGACCTGTACCCCTGAAACAAATAGTACATTATATGGTAATAAAAAAAAGAATTTACATTATTCTCTAATTTTAGACTGCAATTTAGAGCTTACATTATTCTATAATTGAGACTCTCACATTTTTACAATGCAATATTTCTAGTTTCCCCATATAAATAGCCATAAAACAGAATTATGGAATTAAAAGAATTCAGAAAGAGTGGGCAGGTTAGAGACAGCTGGCTATAAAGGCAATATTTTCTATTTCATTTTCCTAAACATTCTCCCTCTACTCCCCCTACTCTCATACCCCCATACCCCTCTTTCACTTTTCTTTCTCTCTCGGTCCTTCTTCCATCAGTTTTCCAAGAGCTACCCTTTGCCTCCTCCTCTCCATCCCCCACACTCCTAGACAGGATACTTAGATGGGGAGCTGTCATTCTCCCTTCTAGGTGGTATCAAGATTATTTTGCCTGCCTTTATTAAAGGTGTGATCCTAGAAAAGGTGACTTTAATGCCTCCCAACAGGGAATCTGTGCCCCAGGGCCTGCTTTACCTGTTGTTACAGACAAGGCAACTCACCAGGCCTTCAGCAGGTATTAATGTGTGTTGGGGCAGAGGTACCTTTCCCCCAGGGGTGTTGATGAGTTGAAGTTCATGGATGTGAAGGCTAGTGCCTGCCATGGTGTAATCCTTTAAAACTACTTCTTTGTGGTTGGTATTGTGTTTCTGACACATGACTTATTTCAAACTTGTTTATCATATAGAGGCAAAGAGCATCGAAGTTAAGACCAGACAGACCTGGATTCAGAGCATGGCTCTTCCTCTCGCTGTCTGTGTGGCCTCGGGCAAGCCACCCAACATCTCCAAACCTACATTGCCTCATCTAGAAGTAATAATAATCTATTCCTTACTGCTAGTAAGAGAAATAAATGAGATTATGCATGTAAAGCCCTAGCATAAGATCCGGTATATGGCACAGAGTGAGGATTCATTAAATATCAACTACGATTATTATTGCAGTCCAGTAATGGGGTGTATGCATGTGTGTGCAGATACAAGGCGTACTCCAGGGAGTGAGGCCAAAACATTAGTAAATAAATATAGCATAAGTGAATTATACCATACTTGCCATACAAACTAACGGGATAGAGAAGAATAGTTCAGTTTGATGAGCAAAATATATAATGTTTTGGAGGTAGCATTTGCCCTTAGCGTCAAACAATGAGTAGCATTTATATAGGCAGAGATGGGAGGAAGGGAGCTCCAGGTTGTGGGGACAGTCCGAACAAATCATGGATGCAGAAAAATTACAGGCTGTTCTTGGGGGCCCGCATGGAGAATGGGAAACTGGGGCGGAGGTTGTGTGTTCACCTATGTTTGGGGTCATGGACTGGGGAGAGAGGGTTGGAGAGCTCACCCATATTCCATCTTTCCCAACCTGGTGCTGCTTTAGGGCAGGGACCCTGTGTTATTTGTTCTCTGCTATTCAGTGCCTGGTATATGGTAGCAGGCACTTATTAAGTAATGGTTGAATGAATGAATGAGAGATTTCTAGTCTGTGTTTTAATCATAGCTAGAAATGGGGAAGCAGAGGGACAAAGGGGCTTCAATGTTTTACTTTGAACATTGGGTCCCTGCTTCATGTAAAGAGATTTTGCTAAAGATTATGGGACATAATTTGGACAAATGAGGTGTTTGTCAAGTCCAAGAGAGTC
This sequence comes from Mirounga leonina, assembly GCF_011800145.1. Taxonomy (NCBI): domain Eukaryota; kingdom Metazoa; phylum Chordata; class Mammalia; order Carnivora; family Phocidae; genus Mirounga; species Mirounga leonina. The sequence continues at coordinate 8,718,654 of NW_023270777.1, read as the reverse complement.
ATGGTGGAAGGTGGTGGCAACAGGCTGTCCTGCACAGATTTAGACATGTCCTGCACATGTCAAACCAGACTGGAACACTGGGTCAGAGATGTAGACATGGGAGCTAACAACATATATACAAAACTTGACTCCTTGGACTCTACATGGCAAAAATCTATGTAGAGACCATGGTCATGGTCCCATTTATTAGGGACTTGATGGGGTAAGGAAGAGAGGTATAAGTCAATGACTTCATGATGCAGGAAAGCCTAGGGTCTTAATTCAGTAACAGCAATGGTTGGAGTATGTTGGGAGATGGAAGGGAAGTTCTCTAGGGAGTAAGAGAAGTAAAAGATGCTGGAGAGGAAAGGAAATATTTTAGATATCTGAATGGTGGGATGCAATGTGGTTCTGAGTGACCATTAATGAGAAAGTCTCCTTTGCCTAAGGATGGAGACATGAGTGAGAGAAGAGATGGGAGGTAGTCAGGTGTGGGGGGGATGGGGTGGTCAGGTGTAGAGGGGGAGGCGGGGTGGTCAGGTGTGGAGACTCTGCTTTATTGCTTCTCTACTTCCATACATTTGATGATCTCCTATCCCGCCAGTCATCACAGATTCACTCCATTTAACAAACATCGATCGCGCACCTGCTTTGCAGCAGGTACCAAGCCAGGTCCGGCAGATACAGAGATGGACAGAAACAGATTCATCCCTGAACTCATGAAGCTGCTGACAAATGTGAGGTTGATTAGCTGAATGTACATTGTTTTGCTATATTCTCTTTATAAACAGGGAAAATAAGCATTGTAGGGGCTCTCCATTGTAAAATAAAGCTGAGGGGGGAGACAACTAACCTCTTCATTCTGTCAAAGACTCGATGATCACATAACAATTTTAGAGGGAGGGCATCTGGATTATTTTTTAAAAAATCATCCAATTCTTTCTGTGGAGACCAGAGCTGACCAGTGTAACCAGAAATTTTCATCAGAAGGTTTTAAAATTTCACTGGCTCCATGTATCATTCAAAGGACCAAATTCTGCTATAATTTCACCTGTTTATTTTTAGGTCAGACATTGAATGAATTTGATATTTAATTAGTGGTGATATTAGGCATTTTAACACATGCCAAGCACAAAGACTGGGTGTCATCTTTAACAGGCAGTTAAATCTGTTCTAGGACTATTGCAGGCCTTTTGGCTGGTAGTATTTACAGGTAGGGTCCCTCCTCCCCAATTGAAGAATAGTTGACATATGGTGTTATATTAGTTTCAGGTGTATAACATAGCAAATGGACAATTATATATTATGCAATGTTCACCATGAAAAGTGTAGGTACCATCTGTCATCCTACCAAGTTACTATGATATATAGCATATACATTCCCTATGCCCTACTTTTCATTCCTGTGACTTATTTATTTTGGAGCTGGAAGATTATACCTCTGAATCCACTTCACGTATTTTGCCCATTTCCCTACCCCCTCTCCTCTGGCGACCACCAGTCTGTTCTCTGCATTTATGTGTCTCTTTCTGTTTTTGTTTGTTTGTTTGGAAATAAGTCAGACAGAGAAAGACGAATGCCATATGACTTCACTTACATGTGAAATCTAAAAACCAGAACAAATGAACCAGTACCATTTTAGACCCACGGTAGCATTTACCAAGTCTACAGCCTACAGACCCATCCAGAATTCTGAGATGAATACAAAATATAAACTCTGCATGAGAAAAAGTAATTTTAAAAAAAGGTATCTGAAGGTAAAATGTTTGTGAGGCCAGAAATAGAAAGAGTTGCTGGTAAGGAACATAGGAGAACAGAAGGACAGGGTTGGGGAGCCCTGGTACCCTGGTGGGGTCTGGGAGCCTAGACTTGGCCGTTTAGTCCCGTGGGCAGGCTAATGAGCAGCTTCTGATCATCGGATGTTGTCTGTGGTTTTCCTGCTTGGGGTAAATATTCTGGGCTTGTCTCCATTGTCAGAGGTGCTTGTTGCTTAATATAAACCCTTGTGGTGGCACCCCCCACCCCTGCTTTTCTAGTTCAGGTTCCTAGGAGTTCAGTTAATGTGAGTTAGCCTCTAATAAACTTGTAAAGGAGACCAAAACACTTTTCTGAATTGGCAAAGCTGAGGTTCCTCACCTTTAGTCACCTCACTAAGGTCTGTTAGGGGCCAGCCTGATGGTGCCTTATCCTGGCAGCAAGTCCCCCGCTGTTACCCTTTGGTGGAGTGTCACACAGGGGTTCCCAGACCAACCAAGACTGATTAACTGAGGGCTGTATTTTCCTTAGCCCTAATAGTAACTCCATGGCCTCACTGCTCACCCACTAAGACTGCTGCCTTGTGGAAAGAGCGCCTCGAAGCCGGACAGATCTGAGTTTTAGTAGTAATCCTGCCACTTACCGTTTGGGTGACCTTGCCTATGTCAATTAACTTCTCCAAGCTTGAATTTTTTCGTGTAAAATGTAAATTCCTACCACACGGTTGTAAGGAAGTTGCAAGGGTGAACAGTGATGTATGGGAGACAGGTGACCCAGCCTCTGGATGAACTAGTGGAGGCTACTGTTTACGGAAGTACTAGCTAAAGAGAGAGAGGGGGAAACCCCAAATCTTTTCCTTAGAAAGTGAGGACGGAGGGGACGGTCACTAGATAATGCCCCCACGGGAGAAGCCCGGCTGGGCGGAAGACAGGTGTAAATGTGGAGGCTCGTCCGCGTCCTGCACCTGGAATGGGCCACCAAGCCCTCTGCCGCGGAGGAGTTCCCATTCCGGTGCCGCAGGAGCGGCGGGGGTATCACCGCGGCCTCTCCCTTGGGTTGCGCTTCACCCCGTCACGTCCGCGACCGAGCCGGTCTACTCGCGAGCCGCGGTTACTAGGCGCGAGAGCGTCCATGGCAACCGCCCGCCGCAGAGTTTCCCCCCCGTTCCTCCCGCTCCCGCCTCCCGCCTTTCCTCCCACCGGCCAATCGGCTCCCGGCGAGCCGGCGGGGCGACCGTTGAGTGGTCCGCGGGAGCTGACGTCACAGGTGGGGAAGGCGGGGCCAGGGCCGGACCTGTCGGGGTCCCAGCCATCAAGGGCGGTAGGTGGGGGGCTGCCGTCCTTACCGCTCACCGCCCCTTCCCCGCCCCTCGCCCGCAGCCGCTGGCAGGTGAGTGGTCTGGTGGGCTCCTGCCTGCCGCTGGGACGACCCCTACAGCGTCCCCTTCCCCAGTGAGGCCCCAACGTCTGACCTCAGAATTCGGGGTGAAGTCGTGGAAACCCTGGAATTCCTCTCCCCGGTCTGCACTTCCCTGCTCCCACCCTTCAGAATAGAAACCCTGCAGACCCACTGGTACCCGCTACCCGACCCCCTACCCCATGCCTTTGTAACTGACATTTCTTTCTTTCTTTTTTTTTTAAAGATTTTATTTATTTATTTGACAGAGACAGAGAGAGCAGGGGGAGTGGGAGAGGGGGAAGCAGGCTCCCCGCAGAGCAGGGAGCCCGATGCGGGGCTCGATCCCAGGACCCTGGGATCATGACCTGAGCCGAAGGCAGTCGCTCAACCAACTGAGCCACCCAGGCGCCCTCCCTGGTGTAATTTCTTACACCAGTTAGCAGTGCTGTGCTTTTCCCCGGTAGCGCTGTTTTCAAGCGCCGTCAAGGGGAGGGCAGTCCCACCACCTGGCTGTTCAAAGAGAGTCCCTGAGATTCTGATCAGGGCCGGTGTTCTCTCAAGGCCTGTGGCCATTTCTGTTCCGCTCTGACTCTGAAGCTCTTAACTTGTGTTTTGACCTTTTAGACCAAGCCCCTTTATGTTTTCTCCCTGGATGCTTATGATGGTTGTAGATAAATATTTTAGAAATAGGTAATATTACTTGTTTGGCCACCGTGAAAAAAGCAAGCAAATTGTTTCACTAATGGGCAAAGTGTTTCGAGGTTTCTGATAAAATATTCTACTCTTCTTTTTGAAGTGAAATATTTTACTCAATAAGTAGAGTGTTCAAGCATCCTTGCACTCATGCCTCACTTGGAACAAACAAGCTAACGTCACCGTGGTGGATGAGACCTCCCTCCTATGTACCCCTTGGGAATCCCATTCCCCTTCTCGTTTCCCAGCTGTACCTATCTACCAGAATTTAGTGTTTACTTACATTCTGTATATTTGTGTACCTTTTCCACTTGTGTATTTGTCCAAAAACGAATATATAGTGTTATTTGTAAACGTTTATATAATGGTGTCGTGTTCTGGGTCACTCATTTTAACTGCTGTGTGATAATGCTTTTATGAACTTACCAACGATGTATGCCTACTCCTGTTGATAGACTAAAAGTCTATTGTTAGAAACGTTCTTGTACATTCTTGGGTACATACTTGAGTTTCTCTAGGTCTATCACAAAGTTGAATTGAGTTGAGTCATGGGGAATGTGCTTTTTCAACTTTGTTAGAGACTGCCACATAGATCTCCAAGGTATATTAATTTATATTTCCACTCTCAGAGAAGAGAGTTCCGTATTGAACATTTTTTTTTGGAAGAAAGAGATTAACTTTTCCTGCATTCTTATTTAATATATGCATAAAGAGAAATTGCTTAAGTGTTGAAATCTGATATAATTTTTTTAAAAATCTGCTGCTCATTAATGTAGTGGGAGCAGGGTTTTATTTTTGCCCCAGTTTGAAACTGTGAGTAGTTAGATGGATATGACCAAAGGAGCTAAGGGGCGTTGTATGTGATCATTTCAAGCCTATCCTGGTCACTGATCTGAGGCACCGTGTGAAGCAAGTCATGGAAATCTGTACTTGTCATGTCTTCCGCAGAAAATGATCCACAGGTTTTTATACCTTAAAATATTTGTGATTTTAGAGCCTTGCCTAAATATGCTAATAAAATATGTTTATCCAACAAGAGGTCATCTTTGGGATTATAAGTGGAGCTTCCCCGTACCTACAGTCTTTGCGTTATTGATTATATTTTTAGCATGTTAATATTTATAGAAGACAATTATAGCATTTTTTTTTCAGTAGGTAAATAACTATTGACTTCACGTTAAATAAATACAGTCAAACACTGTATTTGACTTCATTTCTTAAAATGTTTTTTGGTCATGCCTAAAAGTATAATAAAAAAAATTGCATAACTTAGGGTATGAATTTTTCCACAGCTATTTTCAGTCATTTCCCCGAAGAATTTGTTCAGTTTGCTTGCAAATAGGAGACATTTATAGCATCAGTTAATGATCTTAGTATGTGCTGCACGAGCCCTGTTAAGATGTGACTGAGTTAGAATTTAGAGAATGATTTTAATGTTGTAAAAGGCACATCATCAACTAAACCATAGGCTTTAAAAAAAAACTCCTCCTTAAAATTTGAACAAACCCATTTAAGCATGAAGTTTTCTTTGAGGAAATATTTTAAACTATAGATTCAATTCTTTTAACTACCATAGGGCTATTCAGATGATCAATTTCTTCTTTAGTCAGTTTTGGGTATTTGTGTTTTTAAAGAATTTTGTACCTTTCATCTCTGTTGTCAAATTTCTTGGCATAAAGTTATTAGTAACATTGCTTTATTAACTGTCTAATGTTTGCAGGGTCTGTGTCAATATCTCTTTTTCATTACAGATATTAGTAATTTGTTTCCTCTTGATCAGTCTGGTGAGAGGTCTACCAATTTTATTGTTAGAGTTTCACTGCTTCCCCCCCTGCCCCGTTTGTCCATTTGCTATTTCATTGACTTCTCTCTTTTTATTATTTCTTTCCTTCTACTTTGGTCTTACTTTGCTTCCCTTACTTTATTAAGAATAAAGTGGAGATCATTGAGTTTATTTTATCTTTAATTTTTAAAAAGATTTTATTTATTTATTTGAGAGAGAGCAGAGAGAGAGCACAAGTGGGGGTGGTGGGACAGAGGGAGAAGGAGAAGCAGACTCCCCCAGAGCAGGGAGCCCAATGTGGGGCTCAATCCCAGGACCCCAGGATCATGACCTGAGCTGAAGGCAGATGCTTAATTGACTGAGCCACCCAGGTGCCCTGAGATAATTGATTTTAGCTAATTTTTATTTTTTTGTATAAGCATTGAAAGCTATATACTTCTGCCTAAATACTATTTTAGCTGTATCCCACAATTTTGATATGCTCTGTTTTTATTCTCATTCAGTTCCAAATATTTTCTAATTTTCTTTTCTTTTCTTTTTTTTTTTTAAGATTTTATTTATTTATTTGAGACAGAGAGAATGAGAGCACATGAGAGGGGGGAGGGTCAGAGGCAGAAGCAGGCTCCCTGCTCAGCAGGGAGCCGATGCGGGACTCGATCCAGGGACTCCAGGATCATGACCTGAGCCGAAGGCAGTCGCTTAACCAACTGAGCCACCAGGCGCCCAAATATTTTCTAATTTTCTGTGTGATTTCTTCATTGGCCTAGAAGATATTTAGTAATGTGTTGTTTAGGGATGCCTGGGTGGCTCAGTCAGCTGAGCATTCTACTCTTGAGTCCGCTCAGGTCTTGATCTCAGGGTCATGAGTTAAGGCCTCTTATTGGACTCCACGCTGGGCGTGGAGCCTGCTTAGAAAAAAAAGTGTGTTGTTTAATTTCTTACTATTTGAGAATTTCCCAAATATCTTTCTATTATTGATTTCTAATTTAGTTCAATATGGTCAGGAACATATTCTGTATCATTTAAGTATTTTATGTTTATTGAGAACTTGTTTAAGGGTCAGTATATGGTCTACCTTGGTGAATATTCTCTGTGTAGTTGGAAATTGTATGTAATTGCTGTTTAAAAATATTTTTCTTTCAGTTTTATTGAGATAAATTAACACGTAACACTGTATAAGTTTAAGGTATACAGCATAATGCCTTACATATATTGTGAAATGTCTACCACAATAAGTTTAGTTAACATCTGTCATCTCATATAGATACAAAAGAATCTGCTGTTTTGAGTGGTGTGTTCTATAGATGTAAATTAGGTCCTGTATTATTCAAAGAGCCTATTTATTAACCAGTTTTCTATTTGTTCTAACAATTACTGACAGAGAAGTGTTGAAATATCTGCTATAGCTGTGGATCTATTTCTCATTTTAGTTCTGCCAGTTTTTGCTTTATGTGTTTAAAATTCTACAGGTGGTTACATAGACATTGAAGATCATTATATCTCCTTGACTAATCCTTTTATCCTTATTTCTCTCTTTATTTGTGATAGTACTTATTGTCCTGAAGTCTGCTTGGTTTGTTATTAATATAGCCACTTCAATATTCTTTTGATTTGTATTTACATGGTGTACCATTTTCCATACTTTTATTTTTAACTTATCTATGTTTTATATTTAAAATGGGTTTTTTTGAGACAGCATGTAGTTCAATATTGCTTTATAAAAACCAGCTTAAGAATCTGTGCCTTCTAATTTGATTGTTTAAACCATTTATTATAAGTATAATTAACAACGTGATTTGGTTTGTGTCTACCATCTTGCTACTTGTTTCCTCTGTCTTACTTTTGTCTCATTTCTCTTGGATTAATTATGTGTCTTTGTCAGTCTTCTATTTCCCCACCCCCCTTAGGTGATTAGCTTTAATTCTGTTTTATTTCTTTTTTAGAAGATGTTCCAGGTCAGTGGTTCAAATATTTTTGGTCTCAGGACCCCTTTGTACTCAAACAACCTCACGTTGAGGATCTCAAAGAGCTTTAGTTTATGTGGATTGCATCCATTAATATTCATTATATTAGAAATTAAAATTGAACAGTTAAAAATATCAATTATTTTAAAAATAATCATTACAATCCATTATATAGTAACATAAATAAAATGTTTTATTAAAAAGCTATGTTCCTGAAACAAAAAATATCTAGTGAGAAGAGTAGCATCATTTTACATATGTGGTAGAGTTCTTTGATTTCTGTCTTAGCAGCTAGGTTCTCCTATCTACTGTATTTAGTCTATTGTGATATCACATATCATGTCACCTCTGGAAAACTCCATTGTAAATCTGTGAGAGAACTAGAGTGAGAAAGGAAAATAGCACCTGAGCATTTACTGTGAAAATAATTTTGACCTTGTCACCCCTGAGAAGGTTTAGGACAAGTCCGTGGGTTCTGGGTCATATCTTGAGAACTGATGCTCTAAAGTTTACAATATGCGTTTTTAAACTTGTTGCAGTATATGTTTAAACAGTATTATTCCATTTTAGTTATGACCCTTAGAATAATATATTTCCATTTCAGCTCTCCAACATTTGTGCTATTATGACCACATAATTTACTTCTATTTTTACTATGAACTCCACAATAATTTTTTATTACTTCACTTTACACAACCGTCTTTTAAAGAAATTTAAAAATTAGAAAAGAGTATCTTTTATATTAGCACACATACCATTTCTGGCACTTTATTTCTTTGTGTAGATCCAAGTCTCCATCTGGTACAGTTTCTTTTTGCCTGAAGAGTTTCTTTTAACAATTCTTTTAGTGCAGTTCTGCTGATGATGAATAATCTTGGCTTTTATTTTTATGAAAAAATTTTATTCCACCTTCATCTTTGAAGGATACTTTCACTGGACATACAATTCTAGGCTTACATTCCCCCCCCCCCCCCCGCCATTTAAAGATGTTGTTTGATTGTCTTCTGGCATGCATAGATTTTGACAAGAATTCTGCACTAATTCTAACCATTGTTCCTTTTTTTTTTTTTTTTAAAGATTTTATTTATTTATTTATTTGAGAGAGAGAGAGTGAGAGAAACAGCATGAGAGGGGATAGGGTCAGAGGGAGAAGCAGGCTCCCCGCTGAGCCGGGAGCCCGATGTGGGACTCGATCCCGGGACTCCAGGATCATGACCTGAGCCGAAGGCGGTCGCCCAACCAACTGAGCCACCCAGGCGCCCACCATTATTCCTTTCTATGTAATGTGTCTTTTTGCTCTGATTTTAAGTTTTTCTCTTTATTGCTGATTTTCAGCAATTTGATTATGATGATCCTTGAGGTGATGGTGGTGGTAGTAGTGTGCGCACGTGTGTGTGTATGGGTGTGTGCTTATCCTTTTGGAGTGTTTGGAGCTTCTTAGACCTGAGGATTTATAGTTTTCATCAAATTTGGAAAATATGCAGCCATTATTCAAATATTTTATCTCCCTCTCCTTTCTGTACGACACTCCAAATACGTGATGTTTGTTACTTGATTTGTGCCTATATTACTGAGGCTTTTCTCTTTTTTTTTTTCTGTTAGAGAAAGTCTGTGCTTTGGTAGAGCATTTTTTTTTTTTAAGATTTTATTTATTTATTTGACAGAGAGAGAGAGACAGCGAGAGTGAACACAAGCAGGGGGAGCGGGAAAGAGAGAAGCGGGCTTCCCGCCCAGCAGGGAGCCCCATGCGGGGCTCAATCCCAGAACTCTGGGACCATGACCTGAGCTGAAGGCAGTCGCTTAACCAACTGAGCCACCCAGGCGCCCCGAAAGTCTGTGCTTTGGTTTGTTTAGATTTTAACTCACTAATTTTTATTTCTCCAGTGTCTACTCTGCTGTTAATCCCATCTAGTGAAATTGTTCAAGTATATACTGTATAAGTATATGTTGTATGTTTTATTCCTGAAGTTATATTTGGTTCTTTTTTAAAGATTCTGTTCTTGTTTTATGTTCATTATGTTCTTGTTTTCCTTTAAATACTTGTATATTGTTTGCTTGTTCTATCAAATCTTTCCTGGTAATTTTGTCTGAATGCTGTTTTGGACAATAGGGAATTTTGGACAAAATTACCTTTGTCTGGTAATTTTGATTGAATGCTGGACATTGTGATAGTACATATTTGAATGTCTTGATGTTGTCAGGCAATTAAATTACTTGTGGATTAATTGGATCTCTTTGTGCCTCTTTTTAAGCTTTGCTGGAATGAATCTTTAGTACTTTCACCCCAGAGATAGGTCAGCCTTGTCTCTAATGTGTGACTTCTCTGGGGTCTCCACAGAATGCTCTAGGTGATCACCAACAACTCTCCACTCTGACGTGGTCTGAGTTCAAAATGTCTCTCCATCTTCTGTGAGCTCTAGAAATTGTTCAGCTGACAACCCTGCCATCATTCTTTGCCAAAGTTCATGCAGTGTCCCTTGATGTATGTGTATCCTATTGCTTAGCAAAGACACAAGTGGACCCCTATATAGACTTAGGGAGCTCTTTTTCTACATCACTTGCATTATTCTGGAATCCTGCTTCACAACTTCCAGCTGTCTCAGCTTCCCAAAATTCTGATCTCCTCCTCAACTCACAAAGTTGCCAGGATCTGTTCAGTTTTCATCTGTTTTTCCTGTAATCTGGAAATTGCCTCCAGGTAGAATGCCAGGACAATCAGAGGGCTTGCCTTATTTGTTTCTCTTTTCTCAGAGATCAGAGTCTTGTGCTCCCTATCGTCCAAAACAGGCGTTTCATATATTTTGTCTAGTGTTTTAGATGTAAGAGTCTAAGTCTAGTTTTTATTACTCTATCATGGTTGGAATCAGAAGTCTATTTTGAATTTTTAAGTATTTCTTAGGCCATGACACTCTCAGTTTCCTTGACCAACAATGACCCAGAATATAAGATGTTGCCATGCTATTGTCTTTTAATCTGTCTTCCTGAATGACTTATAAGATGGCTGGCTGGAGCTAGAACTTCCATTGTGTAACTGCATAGAATATTATGTCTTGTGTAGAATATTGTATTTCCATGTGAAACTTACTGCCACACATGAGGAGCTCTACATCTGTGAACTTTAAACAATGGAGCTTTATACTTCAGATTCCAGATTTTAAATTATATCCCCATCCCTAATTAAAAAGCATATCACTGGAAAGTTTTGTAAACTATATTGAATTTCTCAATCCATATGTCTCCTCTGGCTTATGAACCTCTGCATTTCACAAATCACCACTCATAGTAGATGACTCATGGTTTGAAAAACATGGGTTTAGATGGCTCAAGACTTCAACATAATAGGTGTTGAGTAAACATATGTGGTAATTCTACACTTGGAATTCCTTGATTGAAGGACCAAGTAAGTCGCTAGCTTTTATTGTCAAGAACTAAGAAAATCCAAGTAAGAGTGACCCAAAGCCCACTTGAAGTTTCTTGCTGAAAGAAAACTGACAAGATTATTTCTAGATTTGACTGGAGAAGAGGTTAGAACTGAAAGTAGCTATGAGGACCCTAAGGCCTCAAGTTGCTTTGAATTTTCTTTTTTGAAAAACATTGTTTAACTTCCAAACTGAGGGGAAGAACTGCAAGTGATTATTAAGGTTTCTTTTTCACGACCATACTCATAAGCTTGGCCAATACAAGGTATCTGGGGACTGAGGGAGGGAAGAATTAGGAAAAGGTCAGGGAGCTAGGGTTGCGTGGGCCACCACCATTGCATGGGCAGCTATTTCACCACATGCGGAATGAGTGTGTTTCAATTTGACCACAATTCTACAAATAGATTATTTTGTGGTTTGGGGACCAAAGGCCTTAAGACATAGCTATTTAAATAATCATCGAGGGCGCCTGGGTGGCTCAGTTGGTTAAGCGACTGCCTTCGGCTCAGGTCATGATCCTGGAGTCCCGGGATCGAGTCCCGCATCGGGCTCCCTGCTCAGCAGGGAGTCTGCTTCTCCCTCTGACCCTCCCCCCTCTCATGCTCTCTGTCTCTCATTCTTTCTCTCTCTCAAATAAATAAATAAAATCTTAAAAAAAAAAAAGATTTAAATAATCATCGAATGATTTCTTTTTTTTTCCTGAGATGGTTATAGAATTGGATCTGATTTATTTTTCCTTTTCAGTAAATGAGTCCATAGACATTAACCCCCAAACAGAATGATGTTTACATGCTGAAAAGTATGTCAATCAGCTGTGGTCTGGGCTAAAAATAACCAAAAGTTCTAGACAATAGAATACTTTTCAACTGGTAAAAAGAATGAAGTGGATCTAGATGTTCTAACAGGGGGAGAGGTCAGAAATATTTTTAAAAATGTGTGTTCTAGGGCGCCTGGGTGGCTCAGTCGGTTAAGCATCTGCCTTTGGCTCAGGTCATGATCCCGGCGTCCTGGGATCGAGCCCCGCGTCAGGCTTCCTGCTCCTTGGGAGCCTGCTTCTCCCTCTGCCTCTCTCTCTCTCTCTCTGTCCCTCATGAATAAATAAATAAAATCTTAAAAAAAAAGAAAAAAAATAATACATATAATGATTAATAATGTATAATAATATATACATATAATGATTAATAATGATAAATAATACATATAATGATTAAGATAATTCAATATTTGTATTTAAAAAGCTCTGTTCATATGTATAAATTGTATATAAGTAGATGCATTTTTAAGGTAGCTTTAAAAATGATACATATGTTGGTATATAATAGGAAAATCTGGAAAGAAACAGCTATTAATGAACTACTCAATGTTCAAAGTGTTCCCTTTTGGGGGAGGGATGGATATTTATCTTTTATTTTATATACTCTTTTGAATTAGTAGTTTAAAAAGCTCACATTTATTGAACTTTTATTTTGAGCCCAGAACTGTGATAAGCATTTCAAGTGCTTAGCATTGTCTTGCTTACTCTCATAACTGCTCTAGAGTGTCTGTATCGGAGGTGCCTAGAGGTGGGAAGTTGCCAGGAGAAGGGAGCCAGGTATTTGCCTTGAGCTATGTTTGCACACCAAGCACACTATTGTTATCCAGGTTTTGTGCTCATTTAGGATGACTTGGTAGGGGAAATGCTGCCAAGTAACATCCTGCTGGTAATACCTCTCATAATAATCCAGAGAAGTAAGTACTACTATTATTCCATTTTAGAGATGAGGAAATTGAGGCATGGATAGCTTAAGTAATTTGCCCAATGCCTCACAGCTAGTAAATAGCAGAGCCAAGATTTGAGTCCCTGTTAAAATGCATACTTCAGGCTCTTAATTTAGATTTGTTACAAGATAATAATAACTTAAATTTAAATCATAATTTAAAAAAATTTCAGAAATTCAAGTGGCCAATCCAAAAAAAAAAGTAGTTTTTAGTATATTCTAGAAACAGAGATGGGAAAAAATATTTTTGGAACATATTATCACTGGTAAGGGTGGATATCAAATTAGAACAAATACCTAATATGTTAGGGAGTACTGCTACTAAAAGTCAAATGTGGCTTTTATTTGTAAATTTTCACCAAAGATTAATTTATGTGACTGTCTGTTTTTACATCCTCCCCCCCTTTTAAACAGGAGAGATTTACAAATAGTGTTTGAGCATCATGGAGCCTTTAGGTTCTACGTTAATGGCAACTTATGCCCACCCTAGACCAACACCGACCAACTTTCTACCAGCCATCAGTATTATGGCATCAAGCTATAGGGACCGCTTCCCCCACTACAATTTAACCCATACCTTGAGCCTTCCTTGGAGACCAAGTACATACTACAAAGTAGCCTCCAACTTGCCGACCTTGGGTCCGTACTGCACCAGATCTCAGAAGGTGTGCGAGAGTACCATGCTTCCCTTTGTTTCCAATAGAACCACTCTCTTCACAAGGTATACTCCTGATGATTGGTACAGGTCCAATTTAACCAACTATCTCGAATCCAACACTTCCCGACATAATTCAGAGAGACTAAGGGTAGATACATCTCGCCTGATTCAAGACAAATATCAGCAAACAAGAAAAACTCAAGCAGACTCCACCCAAAATTTGGGAGAACGAGTCAATGACATAGGATTTTGGAAATCTGAAATCACTCATGAGTTGGATGCAATGATTGGAGAGACAAATGAACTCACTGATGTTAAGAAAAAATTGGAGAGGGCTTTGATGGAGACAGAAGCCCCTCTTCAGGTAAATATAAGACCTTATAATAAAAGACACTACATATTTGTATGATTATAATCCACTAAGTGAATTACTGTGGTTATTCTCTGTCAAATTATGCTTCACTTCACCTATAGAAGCCAACGTCCTATCAGTTCATCTACAACTACTTTCAGTAGTTGGTAAAACCATGACCAGTTTTACACATCCTACAGAACAACCATTTAAGTAGAATGAATTCTGAATGCAAAGCAAAGGAGGTTAAGTAGAGAGACACCCTCAGGGTCCACAGTGTTTTATGGTAAGAATGCCATCTACCCATTTATTAAATAGGCTGCCTGGGCATTGCTGTCCCTGGATTATTGTATATAATATTTGAAGGAAAAAAGTACTATTCTTTTAATCTGTGTCATGAAATGCCTCCTGTGCATATGTTATGATTCCTTTTTAGGGCACAGTGAAATGATCAATGAGACCATCTTAGGAGATGGGGTGAGTTTGATTGAATAGAGAAATGCGCCTGAGGTTAAGCCAGTTGTTATGGTCATGGAGGCAGCATTTTAGTTTGTTGCTGGCCTCTGGCTACTGCTCACCCACCAAGTGTGTGATTGGGGGAGGGGGCTCCAACCCCATTCCACCCACCACCATTGAAAGAAGCCATTCTGTAATTTGAAGATGCACAAATTACAGAAATCAGGAAGTGTATATATATTGATGAAGCAAACACCATTTTTCTTCATGTTTGTATGACTTACTTCCCATGTGATAAGCATTTGCAGTAGGTCTTTATTATGACATCTGTAGCAGAAGAGTTTAGAGAATTAAGGAGCTAGAAGTCTAGTGGGTTGAAGAGTCTGTTGGAGACCCCTGAACGTTGTTATTTCTTATTGCACACTCCCACCCCGTCCCCCCACCAAACACAAGCACACAAAAATACACACAACCTCCAGAAATCCTAAGAAAGGATTTCTCAAATGATGTCCTTTTAAATTAACTTATCATTAGATGTTTTTCAGGATCGGAAGCCCTTCCATACTTTCTTTGTGCTCTGGCTCATCTTGAGGTTTCCTGGTCTATTCTGCACCCCACCTTACCCACTCCACTTTAGAGTATCCTTAAAATGATAGCCACTTGCCCTCTGAATTTCCAGAGGACTTCAAGTTTCTTCCTTTCAGTACTCCTCTTGGTGATATGGGTCTAATTTGTATTTTTTTCTGCAATTCTTGTCCAAATGTTCCTCTGTGTTCGAACATTTACTATCAGCACAGTGTAGGAAGGTCCTGATTAAAATTAGAATTAGTCACATAAACAGAAACGTCTCAAAAGGGAAAATCCAGATGATCAACTAATATAAGAAAAAAAGTTAAAATTCCCTAATAAAAATGCAAATTAAATCAATGAAGTATCCATCTTTGGCCTATCATATTTGCAACAGTAGAAACTGATGATATCTAGAATTGGCCAAAGTGAAGAAGATGGATACTTTTCTATGTTGCAGGTAAGATGAGTAGAATTCTACTAGACTTGGGTTAGTAGAAACTTACAAAAAGCAGATTAGTAATATACATGAAAATAATCAGAGTTCCCCTCAACCCATGAATTCATTTTCTAGTAAATGAAAATATACATTCATTCAAAGATTTTGTTCAACAATATGATGTCCACATTACAGTGTACATACTATTATATTTTATGCCGAAAACATTAACATTATACAGTCATTCCATGTCATGAAATAGTCTTTGAAAAAAGTGTTTTAACATTTGCATAATGTTCTTTCATACATAATTTATTGTTAGCAATCCAAGCTGTTTTCCACTCGAGTCATTAGCATACTTTGTCTCAAAGAATATTTTATGACTGGGGCCTACCATTTAATGTCAATCCTAAAAAGCATAATAAAAAATTGCAAGGACAAACTGTGATAGGAATATGGCTAAATCATTTTCTACTTTTCTATATTTTTTCTTTTTAATGGATAAGGCACATTATTTTTGTAATTAGGAAAACAATAAATGGTACTTAAAATAATCACTTGGATTTTTGGCTACACAAATATTTTGGCCTCTTTAAAGATAATAATTTGTTTCTTCCTCACTCATCTCAATAGAAAATATTTGGAAATAATGTTTCAGGATATTATTTCTGTAGCAGAAATTAATGCTAAGTAATTTTCTCCAATGTTAATTTGTAGGAATCAAGTAGATGCCATATGCTTGATTTTGTCACCTTTCCAAATTAGAATTTTTTTCCAAATCACTTTGAAGAGTGAACTCTACCTTTTAACTAGCAATAAGGATTTACTTAGTTGTTATGGTGGGTCTCATGCTAGATTTCCCGCAAAATGGCTTGAAAAGTTGGTAAATTGGTATTGGGAGTATCTATTGACTTGTTTTAGAACCAAATCCTTAGAGCTGCTCATCGCTGATTTTAGTTACTTTGTATTAGTGCTTTCCATTATTTGTGTATCTGTAGGTAGCCAGAGAATGTCTATTTCATCGAGAGAAGAGAATGGGGATTGATCTAGTTCACGATGAAGTGGAAGCCGAACTGTTGACGGTAAGTACAGTCAATAGCAAGAAATGTAGTTGCAAACATGTGCTTAATGTGTAGAAACAAACAAAAATTATGTTATATGAAGCCATTTATAAATAAGTTATAGTATCAAATGTTTATAGCATTTAGAAAAGATTTTTTTTTTTTTTTGGTTATAAAAGTAATAGATGTTCGTTCAAAAGATACAGACTAGGATAAAGAAAGATAAAAATCATCTGAAGCTCAGTTGGACAGAAATCACTGTTAATTTTGGAGAATTTCAGTTTATTCAGAGAATTTCAGAGAATTTCTTTTTATTAATCATACTTAGACACCACCCAACTAAAAGACACACAAACATGTCTTCAAGATTAGAATTATACTGTATACATAATTTGAATAGTGCTTTTTTTGATGGATAAATGCTCAACGATGTTTACTCTTAAATATGGTTGTAGGGAAGGCAGCACCATTCTTTTTAAAGACTTAATTTTTTTAGAGCAGTTTTAGGTTCACAGCAAAACTGAGGGTAAGGCATAGAGATTTCCCATACAGCCCCTGCTAGGGTACAGCTTCCCCCATTACCAACATCCCCACCAGAGTGGTACATTTGTCACCATTGATGAACTTTCTTTTTGAATAGTTAAGTTGTTTCCCTATCTCAGTCCCCCTTTGGTTTTCTTGCTATTATAATAACACAGCTGTGTACAAAAATATTATTATTGATAACTGTATGTATTTCTGATTATTTCCTTGGAATACTTTTCAAGAAATGTAATGGGTGGGTCAAAAGGCAGATGCTTTTGGGAAGTTTTGCTCTATAGCCAAATTGTCATCCAGAAGCTGAGAGTCATATGCGCACTACTATGCTGATTCTCCTGCTAGGCTCCCTTCCATGTCCACCAATTAAATGTGACTTAGGTCTAAGTTCTCTGGCCTTCACTTGCCAGACTTATTCCCACAAGATCTGTGCCATTCCTTAAGATTTCATCCGCTTCATGCTTTGGCCTTCCTAATCTCTTTTTCAGGCCAGACACTCTATTGTGCATTAGTTCTGTGTCCCTAAGTCCCTGTCAAATGAATTTATGTTGGAAAGCCTGCTACCCCTCCCCGCTTTTTTGGTTCATATTCATGAAGCCTGAAAGTGTACTTTCCTTCTACCCCGATGCCTTCCACCTTCCCCTTCCTACTGATGGTACCAAGGTTCTCCTGTCACTTGTGGCATGGCTTGCTGACTATCTTCACCCTTTGTAATCAGTTTCCAGCTCCTGTAAAATTGTTCCTCTCCTTTCCATTCTGTTCTCTCTTACCATTGTTCAAAACCATCCTTTCCTCCTTCAGAACTGGTTAATGCGAAATCCCCAAATATCTTCCCTTCACTTGGATCTCTACTACCATTACCACCAGTGGTTCGAGCCGCTAAAAACTCTCCCTTGACTCCCTAATTTCTATGACCTTCCATTGTCTGGCTCTCACTCCTTCTCAGTCCCATTTCCTACTCTGACTTGCTGAATTTCTGCAGCAGGAAATCAATTCACTATCCTTGAACCAGCATGGCTGGGTCCCACCTGTTTGCCTTTCTGTGATTGGTCCTTGGTTAAAAAAAAAAAAAAGAATCCTTGGTAAGAAAGTAAATGTGATGAGCTAGCAAGTTGGTCATCAGTAATATTATCCTCCTAAATCATCAGGGTCCCTTTTAACATTGCATTAAATTATTTTTAGTGACCTATTGCATTATGGATGATAAGCAGAAGCTTTTTTTTTAATTTGCTCTTTGCTTTCCTCTACTGCGTGATTCTCTGAAAGAAATATGCATGGAAATAATAAATTCAAGAAAGTTCTGGCCACTACAAAGAGGCTATGCAATCTATTTTGTAAAAGCCACAGTACCTATTGCTGCCACATGAGTGATTAGGAACAAGACCCCAAATCAAGTAGCTTTATGTGGATGGGTTGATGCTCTGCTGTTTCTTCCTTCCCTGCCTCTGATGAATCACCCATCTTGAAATAATCTGTAATCTACTTTGTCATTCTAAAGGGGGAAGAATTTACCAGCAAATATCCTTTGGCCTCTTCTTCTCACTGATCCTGAGATGTTTGTATCAAGTAAATTATACATCAGTTCTAACAATTCTTAACTTCATCAGAATATCTCTTGGTATTTACAAGACTTTTTCTTTTTTTTAAACTTTACTACTTTTAGTGTATTATTCTAGCTCTCAAACCTGGCTGCACCTTAGAATCACTTGAAGAAGGTTTTAAAAACATCAATGACTGGGTCCCACACCCAGAAATTCTGATTCAAATCTGGAGTGGGGACTAGGCATTGGTATTAAAAATATTCCCCAGATAATTTTAATGAACAGCCAGAGTTCAGAACCACTATAAAATATTGTTGATAGGAATTAATGAAGACCTAAATGAGTGGACATATGTGCGTGTATTGGGAGACTTAAATAGTGTTAAGGTGGCTGTACTTCTCAACATGGACCATAGATTCAACAGAATCCTTGTCAAAATCCCAGCTGACTTCTTTGTAAAAACTGACAAGCTGATCCTGAATTTCACATGGAAATTCAAGGGATTCAGAATAGCCAAAATAATATTGAAAAAGAAGAAATTCAGAGGACCCACACTTCTTGATTTAAAAACTTACTACAAAGGTTACAATACATGAGACAATAAAGATAGACATATAGATCAATGGAATAGAATTTGAGAATCCAGAAATAAACCCTCCCTTTTACAATCAATTCGTCTTCAACAAGGGTGCCGAGATGATCAATGGGAAAGGAATACTCTCATGAACAAATGGTGATTGGAGAGTTGGATGTCTGTGTGCAAAAGACTGAAGTTGGACTTTTACAGCACACCATATATAAAAAATTGAATAAAAGTGGATCAAAGACTTAAATGTAAGAGCTACAATTGTAAAACTCTTAGAAGAAAACATAGGCATAAATATTTGTGACACAGGAGTAGGCAACCATTTCTTAAATCTGACACCAAAAGCACAAACCGCACACAACATAAGAAAAAAGAGATAAACTGATCATCACTAAATGACAAACTTGGATGCTTCAAAGAACATCACCAACAAAGTGAAAAGAAAATCCATAGAATGGAAGAAAATCTTCTCAAATCATACATCTGATAAAGGACTTGTATCCATAATATATAAAGAACTCTTGAAATTAAAGCTAAAAAAACCCCAAATAACCCAACTCAAAATAGGCAAAGGATTTGAACAGAGAGTTCTCCAAAATGAGTATACACATGGCTGATAAGGACAGTAAAAAACGCTCATCATTAGTTCATCAGGGAAATGCAAATAAAACCACAATGAAATACCACCTCACACCCATTAGAATGGCTATACTTAGAAACACAGATAATAGCAAGTGTTGGTGGAAATGTGCCGGTTGGGATGTAAAGGATGCACCTGCTTTGGAAAATGGTTAAATATAGAGTAGCCATATGATTCAGTAGTTCTACTCCTATGTATCTGCCCAGGAGTAAGTACATACCTACACAAGAACTTGTACATGAATGTTCATAGCAGCATTATTCATAACAGCCATTTAGAAACAACACAAATGTCCATCAGCTGATCAGTGACATATAAAATGTGGTGTAGCCATACGGTAGAATGTTATTTAGCCATAAAAAGTGCTAAAACATTCTACTACATGGATGATCCTTGAAAATTTATGCTAAGTGAAGCAGTCAGGCACAAAGGACGGCACATTGCAGGATTCCATTTCCATGAAATGTCCAGATTAGGGAAATCTATAGAGACTGAGTAGATTAGTGGCAGCCTCAGAGAAACAGGCTCAGGAGATTGGAAACGGGGTGACAGTGAAAGGGTATGTTGTTTCTTTGGAAGGTAATGAGGATGTTCTACAATTGGTTCTGGTGATGGTTACATAACTCTGAATATACTGAAAACCATTGAATTGTACAGTCAAATACGTGAGCTCTATTGTACATGAGTTATATCTCAATAAATCTATTTTTTAAACAACCACCACCACTGCTTTAGGGGTTTAATATTTTCTAGACCAGTAGCAGAGGTTACTTTATCTCAAAATAACTAAATCTGCAGTTAAAGTAATGGTTTGTCAACTGAGGGGTGCCTTGATCATTGCCAATTAATTCAAGTAATGAGTGTATCCTTAGCTTACTCAAAGTAGTGATATTAGCATATCTTTTAACCAACACTGGTCTAATTTTTTTGAATAACTAAATAAACATTGGCAAAGAAAAGAAGTAGCCTTAAAAGGCCTGCTTTTGAAGAAGGTGGCCACATTGAAATATTTTCTCATGAATTCTGTTGACTTTTACATTCAATCAGTGATATTCACCAAATTCTTATAGAATGGCTTCTCTTGGGGGATTGATCAGGGTACCATCTTTTTGGTCCTCCTAGACTAGGCTAACTCCTTGAACTTTTTAAAGCCAAATGAACCTTGAGTACAGATTAATAGATAAATTAACAGTGGGAGACAATTCCGAAGGTAGGCATTCCCTATTTCCATGAACCCTTCTGCCTCCAACCATCTGATATTTATCATACGACATTATTTAAATTCAAATATAGAAATTATTGTTGAAGAATATTTTTTATAACAAGAGTCTCATTAAATACATTTTTTTCCCATTAAAGTCCCGGACATTCCCACTACATGCCTTGTGTATACATAGTATAAAAGCTCACTAGGATTTTGGGTGTTAAATAGTATTTTCTTTTTTTTTTTTATTCTTATGTTAATCCCCATACATTACATCACTAGTTTTAGATGTAGTGTTCCATGATTCATTGTTTGTGCATAACACCCAGTGCTCCATGCAGAACGTGCCCTCCTCAACACCCACCACCAACTAACCCATCCTCCCACCCCCCTCCCCTTCAGAACCCTCAGTTTGTTTTTCAGAGTCCATCGTCTCTCATGGTTCGTCTACCCCTCCGATTTCCCCTGCTTCATTCTTCCCCTCCTGCTACCTTCTTCTTCTTCTTCTTTTTTTTTTCCTTAACATATATTGCATTATTTGTTTCAGAGGTACAGATCTGAGATTCAACCGTCTTGCACAATTCACAGCGCTTACCAGAGCACATATCCTCCCCAGTGTCCACCACCCAGTCACCCCATCCCTCCCACCCCACCCCCCACCCCAGCAACCCTCAGTTTGTTTCCTGTGATTAAGAATTCCTCATATCAGTGAGGTCATATGATACATGTCTTTCTCTGACTTATTTCGCTCAACATAATACCCTCCAGTTCCATCCACGTCGTTGTACATGGCAAGATCTCATTCCTTTTGATGGCTGCATAATATTCCATTGTATATATATATGCCACCTCTTCTTTATCCATTCATCTGTCGATGGACATCTTGGCTCTTTCCACAGTTTGGCTATTGTGGACATTGCTGCTATAAACATTGGGGTGCACATACCCTTTTGGATCCCTACTTTTGTATCTTTGGGGTAAATACCCAGTAGTGCAATTGCTGGATCATATGGTAGCTCTATTTTCAACTTTTTGAGGAACCTCCATACTGTTTTCCAGAGTGGCTGCACCAGTGTGCATTCCCACCAACAGTGTAGGAGGGTTCCCCTTTGGAGAAGGCCTTTAAAATCAAATGAACAAAGTAGAGACCAAAAGGGGATATTTAATAAATTTGACATCAAAGAAATCATGTATGTCTAAATATTGAACTCACTATGCAAAAATAAAAGGCAAAGGACAAACTGGTTAAAAATATACATATGCTTTTATATTATATATATTTATGCTTACATTTATGACATTTATGGTGGGAAAAGATCAAATTTTAAATATAAGAATACTTATAAATTAATAAAAAAAAACAACAGAAAAAGTGCAGAAGCAGGTAATTCGCAAAAGAAGAAAGTAGAATGATGAACAAATACATAGTTAAAATATCAACCTGCAGTTAGCCCAGTAATGGGTATTAAGGAGGGCACGTATTGCATGGAGCACTGGGTGTTATATGCAAACAATGAATCATGGAACACTATCAAAAACTGATGATGTACTGTATGGTGACTAACATAACATAAAACAAAATTAAAAAAAAAAAGAAAAAAAAATCAACTTGCAAATTTCACCAGGTTTGTTGTTTGGGAGAGGGTCCTATCACACTGACAGAAATGGAGAGGATTTGGTAGTGACCGCTTAGTAGGTGAGGAGAGGAAGCTTACTCTCATTTATTGTTGTAAATGGGTACAACTTCTTGGAAGGGCAATTGGTTGTATTTGTCAAAACCTTGAAAAAAGGCATACCCCTTTGGTGGTGTCTCAGCATTTACTGAGGTTGTTCATCATGGTACAGTTTAATGTCATGGGAAAATGTTCAGGTTTAGAATGAAAAGGTGGGGGGCACCTGGGTGGCTCAGTTGGTTAAACATCCCACTCTTGATCTCAGCTCAGGTCATGATCTCAGGGTCATGAGATCGAGCCGACAGGGGCTTGCACTCAGCAGGGAGTCTGTTTGAGATTCTCTTTCTCCCTTTCCCTCTGCCCCTGCCCCTGCTCTCTCTAAATACATAAATAAAATCTTAAAAAAAAAAAAATGAAAAGGCAGGCCACAAAACAATACACATAGGGTGATGTGCTTGAAAAAGTGAAAACAGTGACCATGTGCGCTTTTTAAATGTCTTCTCGGTGCTATTTTGAATTTCTAGACTTTCTAATGTGAATATGAATTTCAGAGGGCAGCGAGAAATGTTTACTTTTTTTTTTTTTTAAAGATTTTATTTATTCATCTGAGACACAGAGATACAGAGAGAGAGAGAGCATGAGCAGGGAGAGAGGCAGAGGGAGAAGGAGAAGCAGACTCCCCGCTGAGCAGGGAGCCCGATGCGGGGCTCGATCCCAGGACCCCGGGATCATGACCTGAGCCGAAGGCAGATGCTTAACCATCTGAGCCACCCAGGTGCCCCGAAAAATATTTACTTAATACGTCTCTGATACAGCACATGCTGTGTAATAGCGTATATATCCTGGAGGCATCGGAATGCCGTGTGTGGTCAAGTAGAGCAGCGTACAGAGGTGTTTGTCTGAGCGTATGTAGGAGCTGAGCTGCAGGGTACAGGCAATGGAGGGAGGGCTGTCCTCCCGGTGTGGAAGTCAAGTTTCTCTTTGGACCAAAGAGCTGGGTCTGTTGAGGTTATATGCACTGCCAGAGGGAGGTCCCTTTTTGGCTGCCCCTTTCCCTCCCCAGTTTACTTTGTCTTGGAAGAATAGTTATTATAAAAGAAGCCTGCATTAAGTTCAACCTTGCACATCACCAGAATTTATTTATTAACATTGTTATATTGTTTTAGTTACGGGCCAGAGATAAAAACAAAGACAAATCCTACAGTTTTACTCCTGTCCCAAATTGTTACATAATATAATTTTCCTGTGACCCTATAAAGGGGTGAACCTCAGTTTAATGTTTAGATTGCAGGACCATGAGGGCATAAAGGTAAATAAGTGGGTGTAAAAATTGTTTTCTTGTTTCACTTGACAATTTTTTTCCAGGAAGAGTTTTCCTTTGTTGATGTTTTGTTACATTGTTGACTTTGGATGTTATACCCATTGATGAAAACATTAATGTGTTTTTTTTTTTCCAATTGAGTAGGAAGTTGATATTATTCTGTGTTGTCAAGAAAGGATGAAGCTGCATTTGGATAAGGCCATTGCTCAACTTGCGTAAGACCTTTAACTCTATATACAATTTAAAATCTATCTCAGAACTATGCTTTCATGCCTCCCATTCAAATTTCTCTTAGCTTCTTATGTAAGGATTTCTTATATATGGATACACACACACTCACACACACATGTGCACATATACATTTTTATTTGGAGGTTGAGATGAGTACTTGGAGTGCTTGCTTTAAATTTATAGCTAAAGAAATAATTTTGAGGAGCGCCTGGGTGGCTCAGTCGGTTAAGCATCAGACTCTTGGTTTCAGCTCAGGTCATGATCTCAGCGTTGTGAGATTGAGCCCTGTGGGGGGCTTTGTGCTCAGCATGAGTCTGCTTGAGATTCCCTCCCCCTCTGCCTCTCCCCAAACTTGCACGTGCAGGCACATGCACTCTCTCTCTCAAATATATAAATAAAATCTTAAAAAAATAATTTTGAGATGCTAAAGAAAGGATTTCTGCCCTACCTTGGAGTATGGCTAAGATTTCTTTTAACTCAAAAGACTTTCATTCTTTTTTTTTTTTTTAAAGATTTTATTTATTAATTTGAGAGAGAGAGAATGAGAGAGAACACATGAGAGGGGATAGGGTCAGAGGGCAAAGCAGACTCCCTGCCGAGCAGGGAGCCCGATGCGGGACTCGATCCAGGGACTCCAGGATCATGACCTGAGCCGAAGGCAGTCGCTTAACCAACTGAGCCACCCAGGCGCCCAAGACTTTCATTCTTTGAGGAGAGATTGACTTGTATATATTCAGCCCAGCAGCCGGGTAAGTAATGAATTGTGGCTCACTTTTATGATTATTTCCATAGCTCCTTAAAGACTCAGCCTTCTCTGATTTCCCAGGGACCCTTGTACCTGCTCCCTGGTGCTCTGGTTATACCCCCTTGCAACACTGTAATCGTTCACCCATCCTACTCTCTCCCAGAATACAAATCCCTCTTTTCTTGGCAATAGTAGATAGTAGGTACTTAATATTTATGGTGGGGATTGGGGCGGGGGAGAATAATAATCAAAAGAAGGTCTTAAGCAACGATAACAACCATCAGCACAGAAAACACATTGGTTGAGCCTCTTTCCTAACATGACCAGAAAGATGAATGTTCATCTGGTTATGGCCATGGAAAACAGCATCGAATATGTCACCCAAAGGAAAGGATGCTTCTGCTTATACTGACCTTGTCAAGGATAAGGTGTGAGACCCTGAAAAGAATACGTGTTTTGGAGGTATCAGTTCTGCTTGTTTGTTTGCCCACGTGCCCATCAGGATTGATGCTCCACAGGTTGGTGAGGTTTAGGTGGCTGGGATCTCTCCCTCGCTGTGATTGGAAGTGTTCTTTAGTCTAGAAATGTTGAGGATGGATAGAAGATGAGTTAAGGATGACTTACTACACATGGTTTCGTTAACTATACTGTTTACCTGAGCTATAAATACAAAGCAGTGCAGTTCTGATATTACTTTTTGGCTTCTGCTCCCTAGAAATCATAGAACCACAGTTTAGCGTCGTTCACAGAATGGTGCCTATTCTGTTTTCTTCGGCTCCAGTTCCCAATCCTATTTTCTTTTATAATCTAAAATCTGCAGCTCATCCTCCACGTTCTTCACTCTTCTTGCCCAGATTGTTCCACAGCCACATCTTCATATCAGTCTCTGCTACAAACCGCCTCATTTTCCCAGCCCTGTTCAGGTCTTTGCAGAAAGTTCTGGCTCCATGTATGCACTTGTGTGGAACCTTTGTTGGTGATCCTTTAAAGACCTTGCTTTTCATTTAATACGCAGTGGATAAAATGCCTACCTCATTTCCTGGGATGGTTTCTCCAGGGTTTATGGAAGCCTTAACGTGGTCATTGGGCTTGGTCCAGTGAAGGCGATGCGAGGAGGGTTTTTCAACTCTATTTGCTTTGGAACACCCAACAAAGTCCTGAGTTTGGATCTCAGTTGAAAATGGAATGTCACTAGGCACCAACATGGCAGCCAAGGTTCTTCCCATCTTGGGCTATAGGACAGGTGGATGGGGTGCTGCCTCAAGCACCTTCCTTAAGGAGGTTCTGAGGTTAGATCAGAGGAGGTCAAGGGTGTGTCAGCCCAAGAGAAGAAGGGTATGGGGCATCTTGGTCCCAGACCACAAATGAGAAAGGCCTTTAATCCCAGAGTTTCAACACAATAACCTGAGATGGGAGATTGAACACAGAAATATCAAGGGGAGGCAGCTCTCTCACCTTTCATCTCTTGCACGTGTTTTAGAATTCACAAAAGTGTTTCAGGATCAAAATGCAGGTTACTGGCATGTTGCTACCCTCATTTCTATTTCACACAAAAAGAAGAGCTCTGATAAGTGACTTACCTAAAGGTACAAGCTAAGCTAAGGGGAAGCTGCAGCTGGAATTATCTATTCCATTCAACGGTGGCTTTACCAAGTGGCTCCTGTACGCCAAGAACATTTTGGATGCCAGGAACACCAAAATGATGATCATCTGGTTGTCCTGCTTTTTCAAATACTATCTATATGCTAATGATCCCCCGATTTTTATTTCCATCCCAGACCTCTCTCCCAAATTCCAGCAACCTCCTTGGTATCTGCACTTGGATGTTTAATGGACGCTCAAGCTCAGTGTATTGGCTGAACTTCTGTCTTCTCCCCAGCCTACTCTCCCACCGTTGTTGATGGAATTCTGCTATTCCAATTACTCAGCTTCACCTCTCCCTTACCCCTTCATGTTTAATCTCCTAGGGGAGTCTCTTGGCTCTCTTTAAAACATACTGAGAATCTGAACACTTGTCACCTCCTTCACTGCTACCCCCTTGGTCCAAGCCACTATCTCTCACCTGGGTAACTGTACCTATCTGTTAATGGGTCTCCCTGCCCCCTACAATCTGTTCTAAACCCAGCACCAAATGGTCCTTTAAAATTGTAAGTCAGTGGTCTCTCATTTCACTTGGAGGAAAACTTGACTCCTTCCAATGTCCTCCAACGAGGCCCTGAGTGATCTGCTTCTTCCTTCTGCAAGTTTTTGCTCAAACATTACCTCCTCAAGGAGTCCTACTCTGACCATCTTATGTAAATCATCATTCACACTCGTTTCCTTTTTTCTGCTTTGTTTTCTGCACTGTTCTAACAAACTACATGATTTGCTTATTCACTAGGGGTATTGCCTCTCTCCTCCCTCTAGAATGTACACTTCTTGAGAGAAGAGATGTTTGCTTTGTCCATTGATACATTCAGGCTTGAACAGTGCTTGACAGGTAGTAGACACTCAGTAATTACTTGTTGAATCAACCACTGCATGAGTAAAGACATGGCTCACCTGTCACCCATGCCCACCCCATGGGTCTATCTCCTTGGTAGTGAGCTGCCGGGTCTCCTCTCTGTTTGGCAGGGCAGGGAACGCCATGTATCTCAGCCTCTTCCTTCCCAGGAGGGTGGCTACTGGAGCAGATGAGCCTGGGGGCCCCCAATTCCTGATCTCCTTTCAATCACTCTGTCTCTGGCCTCAGAGCTCAATATTGATGCTTGGTTTCTATCTCCTGGCAAACTTCTTAGGCCTCACGTGACCACAAACTGAGGTCACTTATGGAAGGAGGGAGGCTGGCTATAAATGTCTATTAGCCTATAGAACTTCTTGGGGAATTGCACTCAAAGAATGGAGGAATTAGGGTATAGAAGAGGAAAAAGAAGAAGGAAATAGAGGCACAGATGTGGACAGATTACTTTAAACCAGGGTCCTGTCTGGAACAATGTTTGTGTTAGGAAGACAGGTCCCAGCCCTGGGGCTCCAGATACCTGCCTTCTGTTTATCTATACCTTTTTCCCCCCAAGCTCCACCACACACCATGGGAGGGGAAGTGTGGACAGGGTTCTAATTACTCACTTGTATGGACATCTCCAGGGAAGCCTCTTTTTAATTGGGAAGCTGGACATTGTGTGAAAGAGGAGCGACCCAGACAGCAGTAGTGGGTGGGTCCCAGCACAGAAGAGCCGATTACTCTTCCTCATATCAAATTGTTTCCTAAGCCTGAAGCTCTATTTCCCCACTCTGTGTTACAGAGCTAACAGAGCTTCCCAGCACGAGCTGGAGAAGGACCTGAGTGATAAACAGGCGGCTTTCCGAATTGATGATAAGTGCCACCATCTGCGAAACACATCGGATGGCGTCAGCTACTTTCGCGGCGTGGAGAGGGTTGATGCGACGTAAGTCAGGCATGAACCACTTCTATGATTTCCGTGTCATTTAATTCATTCTCTCCCCCTTCAAAATGATGCAGCTTACAGATTAAAATGGAAAATATGGGAAGATGTGGGGAAGATAAAAGACACACCCTGCTTTGGACGAGTCTTCAGTAAGCATGTGTATTCCTGTCAGGCCTTGACACTTGCCTCTTCTATTGTTTTGTAAAAGAATATTTGTTGTTTACACTTATTGTGGTGAGCACTGAGTAATGTATAGAATTGTCGAATCACTGTGTTGTACACCTGAAAGTAATAGGACATTGTAAGTCAACCATACCTCAAAAAGCTCAAAAAGATTGATTGTATTTCTGACTATGAAAATAGCAGCTACTTGAAGCAGAAAAACCTAGACAACACAGATAAGCATAAAGAAAATAAAGTGTTGCCAATGTGTTGGATGCCCTGGATTCTGCGGGGTACAAGCTGAAAAACAACTTCACATTTTATTACCACTGCTTGGGGTTTTTTATCGTTATGTTAATCACCATACATTACAGCATCAGTTTTTGATGTAGTGTTCCATGATTCATTGTTTGCGTATAACACCCAGTGCTCCATGCAGAACGTGCCCTCTTTAATACCCATCACCAGGCTAACCCATCCTCCCACCCCCCTCCTCTCTAGAACCCTGTTTGTTTTTCAGAGTCCGTCGTCTCTCATGGTTCGTCTACCCCTCCGATTTCCCCCCCTTCATTCTTCCCCTCCTGCTATCTTCTTCTTTTTTCTTAACATATATTGCATTATTTGTTTCAGAGGTACAGATCTGAGATTCAACAGTCTTGCACAATTCACAAGGCTCACCATAGCACATACCCTCCCCAGTGTCTATCACCCAGCCACTCCATCCTTCCCACCCCCCACCACTCCAGCAACCCTCAGTTTCCTGAGATTAAGAATTCCTCATATCAGTGAGGTCATATGATACATGTCTTTCTCTGATTGACTTATTTCGCTCAGCATTAACACTCTCCAGTTCTATCCACATCGTTGCAAATGGCAAGATCTCATTCCTTTTGATGGCTGCATAATATTCCATTGTATATATACACCACATCTTCTTTTTTTTATTATTATTTTTGTTTTGTTTTGTTTTTGTATTTTTTTTATTCTTACATTAATCCCCATACATTACATCATTAGTTTTAGATGTAGTGTTCCATGATTCATTGTTTGTGCATAACACCCAGTGCTCCATGCAGAATGTGCCCTCCTCAATACCCACCACCAGGCTAACCCATCCTCCCACCCCCCTCCCCTCTAGAACCCTCAGTTTGTTTTTCAGAGTCCATCGTCTCTCATGGTTCGTCTACCCCTCTGATTTCCCCCCCTACATTCTTCCCCTCCTGCTACCTTCTTCTTCTTTTTTTTTTTTCTTAACATATATTGCATTATTTGTTTCAGAGGTACAGATCTGAGATTCAACAGTCTTGCACAATTCACAGCACTTACCAGAGCACATACCCTCCCCAGTGTCTATTACCCAGTCACCCCATCCCTCCCACCCCACCCCCCACTCCAGCAACCCTCAGTTTGTTTCCTGCGATTAAGAATTCCTCATATCAGTGATACACCACATCTTCTTTATCCATTCATCTGTCGATGGACATCTTGGCTCTTTCCACAGTTTGGCTATGGACCACTGCTTGTTAAACTGGCTTCACCAATGGTTTCTTTGCCACGTCCCTGGATGCAGTCTTGGGTTCATGGTGTTTTTCTAGCCATTCCCTTAAAAAAAAAATCAACCTGACAGATTGAGGTGAAATTCACCTACGCTAAAATGCATTTGGTCTAAGTGTATACATTTTGGTGAGTTTTGACAAATTTCTATGCCTACGTAACCATGACCACGGTTTAGATGAAGACTATTTTTGTCACCTCAAAGAGTTCCCTTGTTCTCCTTCCCATGCTTATGCCCCCTCCCCCTTTTAAGGTAACCCCCACATGGATTCTCTTTTGTGGGGCTGGTCACCCCCAAAGCAACCCCATCTCTTAGCATTCCTGTGATAGTGCAGCAGGTGCCAACTTTGATTTTTAGATTCTTCAGGTGTGAATCAGATTCAGACTCTATGTCCTAAGTGGTCCTCTTGAAATGCCTCTTACTTGGTTTGAGGTGAGCCGGAATCATCTTCCTCTTTTCCTTCTGGGGCGGGGAATGTGCTGTGATCAAGCCACACACACTGAGCACCTTGCCGTCCATCAAGGGCCTTCTCTATTTCCAGCATGAATTTTTAGCCATCCTTCATGGAATGTCAGGGTATGGAGCATGTAGGGTGTTATTTTGGGTCACTGTGGCATGAGCTAACACCTCTTGTCAACAGTAAGAGTCTTATTTGATATCCCATTATATCAACAAGCAAAGAAATGCCACCTGTAAACCCACCATGCCCAATGTTAACTGTTAGTCCTTCTAATATTGTTCCACACACGTAGATAGAGATTTATATTTTTAAAGAATGGCATTACACACATGCTGTTTATATAGTCTGTCTGACTTCTCATTTTATGATATATCAAAAACATTGTGAAAAAATTCTGCAACATAAGTTTGCATGCTATATGGATTACTTATTTAAATGTACCATAATTCACTCAACTTTTTCTTTACTTTTGGACACTTAGACTGTTGTCAGTTTTTTAAGGATAGTCATAAATATTGATGAAAATTAATATCCTCACATATACACTTTTGGGTGCATTATTTCCTTATGTTAAATTTCTTTTTTTTTTTTTTTTGGAGATTTTATTTATTTATTTGACAGAGAGAGAGATAGCGAGAGCAGGAACACAAGCAGGGGGAGTGGGAGAGGGAGAAGCAGGCCTCCCGCTGAGCAGGGAGCCCGATGTGGGGCTCAATCTCAGGACCCTGGGATCATGACCTGAGCTGAAGGCAGACGCTTAACGACTGAGCCACCCAGGCGCCCCCCTTATGTTAAATTTCTATATCGCTTGCTTTGGCAGCACATACACTAACATTGGAATGATGCAGAGAAGATGAGTATGGGTCTTGGGCAAGGGTGTCACACAAATTCACGAAGCACTCCTTATTTTTCGTCCTAGAGATGTAAAGTAGAGCTTCGTGACTATAGTTAATGATACTGCATTGTATGTTTTGGAAAGTTATTAAGAGAGTAGAACATAACAGTTTTCATCCGAAGAAAAAAATAATTGTAACTATGTATGGTGATGGATGTTAACGAAATTTATTGTGACAATCAATTCGCAATGTAGACATGTATCAAATTATTATGGTGTGCACCTACCTGAAAATAATGCAATGTTATATGCCAATTATATCTCAGTAAAAATTTCCATAAATGGAATTTCTGGGTTATATACATTTGATAGGGTCTTGGTGTATGTTGTCTTCTAGCATGGTTCTACCAATTCAACATTCCTGCCTGCAGGATTTGAGAGTAACCTTTTAAAAACAGGCTCACCAGAAAATTATCATTCTCTTCAGTCTTTGCTATTCTGATGAAGGGTTATTAGTATGTTGCTGTTTTCGTTAGTACTCCTTTGATTACTCCTGAGGTTGGATATTTTCTCACATGCTTATCGGGCCAGTGAGACACATTTCTTATGAGCCCAAAATACCCATATCCTTCACCCATTCCCCACTCCTGCCCCCCCTCCCTGCTGATTGGCAGAGGACTTAGTGTATGCTCTGGATTTACAGAAACTAAGCAGAAAAATAAGGAACAATTAAGAAACGTTTTAAATAAGCTTTCCTCTGATGTTTACACTTTATATAATAAACCAGGATTCAGTGATGGGGGTTTCCCCTTTCACAAAATGAATGATCGCTTACAGTCTGTCTAGGCTGATTCATCACTGTCACCATTGTATGGTTCTACTTTTTTTCCCCAGGGTCTCAGTGCCCGAATCCTGGGCCAAATTTACAGATGACAATATTCTCAGTTCCCAAAGTGAACGAGCAGCCTCTGCCAAGCTAAGAGACGACATTCAAAACCTCTTGGTTGTGACTGCCAATGAGATGTGGAATCAATTCAACAAAGTGAACTTGTCTTTCACCAATCGCATTGCTGAGACTGCAGATGCTAAAAATAAGATTCAGATTCACTTAGCGAAGGTAAATCAAGTGCCGGTGGTACCCCTTAGCCGACCTGGATAGATAGAGCAGGGGGCTCTGGGACCACAAATCTCTCACCACTCCTGGAGAGACACCATAAGACGCATGAACTCCTGGCCATATAGACTAAGAAAAATTAAAAACAGTACAAAGCACACCATTTATTTTATCCAGGTAGGCAGGTGTCAAAATGAAATTGGAATCCACTGGTTTTTGGAATACAAAGAATGCACTATGCACTGAAAGGTTCTTAGTATTTAATAGAAACAAAAATATTATGATTAAAGTTTAATGAATCACTGCATGTAACTAGGAAGTGAATTTATTATTAGAACATATGGTAGGAATGTTTTCTGTTAAATTACTTCAGGACCTTTCTCTGGAATACAAAACCAAATACAGGAAACTATTAGGTAGTTCAAAGTGTTTCTGATATTGAACTTTTTAAAGTGCTCTAAGCATAAGCATTTTACAATGACAATAAAATGAAGGATTTAAGCAGAATTTGAGTGTTTCAAGATAAACAAGGAGCTCTTTCTTTATTTAGCATTGGTCTTGGAGCTCTTATTATTTCTGTGGATTATGCTGCCTATAGGTTTTCATTTCTTATTTTAAGAACCTGACACAGTCGGCCATGTGTGCTGGAAGGCAGTATTATCCAATTGAGGGCGCCATGTTTTCTCAGACTGCAGCAATTTAACTTCCTTTTTCATGGTGTCTTCTTTGAGCAACAAATACTTATTGGACGACAGAGAGAAGAGCAGAGAGAAGTATAATATGCAGTTTTGGTCCCAGGAAGCTTATATTTGTGAAGATGTGCATATGTAGGACAAGCTCATGAACAATTAGTAACTACAATAGAAAATTACAGATTGCGGTTGCCAGATAACAGATGCAGAAAGTGTTGTTGGGGTTTGGAGAAAGAGGTGAACATTCGGGGCGGGGGGACGAGATCTCGAACGAAGCCTCAGGAGGTAGCCAGTCAGAGGTTGAGTTTGGATCTGTAAATGGAGGGCATGTGTCCTGGGAGAGAAGCTTGCAAAGGCAGCCTGGAGCCAAGCTGTAGAGGACATTGATGGGAAGGTATCCACTGGGCAGTATGAAGCTATTCTAAAGGCTTCTAGAAGGCTGCCCTGATGGAGTCCCTTTGTTCAACAAATTTTTATTTACTTCTGCATTAGTTCCCTGGGGCTATCCCAACAAAGCACTATAGACTGGGTGGCATAAACAACAAAAGTCATCTTTTCCCCCCCCACAATTCTGGAAGCTAGAAGTCCAAGATCAAGGTGTCAGCAGGGTTGGTCTCTTCTGAGGTCTATCTCCTTGGCTTGAGATGGCCATCTCCCTTTGTCTTCACTTGCTCTTCCCTCCGTGCATGCCTGCATCCTAATCTCCCCTTCTTATAAGGACACCAGTCCTATTGCACTAGGACGTACCCTAATGATCTCATTTTAGCATAATTACCTCTCTCAAAGGCTCCATCTCCAAATACAATCATATTCTAAGATACTGGGGCGGGGGGTTAGGACTTCAACACAGGAACTTTCCTGGGGGTGGGGAGGGGATAGCATTCAGGCCAGCACAGCTACATTGGAGGTACTGTGCTGGGTGCTTTGGGGTATGCACACATGAACAACACACTGGCCCTGCCATCTTGTATCTTAGAGCAAGACAAGACATGAAAGTAGAAAGGACCAGAAAGGTGCAGAAAGAACTCCTAGGAGCTGCAGATAAAACGTTAAGTTTAGCAGAAGAGTTATTTCCACTGGGGAGAGACAGGAATGGCTTCGGGAGCAGGGAGCCCCTAGGGTGGCTTCGGGGATAGGAACAGTGCAATGATCTTCAACAGGTTGTTGAAGGCTTGGGAGGGAGGTCAAAGCTCAAGTGACAGATTTCAGGGCTCCTGGATTATGCAAGTGCTGAATCCATGAGGTTACAGGAGAGCTCTGCAGGAGAGAAAGGATGGAGCAGAGAAGTGGCTCAAGACAGAGCCTTGTACTGGGAAGTGGTGAGGAGCAGCTACAGAGAGAGGCAAGGAATTAGGACAGCAGCTGGCCGGAGAAGACAAACAGGGCAAGGGTTTCAAAGAGAGGGAGACATCGGGGAGGGTTATTGTCGCCTTTGAGAGTACAGTTTCACGAGGGCCACTGGGTCCAGGAATATAGGGGCCACCTCCAGATGAGCTGGTCGGAGTGCAGGGAGTGAGCAGGACCATTGTGGAATGCACGGAGCAGGGACCATGGGGGGAGGGTTGGAGGGTACCAACTGGAGAATGCCCAGGTGGGATTGAGTGAGAGCGTCGTGGTCAAGACACGAAGTTTTACAAGAATTTGGGTGACACTGGGGTGTGTCTCCAGGCCACAGGAAGGTGGCTGAGGAAGGGGGGAGTAGTGGACAGATATGGAGAATTGCAAGTGCAGAGGTCAAAGTCATAGAAGAGAGAAGAATTGTCAGAGCATAGGAGAGGAGACCAGGGAGGAATCTGGGTTTATGTAGTTTGGAGGATCTTCCTTTAAGAAAAAAAGAATATAAAATCAGGACTCCCCAACACTGCCAGCGCTCCTCCCTTGCAAGGGAGACACTCAGAAACTTGAATTGGTTTGCTTCTTACTAGCAGGAAAACATCTCTATGACACTAGTAAGAAGATAAAGAGGCAGGACATACTGATGTGAGGAGGGATGTAAGGGCCATTGAAACCTCTTGGCCTCACTTTTTTTCAGAGTTACACACACATGTGTGCTGGTAATTATTTAACAATCGGTGGGGGCTGTGTGTGGGAAGGAGGCTCCGATTTGTCGTATTTGCTCATTTCTGTGGTGTAAATACTCTCCGCCTGGCAGATTTCACCTGGAGTTGGGAAGAGACACACACAGTCAGCTCTCCAGAGATTCCCGGGGATGGGGCTGGGGTGGGGGGAGAAAGGCCCTCAGAGAAACCACCTCCCCATGGGAGAGGGCAAGGTGGGCCTCAGGCCTTAAATGCAAGAGGCCTCAAACATTTGCTTCTCTTCACACAGACGCTGCAGGAGATCTTCCAGACTGAAATGACCATAGAATCCATCAAGAAGGCCATCAAGGACAAGTCTGCCTTCCTGAAGGTGGCTCAGACCAGACTGGACGAGCGCACCAGGAGACCCAACATAGAGCTCTGTCGGGACATGGCTCAGCTACGGTGAGACGGAAGTGGGCCCTGAGCAGGAGGGGCAAGCTCGGGGCGCTCCTTGGGGCAACCCACCAGCCCCATGGCGGCTCCATGCTCTTTATGAAGGCGCTTCCTTCCGCTTTCTCACTGGTCATATGGAAGAGCACAGTAAGAGTCATTGTGTTGGAGCCTTCTTCGGAAGTCTTAATAATTATTAATAATGGGCATAGAATTTCGGTTGGGGAGGACGAATAAGTTCTGGAGATGGATGGTGGTGATAGACGCACCACAGTTTGAAAGTACTTAATGCCACCAAACTGTACACTGAAAAACAGTTGAGATGGTAAGTTTTTTGTGTTATGTACATTTTACCACAATTTAAAAAAAAGGGAAATGGGTGTTAAGAAGGGCACGTACTGCATGGAGCACTGGGTGTTATACGAAAACAATGGATCGTGGATCACCACATCAAAAACCAATGATATATTGTATGGTGACTAACATAACATAATAAAATTTAAAAAATAAAAATAAATAAAAATAAAAAAGGGAAATGATATCAACACCATATACAAAAAAAAAAAAAGTGATAATAAACGTGAAGCCTCATTCAGTGGGGCCAATGTGGCCTCTGGGTTCCTCTGCGCTTCCCTGGGGTCTGGAGTTTCCAGAATATCTCTCTTATAAGCAGCAGAGTGCATTACTTGCTGTGTGGTTTTCAGTGCCTGGGACTCATCAGAAAAGGGACTTGTGGTACCAGCTCCACTGACCCCTTTCTATTTGCTCTCACCCATATTGTTCTCATTAGCCTTTTTTGGCATTTATATCTACTCTCCCCATTAAGACCATCCTCATGGTCCCCTAGAACCCCTTCAGGGTCACTTCAGTTTGTTCTGTTCTCACTGGAAATCGAAAACAGCTGGACTTCATCAAGCACATCCCCCCATAGACATGGCCACAAGACTCTCATGCCGCCATTTATCCACCCAACACTAGGCGTCTTTTATCATGATGATGATTTTAGCTTTGAACATTCCTTTTAGGATGGGCTCCTCAGGAATTGGGCAAAACTCCCCCCCCCACCCCCACCCCGCCGACGTTCTGGCTTCATTTCCAATTTCCCAATATCTGTCAGCTTGTCTTTTCTTTCTGGATTTCTCCATGGCTTTTCTCAGGTCATGAAATGCTCTGTGCAGAAGCAAATCAAATTTATAGCAACTGGAGGAACAAAGGTGCCTCACTTGAACTCCAAATTCTTTCTGGTGCCGTGGGGAAATGCCACTAGTCTCGCCTCCTACCTGGTTCCATGATGGGATTCCCTCATCATCACAAAGGATTGATCCTAGGGATAAATCAGCTTTGAGCCTTGCCAAGGAAGCAAGTGTGGATTTCTTGGAGGGTAAGGGAGATCCTTGTTGTGCCAACAACAATGAAGACAAGAAAGATGCTGAAGTGGCAGGAGTAGAGTAGGCTGCCATATATGGATCTCATTCTGTGCTGAGCTCCATCCTCAGCTCCTTACACTACCTCATTCATCGTCTGCATTTCAAAAATAAGGAAACTGAGGCAGAAGCATGTTGCGTGACATGGTAAGTAGAGGCATGGTTTGAATTCTTGCCTGCCCCACTGCAGAGCCCTATCCAACCAAACCAACTGTTTGCTTCTGCTTCCCCCATCTTTCACACGTATGGTGCTTTTATCATCCCCCTATCGTGCTCCCGATCCCATCCAACCTCCTCAGTGCCCTTATGGAGCGAGTCAGCAAAGCAGATACTGTATCCCCATCTCTCTCTCATAGAGGATGAAACTGAGGGTCACAGAGGAGATCTTTACAGCAAAACGCCCTACCCATACAGCATGCATGTTGTCTGTGTTGGATGCTAAGAAGCATGCTCTGGCATATATGCCAACGAATTAGCTGCATTTCTCCTTGTAGAGCTGTTGTCTGGGCCATAGCCATATAGGTGTGCACCCATGCTGGCTAGACATTTCCCCAAGTGGGTTCCAGAGAACCCCTCTTCCTACACAGCCCGTTCATTATTTAGCATTAGCTGTCCTCCACTCCAGAGGCCCGTCTGCGGTGTCCACATGCTTCCGAAGAGTGTGGCAGTGAGGACACGGCCATCTGGCCAGTTAGGATTAGATCACGAATGGTGGCTTTCTGCAAATCATATTAGGGGAAGTTGAGCGAAGTTTTATTCTCTGAGTTTCTGCAGAGTCACCAGAAGTAGAGACGGGGATCCATCAGTTGTTCAGACTGGCATTGGACAAACCCGGGGCTGTTTTTTTAAAAGGGTTTTGAGTAGGGGCTCCTGGGTGGCTCAGTCATTCAGCGTCTGCCTTCGGCTCAGGTCCTGGGATCGAGCCCCGCATCGGGCTCCCTGCTCGGCGGGAAGCCTGCTTCTCCCTCTCCCACTCCCCCTGCTTGTGTTCCCTCTCTCGCTGTGTCTCTCTCTGTCAAATAAATAAATAAAATCCTTAAAAAAAATAAAAGGGTTTTGAGTAGTGGTCTAATTTGTTGTTGGAGTTATCAGACAATAGGCATTGAAGCCTGCTCCACAGAAGCCGAATTATTTTTACTTTTTCCACCCCTTCACAGCTACACGAATTTACTTTCCCTTTGCTTCCTATGGAATCCATACTATGTCCATTTCCTCTGCCCCTTTATTGACTTTAGGACAAAACCTACTTTTGTTTCCGTAAGGAGTTCTTGTTCAAGTATTGTTGCCAGAAAGACCACGGGCTCAGGGGAACGAGGACAGAGAAAAACGGCAGTTTTCATTTCGAGACTTTTATTTTCATTTACAGTGTTCTGAACGGGTCCTTTCAAAAGCAATTCTTTTTTTTTTTTTTCCAGCTTTTTTTTTTAATTTTTATGTTAATCCCCATACATTACATCATTAGTTTTAGATGTAGTGTTCCATGATTCATTGTTTGTGCATAACACCCAGTGCTCCATGAAGAATGTGCCCTCCTCAATACCCACCACCAGGCTAACCCATCCTCTGACCCCCCTCCCCTCTAGAACCCTGTTTGTTTTTCAGAGTCCATCGTCTCTCATGGTTCGTCTACCCCTCCGATTTACCCCGCTTCATTCTTCCCCTCCCGCTACCTTCTTCTTCTTCTTTTTTTTTTCTTAACATATATTGCATTATTTGTTTCAGAGGTACAGATCTGAGATTCAACAGTCTTGCACAATTCACAGTGCTTACCATAGCACATACCCTCCCCAGTGTCTATCACCCAGCGACCCCATCCCTCCCACCCCACCCCCCACTCCAGCAACCCTCAGTTTGTTTCCTGCAATTAAGAATTCCTCATATCAGTGAGATCATATCATTATTTCACTCAACATAATACCCTCCAGTTCCATCCACGTCGTTGCAAATGGCAAGATCTCATTCCTTCAAAAGCAATTCTAACCATGTTTGGCATTTTTGGTGGCAGGCCACACCAGGTTCTGCTTTGCTTCAATAATCTTGGTACATTTAGGGCGAAAAACAAAAAAAACCAAAAAACCAAAACCAAAAATCCAAAAAACGACGGTAGCTTTATTTGTATTTGAATGCAAAATGTTTTTTTCAGTTCTGTAATTTCCCCCCAAAATGAGCAGTTTCAGCAGAACAGCTCTCTGTGATCGGCCAAGAACAAGGAAGCCGAGGCAGAGATGTGGCCTTGATGGGTGAGAATGTGTTTCTAAGGGCACAAGGGGAGGGGAATACAGGACCCCCCAGCCATATTCACGCAGGAGTGGGAGGAAGGGTGCTAGCAGCCTGCATTTTGTAGATCTTTTCCCTTTCCAAAAAAATAGAAAATCAAAAAAAAAAAATTAAAAAAAAATCATTGATCTTTCAACATCTGTATTTTCTTTTCTTTTTTTTTTTTTTTTTAAAGATTTTATTTATTTATTTGAGACAGAGAGAATGAGAGACAGAGAGCACACGAGAGGGGGAAGGGTCAGAGGGAGAAGCAAGCTCCCTGCCGAGCAGGGAGGCCGATGCGGGACTCGATCCCGGGACTCCAGGATCATGACCTGAGCCGAAGGCAGTCGCTTAACCAACTGAGCCACCCAGGCGCCCTCAACATCTGTATTTTCAAAAGTTCTCTACCGGGATAAATTTTCCACTAGACCAGTGTTTGTCAGCTAGGAGTAAGGACTCATAGATCATTGTGCTCTGTTTCCTGCCTCTGGGTTCAGGGTTCCTTCTGAAGCCAGCGGAGTAGTGCAGGGGAAGGTGAGAGGCGGGCCTGGTGGGATTATATACAACCCACTTCCATAAACCCCATCCCTGGTACTGTTGTAGCAACCACCCCAAGTACCTGTTTCTTTGCTAGTGATACTTTATACCCTGGGGTCTTCCAAGAGACTTTCTTTTTAATCCACCTTGGATCGAAGCAACAACAGAAATGGGCTTTTAGATCGGTTCTCAGATTTTGTGCTTACCAATCGGAGACCAAAGGAAACTTTAGGCACTTAGGTTTCAGTTCCTTCCCCCGCCCCATTGAAAGTCTTTCTGTTTTCTTAACAGTGCAGTTTCTAAGATGAAGGGAGATGCTTTGTGTGGATGCGTCTTCACAGCTTATTGTTGCTTCTGTGAGCCTTTTGTGAGCACCTTGCCCCTTTCGGGCTGCCTGCAGGTGTCTTGGGAGCAGACCCCTCCGGGCTGGTATAGGTGGGCACGGCAGAGCAGATAAATTTGCCCCGTTGCCCTGTTGTGGTGTTGGTCTCTAAAGGCCAAAGAGAGTTTAAGTCCCTCAAAATTGTGTTTCCTTTTGGTAAAATATTTACCGCATTCTTTCTGGCTTTAAAAGTAGCATGATAGACACTGGGGAGGGTATGTGCTCTGGTAAGCGCTGTGAATTGTGCAAGACTGTTGAATCTCAGATCTGTACCTCTGAAACAAATAATGCAATATATGTTAAGAAAAAAAAAAAGAAGAAGAAGAAGAAGAAGGTAGCAGGAGGGGAAGAATGTAGGGGGGGAAATCGGAGGGGTAGACGAACCATGAGAGACGATGGACTCTGAAAAACAAACTGAGGGTTCTAGAGGGGAGGGGCGTGGGAGGATGGGTTAGCCTGGTGGTGGGTATTGAGGAGGGCACATTCTGCATGGAGCACTGGGTGTTATGCACAAACAATGAATCATGGAACACTACATCTAAAACTAATGATGTAATGTATGGGGATTAACATAAGAATAAAAAAAAAGCAGCATCTGTTCATGATAGAAAAAAATCAGAAAAAGGAAGTAAAAAATAAAACCCATCTTGATTCTTTGTGCCATCGAGGGATAATCGAGGTTAGCGTTTTTTTGTATTTGCCACCAGGCGTGTTAAAATTGTGATCATGCTGCTTATGGGATTTTCTGTCCTGACTTAGTCTTTATTTTTTTTTTTAAGATTATTTATTTGAGAAAGAGAGAGCGAGAGAGAATGGGCGCATGAGCAGGGGAGGGGAGGAGAGTGGAGGGCAGGGGCAGAGGGAGCCTGATGGGGGCCCCATCCCAGGACCCCGAGATCATGACCTGAGCTGAAGTCAGACACTTAACTAACTGAGCCATCCAGGCGCCCCTATCTTGACTTTTTCTTTTTTTTAAAAAGATTTTATTTATTTATTTGAGAGAGAGAGAATGAGAGACAGAGAGCATGAGAGGAAGGAGGGTCAGAGGGAGAAGCAGACCCCCTGCTGAGCAGGGAGCCCGATGCTAGACTCGATCCTGGGACTCCAGGATCATGACTTGAGCCGAAGGCAGTCGCTTAACCGCTTAACCCCTATCTTGACTTTTCAAATCAACACCGTATTGTGAGTTTCTTCGCCCATGGCAATTCTCTTTTTTCCAAAGTGTTGCTTGCATTGCTTCCATCATGTGGCTAGAACATAGGTTATCATTAGGTATGAATGCTGTTTCCTCTTGTTTTCTCATACTACTGCTCAACACAAGATAACACTGCGAATAAATTATTCCTTTATTCTTCTATGTCACACATTTCACCGTATTTTTCCCTGCAAGTTTTCTTGTTCAATTTCACAAGTAAGATTGAGATGCTTTCTGATGTTCAAATGAATTCACCGAATACAGATCTCTATGGAGTCCGAAATGAGAACCCCCTTCCCTGCCCTCTTGTCTCCCCTCCACTCAGCCTAAACAGCGGCTTCTGATTTGGTGCATCTCCTTAAAAATGTGCCGTTTGTCCTCTAAGAAGAAGAGAGCATGGAGGGTTTGGGGTAGAAAAATTGTTGCTTTGGTACCTTCTTAATATTCTGTGAGAGCCCACTTCGTGCCGAGCACTACATGGGCCTCTCTGGTGGGGTTGCCCAATTTTGCAAATCGAAACTCAGGATGGCCAGTAAAATTTGAGTTTCAGGTAAACCATGAATGGTTTTCGGTATAAATATATCCCAAATATTCAGAGAGACAGAAAGTAGAATGGTGATTGCCAGGGGCTCAGGGGTATGGGGAGTCCGTGTGTCATGAGGACCGAGTTTCAGTTTTGCAAGGTAAGGAGTTCCGTGGATGGACGGTGGTGATGGTTGCACATCAGTGTGAATGCAGGGAATGCTGCTGGAACTGTTCACCCAAAAATGGTTAAGACGGTAAATTCTCTGTTGTGTGTCTTTGATCACAGTTAAAAAAATACTTACACTAAAACAATTGCACATGTATCTGAAATTCAAATTTAACTGGGCATCCTGTGTATTAACCTGGCCACCCTACACGGTGGGCATTACAAATAGAAATGGTCTTACCCAAGGGGGTCCTGGATGCTGAAGCCAACATCCCGGGTCTCTGCTTCTGTCCTTTGCTTGCAGGGAGCTCAGACGGTAGGGGCAGGAAATGGGATCCAGTTCCTTATTATGGCCAGTGAGACTCCTTATTTCCTTCTTAGTTTCCTGGATAACTGTGCGAAGCTTATAAACACATGTGGGCCGCGTGCCTGTGGGGAGGGAAGCTCATCAGTCCCCCAGCTCAGTTTCCTTGTCTGTGAAACAAAGAAGCTGGGCTTGATGACCTCTCACATTTATTTTCCAGCTGCAGAGTTCTGTGAAGTTAGACTGTTGCCTTGGTTTAATAATAATTTTAACATGGCCTGGATATTCTTCTGTGCTGGTGAAAACCCTTTCTATCCCTAAGGACACACATATCTTTATGTGGTCGCTGTTCTCTTTACATTACTGTATGTTTTATGTTTTATTTTTTTTTTTAAGTAGGCTCTACACCCAATGTGGGGTTTGAACTCATGACCCTGAGATTGAGAGTTGCATGCTCTACTGAATGAGCCAGCCAGGCACCCCTGTATTACTGTATATTTTAATTAATTCCATGCACCTCCAGTCTGCTGATAAATGGATTCCCAAATAAAGAAGACCTTAATATTGAATCACTAGTTACAATTTGATAAATTTGAGTTGTGTTTTTAGCTGACCAGAGTTAGGCAGGGGAGCA
The DNA here is from genome assembly GCF_011800145.1 of Mirounga leonina. Classification (NCBI taxonomy): domain Eukaryota; kingdom Metazoa; phylum Chordata; class Mammalia; order Carnivora; family Phocidae; genus Mirounga; species Mirounga leonina. The sequence goes on along the minus strand of NW_023270777.1, from coordinate 8,675,755 downwards.
GCATGGTAATTAAAAGCAGCTGATGGGTAGTTCCAAGCAAAACTGTAAAGGAGAGTTATCTAAATTTCTTATACCTCAGTTTTGTCATCTGTAAAATGGGGATAATCATAGTATCTACTTCATGGTGTTGTTATGAGGATTAAATTGTCTGATCGTGTAAAATACTTAGAATAATATATACTATATACATATGTATAGTATGTATATATATATACACATATATATAATAAAGTAGTTAATAAATGTGTTGCTATTATTATTATTGTCTTTTTTTAAACTGTTCCCTAATTTTTTTCTTAAGTGACCACATAGTCATCTCTCCTCAATATAATTGGCCAAATCAGTGGGTAAAGGAGCCCCTGCTTAATTTCTCCCCAGGAAGAGAAAGACTTTCTAAATATAAACACAATGGAAGAAATCACAAAGAAAGAGAAAGATTTGGCTTACTGTAAAAAAATTGAAATCTTACATATAATAAATACGTCATAACCAGAATTAAAAAGGCAAAAAATGAATTAGGGAAAACATTTGCCAGAAGCAAAGCAGACCAAAAAAAAAAAAAAATCAATATGCCTAACATGGAAAGAGCTCTTTGCAAATGAGTCAGATACCTCAGTAGCAAGGGAGCAAGGGAGAGAAGCAGTTCACAGAAGAAATGCAACAAGCAACAAGGCCAAGAGACACCTGTTTGCTAATAATCAGGGAAATGAAAATTGAAACAGTATTGACTAATATAATTTGAGGAGATGCTATAGGTTTTTCCATGAAATGAATTTTTTCTTTTTTGTCTTAATGAAAAAATGTCTTTTTTTTTTTAATCATCACAGGGTAATTAAAACTATTAGAACTACAACCCATTTCACTGTTTATACAGCCGATTTCAAGCCTTATCCTGTTCTATTATGTTTTCAACAATTACAAATATATTTAGTCTGGGAACTTGAGGCATTGCCTTGGGATGTTGCTGGGGGGCAGGAGCATTATAATTTCAGGAATGCCCCATTAACTAACCCCTCCCACTGCTATTGTGCTGAATTCTAGCCACCGAGTAAACTTGGGTGTCCCCCTCTTCCTAACCATGAAAATAATTCCGATTATAAAAATGTAAGAAAGTCCAGCTAAGCTTTGATTTTTCCCATTTTTATTATTTAAAAAAATGTCACATGTTTACAAGTTTTCCCTTTTTAAAAAATACCATAATGTGTGTGTGTGTGTGTATGAAAACTTGATGGTAAATTTGATGGTGTCCCTAAAATATGCTTAGTTTGCCTTTTGGGTTCTGGGAGTGGCGCTGGCCTGATTCTAGAACCACAAGGAAGCCCAGTATTGCTTCCTCTGCATGTTTGTCCTGACGTTGGGATGACCCGTGTGCCTCTGGGAGCCCCGTGTGCACTCAGCCCAGCAGCTTCCAGTAGGACTTCAATACCCTGCAGGCCCTTAATTCAGCGCATAACCAGCCTGCAGACTGTGACTTCTGCTAATCTAACCTGATGCCTCTTTCCTCACGCAGCCTTGTCAACGAGGTGTACGAGGTGGACAGCACCATCCAGACCTTGCAGCAGCGCCTGAGGGACGCGGAGGACACCCTGCAGTCGCTGGTCCACACCAAGGCCACCCTGGAGCATGACCTGGCCGTCAAAGCCAACTCCCTGTACATTGACCAAGAAAAATGCATGAGCATGCGCAAGACCTTCCCCAACACCCTTCGGCTGGAAGGCTTCTGTTAGGGGACCCCACCAGGAGCCAGCGAAGTGGAACCACAGCCCTGTGGCAGCTAATTTAAATGGAGTGCTAATATCTTTACTTATTAAAGGATTGTGTTGATAGAAATGTAAACAATGTCCTGTCTTGGAGAGTGTTTTATTTACATCCAAACCTTCATTTTGTACTATTTACTAGGCTTCTGAGCGATGGTAAGGATATAAAGAAATATAATCAATCTAATAGAGAAGGTAAAAAAAAAAGATTATTTGTATTATTCTTGTTGTTCTCTGTGTAACATGAATGGGCTGGAAAGGAGAAATGTATTTCCTCTAGGCGGTGGGGGCAGGAATCACAAATAGGGTGGATTTTCAGCTCTGCCTCAGAGGAAACCCAACGGAAAGGAGAAAGGCCCTTGGGTATGTAGTGGTTGGAGGTAGTCTGAGCAAAAACAAGGGTGAAACAAATACACAGTGTATTTGGAACAATAATGAGACCGGTTTGATTGTGATTCATAATGCAGGGTATATAACATGGGGAGGCCTTCAACTCCAGGTCAAGGAGTTGGGGAGAGCTGACGGACACCTCCGAGCAGGTAAATGGCCTTATGAAATTGTGATCGAGCAACGATATTAGAGTGATGGCAGTAGAAACAAAGAAAGGAGAGATGCAAAACATATTCTAACCAATCAACGGGACTTGGTGACTCTTTCCGTGGGAACTGAGTGCAAAGGGGTCCAGGATGACAGAGGCGTTGACCCTAGATGGGTTGCAAAATGGGGCACTGCTTAAATTCCAGGAGGTCCTGTGGTATCCCAGGGGTTATTGCTTAAAATAACTTTTTCTTTATTATAAATGAAAAACATTTGCATAACATATTTTGGAAATGGAGAACACACACACATACCAACTCCTAAAAAGCACACGTTATCATAACACCCAGAAATGGTCACTGAGGTTTGTCAACATTTTATTTTCCGTGCTCTCAATTCCTTTGCTTTGACTCTATGTGCATATAATATTTATCTACACATGTGGGTATTATGTAATGTTTATGGTTATTTACATATATAAATATGTCACTGGCTGTTTATCCACAGCATCATTTTTGAAAACCTTTCCTTTCTACCTCCAAAAACCAATCATATTGCTTGTGGGAACTTGAGAAAATACAGACAACAAAAGAAGAAAATAAATGTCTTCTATATTTCTAAACTAACTAGGTATTTTGATATGCATAGATTTTTATTTCTATATTTATACACTGGTGCGCCTCTCAAAATCAGAATCATTCTGAATAAAGCACCTACTATGTGTCTGATACCATTCTCAGTGCCTCATTTAAGCTTCTCCACTTAATCATATGTACATTTTCCATGTCATTAAACATCTTTTCACAACTTCATTTTAATGGCTTTTTAAAATACCATTGCATGGAGGTTCTAGAATGTTCTATAACCAATTTTTTGAAAAAAAGCTTTTTTACAGTGTGTTGTCATATTGCCCTCCTGAAAATTGTGTTATTTTGTACTCCTGCCAGCAGTCTATGAGAGGGTGTGTCTTTCTGCATCTTTGATAACTCTTTCTGATTTTTTTTTTTTTACCATTCAATACTATAAAAATGATCTTAATTGCTTTAACATCTTATTCTTTGGACCCTAATGGTGTAGAGCATTTTTCCCTGGGCCTTTGAATTTTTTCTGTTAATTGCTTGTTTTTGTTATTTGCCTATTTCCCCTGAGTATTTATCTTTTTTCTTTTTTTTTCCATTTATTTGTGAGAATTCCCTGTATATCAACCATAGGACACTTTCGCCATAGGTACCAAACATGGATTCTTTATACGGCACTCGCCCTTACATTTTGTTTATGGTTTTTAACGTACAGAGGGTGAAGTGTACCAATGTTTCCATTATGGTTTATTTATGCCTTCGGAGTTACACCGGGAAAGCTCTTCCTCATCTCAAGATGATTTACTTGTAATTTCTTCTAATTCCTCTAGTGTTTTCTGAACTTACATTTAACCATCTAGAATTCAACCTGATAGGATGTCGACAGCATTCTGGCTTTGAGTCCTTTGACACAGAAGTCCTGAGATGGGGGGTTACCAGAGGGAAAGGTTTTCTGTCTGTTATCCTACTTGTCACTTAGGTGTAGCCCCCTCTCTCCCATTAGCTAGCTAGCATCTCTCTGTCTATCCTCTCTGCTCCTATCTAAGCACTGTTGATTAACCCCAAACCCCATCTCTCTCTCTCTTTCTGTTCCTTAAAAGTTTCTCAGACCTTGGTTAGTCAACTTCATGAAACATCTCAAAATGCTAGTAGAGTTGACATAAACATGGTAAGCTTGGACCAGGGGTATTTTTGTGGTCTCAGTATATCATTTTAGAAATCAAATTGTAGGTTTTTGTCCTTCTCCCTTCACTTCTAATGGAAACAAAGATCTATAAGTTCCACTCACTTAGGCAATGAGAGTAATCAAGTGTTGATAGTCATCACTTTTAGACGACAGTAAGAATAAACAGAAATCCCACATGTCTCTAAGTTGTTATATGTTTCAGGGAAAATCTTACCAACTTTTTCCATGAATTGTTAACTTTTTTAAGGACTATATGCCGGTGGAGTTTTTTTCCTTAAACATACGTTGTTGGCATTGCAAGAACGTGTTGGGAAGAAAACATAGTTCAGACACAGAAAAAGGCCAGTTTTCCTGTTATTTCGGTAAACCGTGGGCAAGGCTAAGTTCCACAAATAAACATTCGGTTACTAGTCTTAAATGTTGTGGCCACTTCACGAGGATAAATATTCTAATGCTGAAATCCACGAACAGCTAAGAATCACAAAGTGCGATCCTGTTTAAGAATCACAGGCCTGCAGATACCAACACAGGATGTGGTTTTATATATTCAGGCCCCAAGTATCTTTAATACTATGTGGCTTTAAGAAGGGCTGCTGGAATGTCAAAGGCTTCCAGCCTCCCCAGGCATCATTCAGATTTAGAAATGCTCGTAACTGCCCCTAAATAGCCAAGTCACCTATAATTTTAGTAATTTCCATTTATGCCTCTGGGGAAGTGTTGTCATAAACACCTCACCTGGCACTTTTGAGTCCTGAGTTCATGCTGTAAATAGCTGAGCTGGGGTCTGGTTTTAGGTTATAATTTTTGTTTTGCTCTGAAAACAGGGATGGAGTCCTTGCCTTTGCGCACAGGGCTGACCCAAGGCATACAGGAGGAGGCAGAGTGGCTGCTCATTGTCGTGTCCCCAGGTTCCCCTGTCGGTGTCCACTCTGCTAGACCTGACCCTTCCTTCAACTGTTCCCAGCAGTGCTGCGTTTATCCTTGGCATGATTGCCAAGACCAGCCTTCTGTGCAGAGTGGTCTGATGGTCTTTTTGGAACCCCACATATTCATGAATTCATGGGGAAAAAGACAATACTTAATCTCTTCACCAGAGATGGACAATCGATTTCACCTTGCAGACCAGCTCCAGACCTTGGTAGTGTGTATTTATGGAGTGTTGAGTTGAGAAGGATTCTCAGGCCCTGGGTGAGCTTGGACTGGTAAGAATCTAGAGGAGCCCTAGGATAGCATTGTCTGCAAGGGATCCAGGGCAGAGAAGAGGCAGCATAAATACAATAAGCCCTGCTCTAAGTTGTTCTGAATCCTCCTCAGCTCGAATCTTTCTCTGTCAACATCAAAAAGGTTCTGTTTTGTGAACTACGGCTCTTTCCCTCTGGACCTTGCTATTTGCTAATTTTGCTGGGAGCTTTCTGCTGTCAACTTTTTCCTTTGAGTGAAATGACCTTCTAAAGAGCTCACCAGGACCAAAATGCAACTCTGGTGGCATCATGGCACGGTGAGGAGGGAGCTTGTTGGGGAACAGGGAGCATTTTACTGCTGTTCTAAACGGTACTGCATTGTGTGTGGATGGATAAGGCTGTGGGAACCATACAAATTCCTTGTTTTTCTGTATTATTTTTTCCTCCTCCCTGTAAGGTGAAGTGTGATAGCTTTGGACTAAGTTTCAAGGTTCTTGTCTTGGGTATTTTAGCTCTTCAGTCACTCAGATGTAAGGATGCTTTTCCTACTCCCCAGCCCCCCACCAAATGGTGCTCTGCTTGCCTGAGAACCTGCTCTTTATGGAAACTTACGCATTTACTGATAACAAAGATCATGATATGTATCGGGGGATATTCTTTTATTTGCAACAAGCTAGTTGGTTTCAACTTTCAACCCCAGGTCACTTGATATGTGTAGCAAAGATGGAGGCTTTTTAAAAGAGATGAGGCCAGGAAATCTGAGAGGAAAATAATAAGCTAGGGCCACAGACAAGATTTAAGAGCACCACCCATACCATCAAATGAAAGATTAAAGCATTGACATTTTATTTATTTAGATTTATTCATTTATTTGAGAGAGAGAGAGAGACCATGTGCCCATGAGTAGGGGGAGGGGCAGAGAGAGAAGGAGAGAGAGAAATCTTCAAGCAGACTCCCTGCTGAGTGCAGAGCCTGACTCGGGACTTGATCCCAGGACCCTGAGATCATGGATCATGACCTGAGCCGAAACCAAGAGTCAGATGCTCATCTGACTGCACCACCCAGGAACCTCAAAGCATTGACACTTTAAAATAACTGGAAGGGGTATCCAACTTTCTCAGTTCCCTAAAAGGTAGATGTAGTAGATATTTCTTAGGGTCTTGTGGGAAAATAACCATACCTCCAAGTATTCACATCTTTGCAAAATCCTCTCCTCTCCTTGAATATAGGCTGGCTTTCCAATCACTTGACCCAACAGAATGCAGTCTAACATTGTGCCAATTCTAGGCCAAGGCCTTGAGAAGGCCTGGAAGCTTCTGCTTTTATGCTCTTGAGACCTAGCTGCCACATAAGAAGTGTGACTGCCCTGAGATCACCATACTGGGAAGGAGCCCAAACAGCCACATGGAGAAGCTCATGTGGAACAGAATTTCAGCCAATAGCTGCAGATGGGCTCATAGGGAGGCCAGCACCAGCTGCCAGTCATGTAAATGAGACCATTTGAATCTTCCTGCCTTCCCAGTGTCTCTGCTGACACCATGGGAGGTAGAACTGCCCAACCAACCTATAGAATCATAAGAAATAATAAACTGTTGTCTTAAACTACTAAGGTCTTGGATATTTTTAATGACTCAGGTTTCTTGAGTTGCTCATTACTATGTTCTCATCATAACCACAACAATCTCATGAGAGAGTTATTATTGCCACTCTGCAAATGGGGAAACTGAAGCTCAGAGAGGATGCATAACCCCACAGTTGTTAAGCAACTAGTCTGAGGTTACTCAGATAGAAATGCTGGATTAAGTGTTCAACCCCCTTATCTGACACTGGAATATGAGCTCTTAACCACTATTTTATACTGTTAGAAGGTCTCTAGATAGTTCTTCTTAGCAATAACAACAACAAAATGTGTAAAATGATGGCACTGTTGGATTTAGAATTGAGAACAGAGGCATTGAAGAAGCTTTCATTTTGGAAAATTTGCATAAAATTAAAGCATGAGTGGCATCCATCCTCTGGTTTGATGATCATCTCTTGATATTGACACATGTAATGAAACAGTGATAGTCAACTTGTGCTGAGTAGAAGAACTTTATAAATATTATTTCATAATCACAGCTGTTCTCTAAGGTGCACACATTTAACTATTCACATTAAAAAAATGAGAAAATTGAGACTGAGGGAAATAGAATAATCCAGAGTCAAGACACTAATAAGTTTCAGATTCAGGAGCTGAACTCAGATAGGTTCTCTTCCAAACATCACTAGGCATCAGAGAAATAAAAATCAAAACCACAATAAGATACCACTTCACATCACTCAGAATGGCTAAAATAAACAACTCAGGAAACAAAAGATATTGGTGAGGATGGGGAGAAAGGGGAACCCTCTTACACTGTTGGTGGGAATGCAAGCTGGTGCAGCCACTCTGGAAAACAGTATGGAGGTTCCTCAAAAAATTAAAAATAGAGCTACTCTATGACCCAGCAATTGCACTATTAGGCATTTATCCAAAGGATCCAAACATACTGATTCGAAGGGGCATCTGTACCCCAATATTTATAGCAACAATGTCCACAATAGCCGAACTATGGAAAGAGCCCAGATGTCCATCGACAGATAAATGGATAAAGAAGATGTGGCTGTGTGTGTGTGTGTGTGTGTAATGGAATATTACTCAGCCATCAAAAAGAATGAAATCTTACCATTTGCAATGACATGGATGGAATTAGAGGGTATTATGTTAAGTGAAATAAGTCAGTCAGAGAAAGACAAATATATGATTACACTCATATATAGAATTTAAGAAACAAAACAGATGAACATAGGGGGAGGGAAGGAAAAATAAAATAAGATGAAAACAGAGAGGGAGACAAACCATAAAATACTCTTAACTATAGGAAAGAAACTGAGGGTTATTGGAGGGGATGTGGGGGTGGATGGGGTAACTGGGTGATGGGCATTAAGGAGGGCATTTTTTTTTCCCCCTGTTTTCTTCTAGGAGTTTTTTTTTTTTATTCTTATGTTAATCCCCAAACATTACATCATTAGTTTTAGATGTAGTGTTCCATGATTCATTGTGCATAACACCCAGTGCTCCATGCAGAATGTGCCCTCCTCAATACCCACCACCAGGCTAACCCATCCTCCCACCCCCCTCCCCTCTAGAACCCTCAGTTTGTTTTTCAGAGTCCATCGTCTCTCATGGTTCGTCTTCCCCTCCGATTTCCCCCCCTTCATTCTTCCCCTCCTGCTATCTTCTTCTTCTTTTTTTTTTAAGGAGGGCATTTGATGTAATGAGCACTGGGTGTTATATGCAACTGATGAATTGCTAAATTCTACCCCTGGAACTAATAATACAGTATATGTTAACAAATTGAATTTAAATTAAAAATTGAAAAAAAATTTTCACTGATACATTACTACATTGCCTCTTTCTAAACTCTTTAGAATGAATTAGACATTCTCAAAGTTGTGGGTTTTTAAAAAAATATTTTGCAACCAATGTGCTATTTTTCCTTTCAGAAGATGTTCATGAGGATATAATATTTTGAGCAGTCTCATAAACACAATAAATTAATTTTACCATAGTATTTCAAAGTCTTAGCTCTAAACTTCCTTGATTCTATCTTTTAAGTAGAATTTAAGGATAATAATTGGGTGTATACTCTGTTTTTTCAGATAGAAGAAAAAAAATCTCTGACAGTTTAATAGAAGGTACTCAGTTCTAGAAATCAAATTCTCCTTCATTCAACCTTTCCTGGAATTCTGTCGGCAATAACCGTAGACAATGATGGATTGCAGGATTGCCTTCCATGTGCTGGGTCTTGCCAGCATATTTTTCTTAAAAAAACATTCAGTCCCAGATGGGAAGTGATTGTGTTTAGGACCACATACATCAGTATTTCATGCTAGTTAACTAAAGTAAGTTCTTTCCCATATGTGTGCATTTTATGTTTTCATCTGAGGTGGCGTTATAGCTACAAAAATAGCTCCCTAACTTCCTCTAGAGAGAAAAGAGAATTCAGAACTAGATCTCTCCCATTGTTATGTTGGTTTGGACTCTCTTCATCCCACCTTAGTTATCAACATATTTCTTTGCTCATATGGAGCTCAGGAAACACTGGAACATATTAATATAATGAGTACTAAGTATTGTGGTGTGATAGTGTTAGCGAATGTAGAAAGGAGTCTAATTATGAAATATAGAGAGTAATCGATGAAAAGTCTAAATCTACAAGCACAGAGCTATCTAGTGAGATTTCCAGAATCATCCTTGTTCTGGTTAATTGGTACTCAGGATGAGTAACTACCTACATAGAGGGTAGAAGTTTTGAGATGTTTATCGTTCATCCTTCAAGAAGAGAAGGATAATGTTTATCTCTTGAGGAGAAAGTTCAAAAGGTCAGGGATGAGAGAGACCCATCAATGGTGAAATAATGACTATCCCTAGTGGGCAATTTCATGATAGGATGATCTCTTCCAGCTACATTAGACAGAAAGAGACACAGATCCTTCTCAACTTATGATGGGGTCACATTCTGATAACCCATCGTAAGTTGAAAGTATTGTCAGAAAATGCATTTAATACTCCTAACCTACCAAGCATCATAGCTTAGCCTAGCTTACCTTAAATGTGTTTAAAACATTTACATTAACTTGCAGTTGGGCAAAATCATCTAATGCAAAGCCTATTTTGTAATAAAGTGTTGAATATCTCATGTAATTAATTGAATACTCTACTGAAAGTGAAATACAGAATGGATACATGGGTGCAGAATGGTTGTAAGTGTATAAGTCATTTACCCTCATGATCCCTGCCTGAATGGGAGCTGCAGTTTGCCTCTGCTCAGCATCATGAGAGAGGATGGTACCAAAGCCCTGAAATGCAAGAATGCACCAGTGGGGACAGGCAACATCACTAGCTTGGGAAAAGATTTAATTCAAAATTTGAATTATGATTTCTACTGAATGCTTATTGCTTTTACACCACCGTAAAGTTGAAAAACCATAAGTTAAACCATTTTAAGTAGGGGACCATCTGTATAGTGTATTAAATATTTTCTAGGGTCACTGGTAAAGCTAAAGAAACAGACTCTTGGCTGATTTCCTGAGTTACTCCCAAACCAAGTCGCTAAACTAGGCCACCAAAGAAGATGCCTTTTATGGGCTGGGAAAACTCCCATTGAGTTGAGAAGCCACCACTAACAGCTATTACATCCAGCACTATTTCTGTTGGGATCAGAAAGTCACCTCTGCTAAATCAGGAAGTGGTAAACACAGCTACCAACTCCAGCAACATGACCTCTGTCATCCACAGGAGCAAAACTCATGCCTCGCATCCTTCCTCTCTTCCCATGGAGCTGAATTCCAAAGGCAAGCCTCACATGTATACCAGATCAGTGCAACCTCAATCATATCCAGAGCCTGAGCTGCAAGACAGTCTGGGAAATGGAGTTTTCTTGTTTTTTTTTTTTAAAGGCTTTAGCCTCTATGGTATAGTACAGTATATTTTCAGAAGGTTTGAGTAGATACTGAGGAAGCCAACCCCACCATCCCAACTAAAATTGTGCAAGGATGGCAAGAGATTGTTTGACTTGAACCAACTGACTCTGATTAAGAATTTGGACTTGGTTTTGAAGAGAGCTTATATTCAAATATTAAAAATTACAAATTCGTTCAAATGTATAGTGGTTTTGAATGAATGCAATTATTAAAGAAAAAGAGAAAGGAAGCCACTTGCTGAAAGTATGGTTAGACATATAGGAGAGTCCCCTTTGATTTGCTTTTCACTTAAAACTGGCATATTACACTCATTTGAGAGTTTTCACATTATAAAGTGATTATTGGTAGGAGTTTTGTCTCTGCTTTACAGAAGAAAATACTGAGGACCTGTCACCCACCAGAGGCATGCTTCTGAGCTATATGTCAAATAGCTATCTGACTTGTTTTATAGTCTACCTATGTGAAGAGTGTTTTGAAGACAGACAAATGATTAGTTACCATCAGAAAGAATTCTAGCAAGAATCAGGCTAAGATAGAGCTTCTTTGTTGGGGAAACAACAGAGAACTCGCCTGAAACTGAAGAGTTAGCCTGGAGTAAACTGTAGAGTGCACGCTCAGTCTAAAAGAGGGAACCCCTGTTCTGCTCTGACTCACTATTGCCATGCAGGAAGGTGGCCTCGTGGAGCTGGAGATTCTGCACCTTTCTGTTGCAGTGATTCAAACCTTACCAAGAGTCAGGAGGATTTCGCTTGGAGAGATGAGAGAGGGCAAACCTATAATAATACTATACCTTCAGATGTTTATTTTACAAAACAACCTAACAATAAGTTGTGGGGGTGGGGTGGGAAGTCTGATTTAGAGCTGGAGCTTAGGTTTATTATATTCACACTGTAAAGTATAGTGCTGATGACCACAGTAAGATGAACCAAAGCCCTGAAATGCAAGAATGTACCAGTGGGGACAGGCAACATCATTTTTTTAGTTTTAGTTTAGTGTACCAGTCAGTATACAGTACAATAGAAAAATAGGAGATGGCATTGAAGACCATTTAGGAGAACTAAGACCTAGAAAGTAACTTTAAACGTACATAGCTATGATAAATCAAGAGACATGACCTAACTCGGAGTACAGTATGCAAATACACATACCTCCAAATCTGCACAAGCGGTATGCTAATATATACCTTAATTCCATTTATGAAAACAAAAGGAGCTTGACATTCTCTGGTGTTAATAAGTTTGAGGTGGCAACAGGGCAACCAGAAGGAGAGGCACATATGGGCTACATATAGTTGAAGGACTTTGTACAAGTTCCAACCTGATCATTTGGAAGGATCTGGTGGCAAATAGTCTTGCATGACCATAGAAATTAAACTAGTCAACAAAATCAATCCAATGATGAAAAGCTAGGTAAAGTCAGTTGTGACCGATATAATGAAGGCAGCTGTTTATTTTTAAAACTTAAACTATATATATAAAAATATATATTTATACAACAACCATATATATGTTTATATATAGTTTTATAGATATATTTATATTATATATTTTTTATTATATATATGTTTATTTATTTATTTTTGGCTAGGACATTCTAGTTTTTAAGGATTTAAGTTCTAAATTTTGTATGACCAGGGCAATGCAGCATAAGATTTATATTTTATATTTTAATATTATTCACAATTATATGATAACATAGAAATATGTTATCCTTTTAAAATAATAAAACATTACAGATGAGGCTAAATTCTCCTTTGACCACCACCTGTAGTCCCAGCCTCTCTCTCCTTAGAGGCAAGTACTGTGATTGGTTTGGTGAGATAGTGTCATGTTTTTAATTGTAAAGACTAATTAATTACTATGTTCCTTCAGTGCAGGGGTTAAAACCCATTAGGACTCTTTTTTAAAAACCCCACAGGACCTTAAGAGATATGAGAATTAACTCTCCCTCTGAAACTAATAATACACTATATATTAATTGAACTTAAATTTAAAAGAAATATGCTAATTATGTATTTTATGTAATCAATAAAAATCCCTAAACAAAATATAAGTCCAATCCAGTGGCAAGTGAGAAGACGCTGAGACCCAATGGGAATGGCAAGATGGTTCAATAACAAATAATTGGAGCCGTGGCTTTACTCTGTGTTCCTGCTTGCTGGCTGGTTGATTCCTCAGCAGAGAGCAAAGCAAGGCATATGGAAGGAAGCTAAGCTAGGAACTGGAATATAGACTGGGAACAGTGATAAGTTCTCCTGTAGAGTCCTCTTCCTCTTCTCACCGACCAATTCTTTGAAGAAATAGTATGTGGAAAATTGCAACTCAGTCTATTCATTCACTCAATACATGGATTTTTGCTGAGTACATTCCATGTGCTAGGGACTTACCTGACTCTGGAGATAATATGATGAGCAAGATAGACATGGTCTCTGAGGTCATGGAGCTTACAGACCGGTGGATTAGACTGACAATCAGATAATCATACAAAGAACTAAGTTAGTTATGAGAATTTATGAGAGGAATTAGACCTTGGTAGGTTTTCTTGAAGTTGTGACACTTAAGCAACTATCTGGAAGGTAAAAAATCAATACGCAATGTGGTGGGGGTGAGAGAGCCCCCCGGGGGTTTTCTAGGTAGAGAGAATCACCTTTTAAAAGACCCTGAAACCTTGAGGGGGTTATATACAAGGGTTAGATACCAACAGGTCGGGCTCCATGGGCATGAAAACTGTCAGCCACTCAGGGCCCTGGGCTCAGGAAGGGCTCGTGCTTGGTTTATGCTCTACTGTTACGATTTTGAAATTCTTAATAAGTTTTGAATGGGGAGCTCTGCATTTTCATTTTTCACTGGGATCCACAAAGTATGTAGGTAGTCCTGGCTGTGGGAGTTTGATCTTGATTTCGCTTGTCATACGTAGCCATGGGAGGGTTTTAGGCAAGAAGAGACATATCTTGATTTCTGAAAGACCACTCTGGTTGTGATATGAAGAATGGAAGGATGAATACTATTATCGCCCTTTAGGAACTTACAGTATGGCTGGTAAAACCAAATCTGGCCAAGGGTCATTATTAAAAGTAATATGTTATAGAAATATATTGAAAAGGATCCTGGGAAACTGGGGGGAAGGTCATCTAATAAAGTCTCTTGGTTGGGAAAAGCTATAATCTCCTACATGGCTCCTCCCAATCTTCTCTTCTCTGAGCTAAATACCATCCAGTACGTTTTTGGCTCTTCAACTCAAGGCTCGATTTCTTAGTCAAGAAGCTTAAAGATCTGAAAAATCACCATTTCCCATTTGAAGTCTCTCAGTAGCTTTTGGAATTTCCCCATATCTTCAGCTTAATGCTAGGGACTCCCGTGTAAGGTGGGGCTACTTTCCCTTCTTCCTTCCTTTCATTCAGTGAGTCCAGATAACTCGCAGAGGATTATGAGGAGGCTTTTCAGTTGTTTATCTGAATCTCCACTAATCTAATTCCTCAGATATATGGGAGTCCATCCCAGAGACACTTGGCTATCTCTTCCACTAAATGCAGCTGTGTTTCTGTTGTCAGTGAAGCTTCTGTTCTAGGCATTTCCCATAAATACTATTTTATGACATTATTGGCAGCCACACCATTTCTCTTGTGGTGTTTTATCTATCAGCCCTGTTCAATAGCAATTTCTGTGATGATGGAAATAGTCTATATCTTCTCCGTCCAAAATGGTAGCAACAAACCACATATGGCTATTGAACACTGATTAGAGTTCCACATGAAAATTTAGGCCACCAAAGCTCAGGAATGCTATTTAGTTGTTCCATATCATGGAACCAGCATAGTGCAACTCCAGACATAAACCTGGGTCTTCTGTTTCTTGGTGATCTCTTCTCTATACCATGATGGGTGGTCTCAACAAGCATTTATTTGCAAAGTTTTATAGACCATCTATTAAGTGTATTAAGTATTTGGGGGATGCAAAGAAATAAGATAGCTCCATTGGTCAAAAGGGCATTAGCAATAAGGAGACAGAATCACTTTGTTGACCTCTAAGAGCAAAGAAGAAGAGGGACAGTCCCTGTGTTCACCTTCAGGAGTCCAGAGGTGTTACTGTGACGGTTTCACAAGATGGGGTTCTGCCTCTGTGCTCGATAGACAAGTCTCTTGATCACTGAAGGTTCTTTAGTGCTTGACACACACACAGACTACAGGTGGTCAATCTCATCCACTATGCCATTCCAAGGTCTTTGGGTTTGGTGACAGTGAGGCTAAGTCATTTACCTAAGCCCACACAGCTACGAAGAGATTGAGTCCGGATTGAAATCTAAATCCTTTTGACCCCAGTATTAATTAGGATAGCAGATGGTACAGATGTTGCAAACATAGTTTGTGCACTAACTCTGGTGGTCTTGAGTGCCAGGTTAAGAAATTTGGATTTGATCCACTGGCAGCAGTCAATCAGAGAGTTTTTTAATGAACTTGTCAGTGGAAGCTACTGAAGAAGTAGGAAGTAAGAAGAATAAGCCAGTAGTGGTGTTAGAGGGGAGAGATGGGGGAGCTTTAAGAAAAACCATATATCAAGGTTTTGTGACTTAGGGGCTGCTTTCTCTCACACCCAGAAGATGTCTTAGAGGTGCCTAGGACAGTGGTAGCATCGGAACATCAAGGACCAGAACTGTTCTGGGAGTCCACCGGAAGGTCAGCAGCTCATTTTTAGGTCCAGAAGGTGTTAACTGATCAAGGACCAAGCTGCGGAACTGTCCAGCTGGTGCCTGATGAACACAGAGCAAACCACCCCATGCTCTTTGGAATTGAGGGAAAGTAAAGTTAAGTGACTTGGGCAAGGCCAGCCAGCCAGTCTTGGAAGAGAAAGTACAGGAGGAGCAAAGGGGCAGGGAAGTCGCCTCCGAAGAGACAGAGGAGGTCCAGAATAGGGCAGGGGCGAGAGAGGAGAAAGGCAAGTCCAGGCTGTGTGTTGACTGGTATAACAGTTCCAGGGGTTGCAGGAGGTTGAAGATCAGAAATAGACTTGAAGGACATGAGGGAGGTCGCTGATAACTTTTAATAGTCCTCTTTGGGGAGCACAGCGTGGCCAGATAACACAGGAATTTAAGGGAAAGAGGATTATGTTCTATGGGTCGCAGGGGTTGATTGGCAGTGAAAGGAAGGACAGAAAAGCAACAACCAGAAAAACACCAGGAAGTCAGTGCAAGTCTCTTCAAGATAGAAAAAAATGTGTTCACATTTATAGGCAAAGGGAAAGAAGCCAGCGGAGAGAGTGAGAAATTAAACGTATTGGAAGAATCATACTGCACGTAGTTCTCTCAACGTGGTTAAAAAAAAAACAACAAATCAGCCCTTCTTACTTGTTTATTATTCCTGAAGCAGTATCTTTTTCAAGATTTATTTATTTATTTATTTTAGAGAGAGAGAGAGAGAGAGAGTGAGTGAGCATGGGGGGGAGGGGAAGGAAGGCAGCTATGCTCACCACTCTACCACCAACGTGGGGCGGGGGGGGTGGGGAGGGGAAGGGAGAGAATCTGAGAATCCCAAGCAAATTCCACCCTAAGTGCAGAACCTGCTGTGGGGCTCTATCCCATGACCTTGAGATCATGACCTGAGCCGCAATCAAGAATCAGACGTTTAACCTACTGAGCCACCCAGGTGCCCCATTCTGAAGCAGCATTTTTAAGCTATAGTAATTGGAAGTGGGATAGGCAGACAGATCAATGAAACAGAAAGTCCAAAATAGCCCCACATATATATGTGGGTCTAACAAAACAATACTTTATAATAGTGGGAGAAAAAAAATGGATTATTCAAGAACTGGTTATTTACAAAAAAAAATTTTAGGTTGTAATTTCATGTGATATACTGACATAAATTCTAGCTGGTTATGGAGTTTTAAAAACCATGAAAATACAGGGGCACCTGGATGGCTCAATTGCTTAAGTGTCTGACTCTTGATTTCGGCTCAGGTCATGATCCCAGGGTCATGAGATTGAGCCCCTCATTGGGCTCTGTGCTCAGCGCAGAGTCTGCTTATCCTTCTCCCTCTGCTTCCCCACCCACCTGATTGCACTCTCTCTCACTCAAATAAATAAATAAAATCTGTAAAAAAATAAAATCTTTAAAAAATTAAAGATCATGAAAATACTAAAAGAAAATGTACATAAATTTAATAGTAATCTAAGCATATCAAAAGCAGAAAATTCTAACTCACAGCTACGGGCCAATGAAACTAAGCAAATTCTAGGTGGTTCTGTTAGAAAGCATCTGATGTAGAACTAAGTAGCTGTGGTGAGAAACCCTTCCATCCTTTCTGAAACTATTCAAACATCCAGAAGTACAATAAGAGTATATTAAAGTCAGAAGTTGGGAGGTAGCAGTGAATAGTCCCTATTGCATTTTTTGGGCTTTGGAATTTTCCAAATTTTGTGGCATCATTTGATTACAGTTTTAAAATATCATCTACTCAATAACATCATCTACCTCTTCCTCTAGTAATTGGAGAAAATCATCAAATACCAGGAAGGAGTCAAATTCTTTGCAATTAAGTTATTTGCACCAAGTGTCCATCTCTTTAAGAATCCTCAATATTGCCAAATATATAGGTAAGGTATGCCACATGCCACATGGGCAAATCACTTAACATCACTGAAATGGCCTTAATTGACATTAGCAATGCCATGAAGTAATGCTTAAAACAAACAAACAAAAACCCAAACAACTTTGTCCTAATTTCTTTTTTTTTTTAAGATTTTATTTATTCATTTGGGAGAGAGAGTGAGAGAGAGCACAAGAGGAGGGAGGGTTGGAGGGAGAAGCAGAATCCTCCCTGAGCAGGGAGCCAGATGCGAGACTTGATTCTGGGACTCCAGGATCATGACCTGAGCCGAAGACAGACGCTTAACCGACTGAGCCACCAGGTGCCCACTTAGTCCTAATTTCAAATACTCACTTGAGTTTCTTTAATCCATACAGTCTGTGTAGAAAATAAAGTCTTGTACTTACTGCCAAGACCTTCAAACCGCATGCTAAAAAGACATATTTCAAATGGGCACCATTTGATTTCAATTTCCAACGTGAGTGCATTTCCCGTGTTATTGCGTGATGTTTAGTAAGCATAATACTGAGAAGACTGACATTTAGGAGCAACTTCTTTTATTTTGATGGCAACTCCCTTCCTCGATGCTTAATTAGCAAATGTTCCATGTACCTGGCCCCGATGCACATTTTCCAATCCTCACCATGACTCACAAAATAATTGTTAACTAAAATAAACACCTCTTCTTCTGTACCATAGTTTCCAACAGAAAAACGTCACCAGCCTCTGCTTCCTTGAATACGTCACTCATATTTCAAGAGTGAGTTCAAATGTTGGTACATCGGTGGTTTAATCCAACCACAAACCAAAAACAAACACAAGCCTTACTACCACCCCTCATGACGTTGTTCTTCCATACTACATGCTGTTGATACTCTGCTTCGCTCAACTCGTGTCCACTGATTAAAGAATTCCAGCGCTGTGTATCACTTGAGATGGGCTGAGTTATGCTGCAGTGACAAATGACCCCCAAATCTCACCCAGCGAAGTTCATGTCTAGCACATGTCAGTTGAAGGCGGTGCTGCATGTCTTCCTCACTCTGGGATCCAGGCTGGTGGGACAGCCACTCCTGGAACATGGACAAGGTGTCATGGCGGTAGGGGGAGAGAGAACATGGTGAACTGCACACTAGTTTTTAAAGTTGTTTTTCCACTCTCATTTCTTTGACTAAAGCAGGTCACATGGCCATGCCTGGCTTCAAAGGCAGCAGGGAGATGGGGGGCTGTCATGCACACAGAAGGGGAAGAACTGGAAATAGGTAGTGAACACTACTAATGACTTCCACATGCTTATTTGACTTCCTTGTCAAGCGTAAATATGTTAAAAGCTATGAAATTTGTTTCCCAAACTTTGGGAAAATATTTTGACTCAAACCTGATTATGCTTTGGAGAAGGCTTTGAATGTTGGCTTTGAAGTTTTAAACTCCTTAGATAAAAAATATCCAATTTACAACTGGAAAGCCATATCTTGTGCTTATCCTAGAAAAAAAAAATTTCCCAACAGGTTTGTGAAAAAGGTCACTATTGGAAAATGATGCAAAATCTTCATCCCCTATTTAACAGAATTTCTAAACAGACAAATCATTGCAGATTAGAAGCAAGTAAGTTCCTTGGTCCAGTGAAATCTGATTTTAATTTATTGTTTTATATTTCTAAGTAATCTCTACACCCAACATGGGGCTCGAACTCATGACCCAAAGATCGAGGGTCATATGCTCCCCCGACTAAGTCAGCCAGGTGCCCCCAGTGAAATCCGATTTTAAAATTCATTGTCAGGTTTCCCCTTCGTCTTTAGTTGGGGGTTGTTTGTGAGAGATTTACTAGCCTATCACTTTCTCTAGCACATGCAGCTTCACAGTCTATATTTAAGTTAGGCTGGAATCCTTTTTCTTTTATGATTTTATTTTGAGCTGTAGTATTTATATTACTATTTTCATTACACCCCTTTAACAAACCACTTTTGAGTCATTGATTCTTTTTTATGAATTGGGGATTTAAAACAGAAGATGGGCAATAACAACAACAACAAAAAGATAAAAAAACGAAGGGTAAATGTACAAAGAAAATAAAAAGAAGTGCTTACATGAATTAGGTAGACCTCATTGTACAGGATGGACATGTTTAGTAGAAGTAGACTTTAAAGTATATCTCATTTTCTACAATCTTCAGCAGGAAATGTTTTCCCATTGGGTGTGTGGGTCAGGAAGATAATTTTCCAGCAAATTAAGTTTAGAGTACTTCTGAGTAAGGTATTTAGATGAGGGATAACTCATGTGCCCTGGAGAACCTGCATTTGGATGACTTGTGAAACAATATAAGCAGAACTCTGTATCCCCAGAGACAGATAAAAGTAGAAAATCCTACCTCTTTGATTTTCAGAAAATGGTAAACAATCTGAAAAGTTCAAAGCTTGTGATCTCAGAGAATGTGATTCCCCCTCTCCATTCTATCCAACAATGTCCTAAATATCCCCAACTGGTTTTGGGGCATTGTTTGGCCTTTATTGTAAGAGACACCCCAATTTTTAATTGATCCCCTTTTAACTTTATAACCAATAACATGATGAATCACAATGAATCCATGATCGCCATTCCTCCCTGAGGAAGGATCTTGGAAGGGGGTAGAGAAAGGTCAGCTGTGTTCTCTTCAACACTCTTCCATAGGGAAGAGAAAGCAAGGTCCATCTTCTATGAACCAAAATAAGAAAAAGTAGAGAAAAATGTTCCTTCTGTCAGGTGCTAGTGTTTATCGTCTGCTCTAGTTTGAATGTTTGTACCGCCCCCCAAATTCATATGTTGGAACCTAACCTCCCAGGTGGTGGTATTAGGAGGTGGGGCCTTTGGGAGATGGAACCCTCCTAAGTGGGATCAGTGTCTTTATAAAAGTGGCCCTAGACAGCTCCCTTGTCCCTTCCAGCATGTGAAGACAGCGAGAAGATGGCGGTCTACGAACCAGAAAGCAGGTTCTTACCAGACACCAAACCTGCTGGCACCTTGATCTTGGACTTCCAACCTCTAGAATTTGAGAAATAAGTTTCTGTTGTTCATTAACTGTGATATTTCATATAAGACATAGTCTCTGATAATAGCAGTAGCAGTAAAGAACTTGAATGTGTTAGTAGGGCTCACATAGAAGGGGCAGCAACTCTATGCAACTGAACTTGTATTGGATCCTTATGGGCCAGGTCCTATACTGGGTACTTCATAGAGATGTGAAGAGGAAATAAGGCTGACCTCATGCTCAAGGGGTCATGGGAAGTAGTTCCTACAGAGGTATCCTATGAAGTAGGATAAGTGCCATTCAAGAGAGACAAAGTAAGTGGTGTTAGGAAGTAAGGATGGAAGTTGGGGAGCTCTTGCTTTTTAGATCAGGAAAAGCTTAATACAGGAGGTGGGATTTAAAGGTGGAGATGGGTTAATAGGATGAATTGTGACAGACAAAATGTCAAGGGGATTGTATGAAAGAAGGTATAGAAAGAAGGTGTGCCAGTCAGAATGGCTAAAATTAACAAGTCAGGAAACGACAGATGTTGGCGGGAATGCGGAGAAAGGGGAACCCTCCTACACTGTTGGTGGGAATGCAAGCTGGTGCAGCCACTCTGGAAAACAGTATGGAGGTTCCTCAAAAAGTTGAAAATAGAGCTACCATATGATCCAGCAATTGCACTACTGGGTATTTACCCCAAAGATACAAAAGTAGGGATCCGAAAGGGTACGTGCACCCCGATGTTTATAGCAGCAGTGTCCACGATAGCCAAACTGTGGAAAGAGCCAAGATGTCCATCGACAGATGAATGGATAAAGAAGAGGTGGTATATATATACAATGGAATATTATGCAGCCATCAAAAGGAATGAGATCTTGCCATTGGCAACGACGTGGGTGGAACTGGAGGGTATTATGTTGAGCGAAATAAGTCAAACAGAGAAAGACATGTATCATATGACCTCACTGATATGAGGAATTCTTAATCGCAGGAAACAAACTGAGGGTTGCTGGAGTGGGGCGTGGGGTGGGAGGGATGGGGTGACTGGGTGATAGACACTGGGGAGGGTATGTGCTCTGGTAAGCGCTGTGAATTGTGCAAGACTGTTAAATCTCAGATCTGTACCTCTGAAACAAATAATGCAATATACGTTAAGGAAAAAGAAGAAGAAGAAGAAGAAGAAGAAGAAGAAGAAGAAGAAGAAGAA
>NW_023270777.1:8522210-8644237 GCF_011800145.1 Mirounga leonina | reverse complement strand
AGATCAGTACTGTCTAGATCAGCACTGCTTATTTCTATCAGTTCCAACTGATTATTAGAGCCCTCACCGACCCCAACTGGACTCTGAGTGAATGACAAACAATCTTTTGGGTCAAGCCACTAAGATTTGGGATTTTATTTGCTATTTCATGAGAGTCCGTTCTATCTTCCTTAATACACTATTTGAGCCACTACTCAGCTGTGGGTGGTTGCTGCCATGAGGTTATATGGGCTTGGTGTTGCCAAGTGTCACAGTTTTTCAAGGCCAGCCTGAAATAGAGATTTTTCACGTGACTCCAGGTTGGAAATGTTGGCAGTGAGTTCAATTTGAAAACATCATGGCCCTATGGTGCGTAAACCAAATGTCAGTGGGGTAACTTCAGCCTATTGGTTGCTCATTTTCCGATCTCCAAGGTCTCTTCTAGTCTATGTGAGTATTTGACATAGATTGTCATGTGGCACAGTGGCATGCACGTAGATGTCTCAGAAACTTCAAGCTAAAATGTACGAGACCATGGCCAGTGGAGGGTAATCCAAAATGAAAGTATTTCTCCTTCTTGGCCCGCCCCCCCCCCATCTTTCCTTCCCTTTCCTTCCCTGCCAACTTTCAGGAAATGTGCCTTAGATGGGGTTTCCCAGAAGCCAACACTGAGATAGGGATTTGTGAGCAAGTGATTTACTAAGCAGATCCCCCCCAATGGCGGACTGGTAAAGGATGGAGATGCAGGGCAGTTGAGAGAAGCCAAGCAAAGACACCACCGTCTTGGGAAACATCCCATGGAGGACAGTATTATCTTCACCCTATAGAATACTGGAGGATAAGGTACACCTCAGAGTCGCCCCAACCCAAAGCAAGGGATCTGTGCTTTCATTCTCCTTAACCTGGCAGTCTGGTTAATGGTCAAGGTGGGTGTGGGAGGCAGGTATGTGAGCTCCCAGGCATCTCCGGCTCTCCATGCCTGCCGGTAGAGAATTCCAGAAGCCCAAGGACAGCCCTTCAAAAAGAGCTTGCAGGGGCACCTGGGTGGCTCAGTTGGTTAAGTGACTGCCTTCGGCTCAGGTCATGATCCTGGAGTCCCTGGATCGAGTCCCGCATCAGGCTCCCTGCTCGGCAGGGAGTCTGCTTCTCCCTCTGACCCTCCTCCCTCTCATGCTCTCTGTCTCTCATTCTCTCTGTCTCAAAAAAAAAAAAAAAATCTTCAAAAAGAGCTTGCAGGTACTGGCCATTGGAAACACAGTGATGGAGGCAGGTTGAGGAGCAGGTGCACAGAAATGATAAGACAGGATTTGATGGTATTTTGGCAGAGCACCAATATTGTCCACTTTAGGCATAAAAAAGATTCAGGGGGAAAAATTTAAAATTACACCATCGAGATGGTAACTGCGTGACTCTGGGCATCTCATTTAATTTCTCCAGGCCTCAGTTAGCTTGGGGCTGTATGGATGCTGTGAAGAATACAGAAATCATATGTCAGCCACTTAAAGCCTGGTGCATTTTGGTGCTCACTAAGTGTCCTTAGCATCTTCCCTCTGCATGCTCCTGGTACCCCTATCCAACGCTGCAAGACCCTCCCCCAGGAAGATGCTCCAAGGGACACTCCTTAATGCACTCTAGATTTTTTTCTGGGATTTATTTATGCTCCTGCTGTCTGCAGATTAAGAAAGTGGGGGTTGCTCTGAGGAAAATGACTGCTGAGAGTCAGGGTACATCATCTCCCTGGCCAGGGGTGCCTTTCCTGCAGCCCCTGGGGCAGACTCTGCCCAGCAGCTCCCACACTGGCATTCAGTGCAGGGCTGGTAATGCAGATTGGCATTGCTGTCAAGACCATGACTCACCGATGGTCACAGAACAATGTCCTTAGGATAACCGCATCTTCTGGCCAATGAGGTGCGAAAGGTTGAGAGTTATTATTTCATTATTCAGCGCCTCTCCCAAGTAAGAGTTATGTTCTTTACAAAAGTGGTCCAGTTATTTGACTTTCCATAGGCCTTGCATCGGGGGTTGAAGAACCGCCATCTGGCTTCATGTCCAAAGAAAAACTTTAATAGTTAAGCTCGTGTCACAAATGAGAGTTCATCGTTCTGGGCCAGGGGCTGTGCATATTGTAGGGCCAGCCTTGGCCCTCTTTGCAGAAATTCGACGAAAGCGTGGTCCACACGTGGGACCAGTGCCAGCTCACAAACTGTTACAGGGTGGTGGTGAGGTCAATACAGAATTGAGAGTAAGAATTTAGAAATTTTCATAGCAATTTTGTGTTGCATGGCATCCAAGTACACAATCAGTCGGCGTGTCCATCTTGCACGTCGGGTGGGGTCGTGCAGCTGACTGCAATGGATCAGAAATAAAGGAAAAACGAGCATGGTGCTTTGCCACAGTTAGTTTGAGCAGTCTTGCTCGACTCTGCATCTCAGAGCACCCCACAAATCCACAGGGCTCTTTACAGACCCGTGGCAGCCCCACAGAACAAGAAGACCCTCAGAAAATGCCAGCGAGTTTCCAGAGAGGCCAAGCGATCCCCACAGAGCCCCAGGAATCTGTTCAATCTCCCTGACCTTACCACTTTCCTCCCTCAGAGAATCAGATGAGCCCAGTATAAAGGTCAGTTTTCTAAGCCCCAGAGCACCATGATGGAGTGCAAGTCAATTGCTGGCATAGAGTCCTGCTCCTAAAGAATGTATTTGGCACCTAGCCCCAATTCTAGGATTGTTCGTGTATCAGCTAGCTTTTTATGTGTAACAAAGCACTCCAAAACTTAGTGGCTTGAAACAACAAATCATTGGTTTTCAGCAATGAGTGCTGGCTGGGTTTTGGGTGGCATCCCTTATGGTCTGAGCCAGGCTCAACTGCTGTCACTCCCACTTCCCACCCCAGGGTGGCTCACATTTCTGGGGCCTTAGCTGGGATGGCTGGGATGGCTGATCTCTCAGTATCCAGCAAGATTCCTTGGGCTTGTTCCGACGATGGGGGAATCGTCCTCGGCAGGAAGAGGGCAAGCCCCAAGGTGCAAGAACTCTTGAAGCTTCTGTGTCTGCTGAGAATGTCCCATTGGCCCCAACAGGTCACACGGCCAGGTCCAGATGCAAATAGTGGAGGAACAGGCTGCACCTTTTGATGGAGGAAATAGAAAAGCTACATTGTAAAGAGGCACGTCTAGGAGGATGGGAATCTTTTGAATTCTAATGGAGACAGAAGAGGCCAAGTGACGTTGCTTGCTTCTGGTCTATGGTAGTTGCTCAGTAAATCCCTGTTGAATGAATGTAGTTGCAAGGAGCTTTAGTTTCCCTCCACCTCATGTAATTGAGGTGAAGATGTTCAAAATATACTTCTCCCAGAGTCTGGTTCTGCCTGTGGATGGCCTTGGATGCCAAGAACACTGAGTCATCCTCTGTTTACTCTCTCATCATGGAAGAAGCCAGCAAAATCCAGTGACCTTAGTGAGAGGAACTATATGGCTTTTGTTTCCTTTATAGAAGGAACTGCTGGTGTAGACTGGGAGCTGGTGCTTCAGTTGTGCAGTTAAGACCACACTAGCTGGTTTCAGCTCTACCAGGTATTCACACATAGCCTTGTGGATAAGGATCGGTTGCCGAAATTGCTGGATAAACAGTGGGTCCGTCAGTCACCCAAGCGGGAATCCACCTAATGGTGTGCTGTGTGGGTGCAGGGCTCTCGTGGGCTGCCACCAGATGACATATAGAGCTCTGTACTAGGTTGTTCTTTTTCCATAGCTACATAGTGGAGCACTTCATGCCTTCAGCCTTGCGACAGGTGTTCTCTCCCAGCTTGAGAGTGAGAAGGGTCTTCCCATTGGTGGCCCACCACTGCAATCCACATCAACTCCTTGCACCCTAGCCTCTGTGGAAAACAAACACGAACCAACACACCCATAAAGCTGGTTATTTGAGGAAGCTGGAATGGCTTGTGTGATGATACCCCTGGGATGCTTCTGCTTCTCTGGAGGATTTTCTGCCCTTCTCTGCATGCGTGAATCCTAGGGCCATCGCTGGGTTTTGTGTGCGGGCTCTGGGATTCTTCTGTGTCTTATATTTCTCCATATGTATGTGGGGGTTCATTTGAGGGACTCTGGGACAGATCTAGGGGGAAATGATATGACCAGTAGAGGGGGTGACAGGTAACACACTTTATTAGGTGGTGCTTGGGTAGGGTTACATGAGAGGGGAGGTCCCTCTCAGCATGAGACTACCCAGTGGCTATGGTGGGTGGGCACAGAGGCTACCATCCAAAAGGAAGAGGGAGAAGGAAATCCTGGAAGACAGGAGAATCTAAAAGGGGGCTTACATGTGTAGGAGATATTGCTCATCAACACGGTGGGGAGCCTCTGGGTTGGATCTCTGAAGGGCCCTAGCAGCTTGGGGTCTTATAACCACAGGCCTCTATGGCCTCAATGGCTTGTAGATGCTCAGAGAGGTTTCATGGGGTATACAAAGCAGACAGGTTCGAAATGGATAAGAATCTGCTTATTGGGGCAATTTTTAAGATAATTTGATGTGTAAAAATTTGACTTAGACACCAGCAGGCTTTTGAGCTATACAGAGAAATTTGAGAAATACACAACCTAGGGACCAATACACAGAGGCCACCTTTGGGTCACTCATATAACACCGTAACGGTTTTCTGCGGTATTCTTCCAAAGACCACCCCCTGAATTGAAATACTGTGGTCTCTGCAGAAGGACAAAAAAACACATGACAAGGGAGGGGCTGAGTGGCCATTGGGAGTGACATGGCATGGCATGACCTCAGAGGACATCCACCCAATTCTTACTCAGGATCACAGCGATAAAGTTCTCAGTTGGCCTCCATGGATGTTTTCTCTTACATGCTTGGGGAAAGTTAGCTGGCCTGGAGTCCTTAGCTGAAGCCTCCTGTCATCAAATCTATCTCTTCATTTCCTGAAATGCCTATAGTCAATTTGAAGTAATGCCATTTCTTCTATTTGGGAAAGACTAGAACCATCAGAGCTGGAGACGTCATGTAGCCCAGTGTTTCAATAAAAGTGTTTCCAAGAGTGAGTTCCATGGAGCCTACGTCTTGGAGAGAATCTGGGAACAAAAATTCAACGGTCCAATAAATTTAAAAAATGCTTCATAATCTAGTCCCTGCCTAAGGGTTCTCAAGACTGAGTTGTGTATTCAATGAATCCAAGACTGTATAGGAGCGAGGCACAAGACTGTGTCAAGTAGACCACCCTCTGGGAAGCCTCTTGAAAATACCTTCCTTGGAAGGTGTCCTAATGGTTGAGGTCTCCCAATGGTTGAGGAGGTCACAAGCTAGTGAAATTCAGATGGTAATAGTATTTTGTTTGTATTATGGTTGCATACCATAATGGATGGATGATGCATGAGAGGGAGGGAGAGAGAGAGAAGACAGTGTGGTTGGAGATAGAGCATTGACAACCATGTAGGGCTTTCCCCTTGGTCAATGGACCATAAGCGGTGAGTGCACTTTTACTCCTCTGAACTACATCTGACCATGTTTTTGCTGTGAGTCATGGGGATCCTCAGATTCAAAGTCACATACCTAGACCAGTGGACTGCTGGCTCATTCATTGTCCCTCAAGATCAATGAGGGTCCAGGACACTTCTTCCTTTTTTGTGAGTCTCCTGATGTATTTAAATAAGTACAAAATAAAGTTATGAAACTCATGGTCCATGTAAGTGTTTACATTATACTATCAACATTGTAAGATGCACAACCTGCTCCCTTGTAAGATGCACAACTGAATTCAATACTGTCGTACTACCTCTGGGTCTGGATGTATGACTCCATTTGGAGACAGCACAAGAGATGAAGCAAGGCCTGGCCCGTGGCTCTCCTGACCCCTCCCTGGGGTAGGCCTAGAGCCCATTTCCTCCACTTAAGCCAGAAAGTCACAGATTCAGCTGATGAAGGCACAAGACTAAGACGATGGATTATTAGTCACGATTGGCTCTGTGATAAGTTCTGTTCTATGCAAATGTATTTTTCCCACTTGATGTTGAACTCGAAAGCACAGTGTTGCATTGCATTCTCAAACTTTGCAGGCTTTCAGATTTTGCTTTCATTTTTTTGTCACCATGGAACTTGAAATGTGTCTGAAAGTATGTATTTGTTGGAGTCTGGTGGTTGAGAACGCAGCGTCTTGCTTTCGGATTGTCAACATTTATATTTTGGCTCTACCATTCCAGCTGTGTGCCCATGACACTATTTAACCTCTTGGTGCTGTAGGGGTCAGAAATGTCCAGCCCTCCTGAGATTGTTGTAGGTATTAAATGAGAGGGCTAGCACAGTGCCTGGTAAGCACCCAATAAATTATAGATATATTATTTCCTAACTTTTCCCCCACTAAGCATGCATCGTTTACTTTTCCTCATTTCATTAAATAACCTTCTGCAATGTTATTTTTAATATCTATGTAATATCTCATCTTAGGACTGCACCAAAATTTCTCCAGTCATTTCCCTGTGGTTTGAGATTTAGGATGCTCACATTTTCCTTCATGGTATAAAGGGTTCTAATGGCCAAATTATTGCATATCCATCACTCCTGTGAGATACACTTCTAGAATTTTAATTTCTGGATCAGATTTCAAAGGTAATTGCCACAGGAGGCCCAGGCTTACCACTGAAGTCCCCTGGATAGATATTCCCTGGTCTTTAACAGGGAAGAGTAAACATGTTTGAAGCTTTGCCCACTTCTGCCTTGGACCTCTCAAAGGGATCTGACATTTGTCCGTGAGCTTCCCTGGCTTCAGCTGAGGTTTCACACTTGATAAGTGGTTCAGGGAGTCAGAGATGAAGAAAACATCTGTGTTCAAGTTCATTTTTAGTGCAACTGCTGTTCCTTTAGCTCAGAGGCACTCATAGGATGATGCATTGTGAGGACAAGGATGCATCCTGGGGCTTGTTCACTCGGATTGTCTTCTGGGATGGTTGGTGCTCATCTTGTTTCTCTTGCAGGAGATTAATGCCCGCATGGCTCGGTGTGGCTTCGTCTACCTGACTCAAGCATTCCCTTGGCTTATAGTGGACTCTCCTCTCCACCTCCCTCAAAAAGGACAACCTCCAACATGGCGCCCAGGCTGCCTTCCTCGGCACTATCGTACCTGGTCTGAGGGGTCTAGAAAATCCATCCATTCCCGCTTATCCCAGCCCCAGCCGTGTGGCAAGATTGATGATGGCCTTCCCCACCTCCATGGGCCTCTCCCTGGCCTGGAGCAGAAAAATGTCCCTGAGTTGTTCAGAGTCTCAGAAAAGTTTCAGAGTTTTCCATCTCAAGCACACGTCAGTTTCGGACCCTCTCCTGCTTAAATTGCTCCCAGATCCCTTGTCCGCTAGCTCACGAGATATCAGAAAAGCCCGCTCTCTTGCCCTCTGCTTGCATCTATGGAATCTGGCTTTCCTAAGCAACAAGCGTTCAGGAACAAAGAATTCTTTGTACTCTGTATGGTTCCAAGGGCACAGCATAATCGTTCTGTGCTTTCTCGCTCCCATAGGTGAAGGAGCTTAAAGCGCCATTTGTCCCAAGATAGATTTGTGATTTTTAAAGACAGTAATTGAGGGGACAGGCCCTGTGCCAACTTGACTGTGTGTGTGTCTTCAGCTGCTTTCTACCTGCTTCTGTTGGTCACGGAGAACATCTTCTCGGGGCTTGGATTTGCCATCATTCCAAATATGGCTATTTATAGGGATCTGCTCAGGGAAGTCAAACTGGCTCCTTCCATTCCTTCTCTTCTCCCTTCTCCTCCTCTTTCCTCTCTTTCTCTTTGGCCTCCCTCCCTTTCCCTCTGCCTTCTTTCCCCCCGTGCTTGAGCTCTTAATACTAAGCTGCTCAGAAGAGTCAGAGGACTGTAGATGAGGCAGTAACCTCCCTTTTGAGGACCTTTCCAGACCAGATGTGTGCAGGCCTCGCCAAGAACGCCCACACAGGCTGCTGGCTGCCCTGAGACAGGAAAGGCTTCATTTATGGTGTAAACACTTCCCCAGATATTGACCCAGTGCCTGGCGACACCGAGGCTCTGATGACTGCTTCATCAACAGGACAAATGTCCAATTAAGACTCACCTCTGTTTGCTTTTTTTTTTTCTCCCCTTGGGGAGTCCACATGATGGAAAAAAAAAAATCACAGGACTGGAAATCAGAGGAACTGGTTTCGGGGCCCAGCCCTGGCACGTACTCGCCGGTGGCTGGAGGAAACAGGGCGAATTCTCCAAGCTCCGCCTTCTGCATATAGAAGATGCTCAAAAACCATCCCCCCCCCCCCCCCCCCCGTCGAGTAAGCTACCACGGGTGGGCGGAAGCATTTCCGAAACTCGAAATGTAGATGGAAAAGGGGCTGCGTTCCACTTCCAGCACCTGCTTAGATCCCGTCCCCGTGGATGAAATCAAACTGTCATCTGCAGGATACAGAGCTTTACGGGCGTGCGACACAGAGACCTTGCGGGCAGAAGCAGACAGGACCCCCGCGAGGGGAGCTCACGGACCTGGTGGGAGCAGTGGAGGTCTTAGGATATTTTCCTGCTTTTTTAATGGAAAAAAGAAATGCAGATGTAGAAATAGATAGACTGTATCTTTGGCAGAAAAACGAAATTGGATTATGTGATGTGTATGGCAGCATCGTGACAAAGTATAGATGTTCTCTGACGGCCAAGGTTAGGGTACAAGATAACATGGGGTACAGAGCATGGCCTCTGTGGCCGGGATGTCTGCTTCGCAGCTGGCCTTTGCCATTTTCTCGTGGGGTGGGGTGTCCCTGAGAAAGCCACTCAGTGTCTTGCTGTGCCTGTTTCCCCTCATATGGAGAAAGGACGATCAGGGTGCCTATTCAGAAGGTTGTTGTAAAGAGGGGCATCTGGGTGGCTCAGTTGGTTAAGGGTCTGCCTTTGGTTCAGGTTATGATCCCAGGGTCCTAGGATTGAGCCCCGCATCAGGCTCGCAGTCTGCCTGACTGTCATGGTCCCTATTTATAAAATGGGCAGAAATAATAATAGAAGTAAAATATGACTTGGTCAATATGTTATTCATTATCATGGCAAGTGACCCTGGGGGATACTCTCCATGGCCCTGAGGATGCACTGCTCAACATAGATGGACTCGGGTTTCTTTTGGCCAAGGAAGGCCTCCAGAACAGGGGAGAGAGAGGCCCAAGAGGAGGCAGAGAGCCTGGCTCAGGTGGGTAGAGACAAGTGCGTTGGTGCCCGATGGATGGGTCAATGGGGAGCACAGCCGGGACCAGCTCTGCTGCATTGAAGCCTCAAGGAGCTCCTCAAACAGGTCTCAGCCAAAGCCAGCAAGTTTTCAGGGCTTGGCTGCAGGAGATGGAGGGATCGAAGGAGACAGAGGGCCAAGAGAGCTGGTCCTGGAACATGCAGCTCTTGGAAGGATGGAGGGCTGATTAGATGGGCACTATCCAGCCGGAAGAAAAATCTATGCCTCCCACCTGCACCCTGCCCTAGGCTTCTTGCTCTGGAGAAGGAGCAGAAATGATGTTAGATGTCTTCAGGCTTAATCTGGCCTGAGGGGCAGCAACCTCATCCTGCAGCCTTCAGGTAGGATCATGGGGGCCATCTAGGAAGGGGGTTATCTGGAGAAGCCCAAAGTCATGCTCACTGGGCCTTCACTCACCCCCTATGTTGGGGAGGATTGAGGGAGCTTCTCTCTCTCTCTCTCTCTCACACACACACACACAGACACACAACACACACCCCCCAGATACACACACACGCCCCTGTGTTACCTGGTAAGACTGAACCAAAACCCTGTCTAACCCTGCAGCCCACACTGGGCCTTACTTCCATTTGGGCCCCATGACAGAAGGCAGCTAGAAGGAAACCAGGGACCATCTGACGCCTTGTGACAATCTGGCTGGACACTGGAACATCTCGAGGAATGTGAAAAATTACCCACACCTGAGCTGCATCCCAGACCACTGAGTCAGCCGCTCGGCACCCAGGCCCAGGCCAGGAGGTATGCAAAGCTCTCCATCATTTTAACGAGCAGTCAGATCTCATGAGACCCAAGGCCGTGTTACACTGTTTCACCAGGACCGGAAAGATCCTGGGTGGGAGCAGAACGGTGAGCGGGCCCTTGGGACCCCTTCTGCCTGCAGAGCCTAACAAAACATTAAAGTGTTTGTGGCAGAGAGAGACTTCCCCAAACTCTACAGAACACTACAGATTACCCCCCTTTACCTCCCCCACCGCCGACATAAGAGGTGGGGGAAATTGCCAGAATTCCAAACGACTCCTTCAATAAAACCAAGTGCCCTGTCTCGGCGTTTTCACCCAGGAGAACTTGCTAGAGATGGAGTACCCTCTCAGAGAGCTTGAAGGAGCATCCGGCGCAAAGAGCCTGAAGAAGACAGTACCGTCGTTTGTCTGCCTCTCTGTAACTTTTGCAATTGCTCTCCTAGCCTGTCCTGCCCGACGGGGTGGAATGTCTTCAACAGAGACTTGTTTACTTGGATTGGATTATCTCGTGAAGGTCGACATTATCTGTGCAATGTCGGAGCTCCTTAAAACGATGATGTCGATTAAAAATGAGACTGAGTCTGCAGGTAACACATAAGACACGATGCACACAGACTCTTCACACAGTGTATTTCATCCTTGTGGAATCCCCTGGAGGGGTGAGAGGTGGGGTGCTGGGAGCTGGGGGTGCTCTGTTATCACTCAGGCTGGCACAGTGGGAATCGGCTTGGCTTCCCACGTTGCGGGCATACCCCAAGTCCTTTCTCTGTTGATCCCCGGTTCTCTGTGTTCGGGAGGGCCCCTTGGGATCACTGTGCTCTGGCAAGTACACAAAACAGGGTGCTGTCTCTTTAAGTAGTAGAGACTGAGAAGCTCTCAGGCCACCATGACATATCCCTGCATTGGACCAGCCCCTGAATAAACTGGAAAGACGCCTGGTCTGGCTTCAGTTACAGGGAGCACCACCAGGGAACATCTCAGGGAGCCTGGTTGCAAGCAGTGGGGCTTAGAGTCTGCCTGCTGGTCTCTCCGCCACCCTGTGGGGAGAGCCTTGCCTTGCCATCCCTTGTGTTTGACTGCAAAGAAACCCGCGTGGAGGAAGGGGTTACCCCATTTGGCCCGGTGAGTCTTCTTGGCAAACTGTCTCTCTGGATAGTGCGTGCTTATGCTTCTGGGAGAACTGCCTGATCCCTCATCCCCTGCAAACCAGGACTGGTAGGGATTGCAGTGGAAATGGTGTGCTGTGTTGCAATTGACGGAGAGTCAGAGGATGTTTTAAATCCTTGATGAAGAGCTGGCTGTATACTCTTGCTGGGGAGGGGAGAAGGACTATCTGAGAGCATCTAGGAAGCCCAGCGCATCCAGATTTGAAGGCAGAAAGGGGACCTGATGCTATTTCCCTGATGGGAAACAGCTCTGCACACATGGCTGTCAGGGAACCTCAGGCTGGGAAGCAGGTCAGGGAGAAGTTTCCACCTGTAGCAAAGCACTGGCCGGGCCCTGGGTATGGCCAAGCCTGGTCGACATTGCCCTGGGCAGTGTCTCCTTTCCTACCCTGGGAACTGGGCAGGCGAGAGGCAGTAAGGGCTGAACCAAAGGGTTCAGGTTCACGTGTTCTGAAACCCACGGCGCGGTATCACCTGCTCATGGACTAAAATATTGGGTTCACGGGAGAGGAAGAAACAAGCTGTGCTTTACAGTGTGTGTGCTTTTCTAGATGTATATACTTCATTAAAAAGTTTACTCGGAACAAAAAGAAAAGAAGAGAAAGAAAATCCCTAGTTCAATATGCTAATATTTGTGAAGTGCTTAGAATAGTCCTGGGGACATAGTGACCACATAGATGTTGGTTAAATAAACAAAATAAAAGTCTCAAATGGCATAAAGTGAGGCCATGATTCCTGGGGCACTGCTGACCTATAAAATGATCCAGGAGGAGAGAACACAGCGCTATTCCTCTGGTTGGTTTTTCTACTTGCATATGAACTTCAGACCTGTGGAATTTCTAAGCCATTTTAGCTGGGGCGGGGGGAGGGGGGGTGTCTGCCTTGCCTTGAGGGCTAAAGATGATATAATAATAACCAATGACAAATTACTGAGTCCTGGTCCCTATGTTCTAGGCATTATGCTAACTGCTTCACACACTTCATCCCCTTTACTCACCCCCATAAAATAGGCATTACCAGTCCTGCTTGCGGATAAGAAAATGGAAGCTCACTGAACTTCAGCCTTTCCCCCAAGTTCACAACCCTGAGTAACCAGGTTTGTCTCAGCCCAGAGCCGGAGCGCCTAAGCATTGCCCTCTTCCCCGTCTCCCAGATCATGCGTAAAGTCCTGCTAAAGTGCCAGCCACATAATGGGCATTGAGTGAAATTTTTACATGTCACCTTTTTAATCTCATAAGAATTTTTCAAAGACCATTGCTCAAGGAATATTTCAGATAATGTGCTTTTACTTAAAGATAAGAATATGCAATCGGCTCTCCTAAGCAGCTACGTCCAAAGAGTAAAATCCTATGGAACTGTTTGACTCATTTAGAGGGATAAGCTTTTATGACACAGGACACCAGCAGGAGACGTCTGTGTGCCCGGGTGTGCAAAAAGTGCTGCATTAGTAAGCAAAGACATTCAGAATCCACATTAAGGCTCCTTGTTGGCGCCTCAGGGCTCTCCCATCCGAGAGCCTTCCTTGGGCCCACCTGTGCCACGCCCAGCAGGGCTAGCCTCTCTCCGGGTGACGCTGGGCGGACCACGTTCAGGCGACTATGAATCAGCGGATTTCCCTAGCTGTTCTTCCCCCCACGTCCAGCGGCCGACTCCCCACCCTACGGCCCGGCACGCCGGCGGAGGCTGGGAGCCAGGCCAGGCGAACTTCGCCTGGAGCTTACCCGGTTGTGGTCTGGTTTTGCCCAGGCTAGGAGGAGCCAGACCGCCCCCCTCCCCGGGCACGCTGTTCTGTAGTCGGCGGGACTCTCCCTCCTCCCGCTAATTCTCACCCAAGCAGGGCCCGCCAGTGGGTCCCCTCGAGTCCCGGGAACCCGGCACACGGCCTAGGTGCAGACACCGACACGGCGGGCGGGCGCGGGGCAGGTGTGCCCGGCTGAAATGCCACGGCAGGCCAGGCGCGCCCGGACCCTAGAGGACAGGGACGCCTTCCAGCGCTCCAGTGTCAGCTTCCCCCCTTCCCGGAGGAGAGGACTCCAGCCTTGGCCCCCGCGTGGGCGCAGTCCGCGTGCGTGCGCCCCAAAGCCCAGCGCTGGGCACCGGCGGGGGCGACCTCGGGAGGGCTTTTCCCACGTGGCCTAGGGGGGCGGAGGGACCAGTTTATTGGCCAGCACTTGGGCTCCAGGACCTCGGGGAGCCAGAGGAAGCGGAGGTGAGAAAGCTCAGCTGCCGCCTAGTTTCGAGTAGAAGTCGCAGCGGTTTTGCGGGGATCGACTTTCTCCGGAGGCGCAGTGGAGGCCGAGTAACCGTCTCCTGCCCTCCCTCCCTCCTGCCCTCTCCCCTCCCCGAGGCCCGCCCCCCTGCACACGCTGACCCAGGGACACACCCTATTGCAGCGACGCAGACAGGGCGTAGTTCCCGTTAAAGGGGAACGCCGGGAGCCTCCCTCTGGCCCCTCGCTTCGCGCGCGCAGCCCGGCAGCGCAGCTCTCTTCGGGGACGCTATAGGCCGAGCGAACGCACGGAGTTGTTTGTGCCGGAGGCCCCTCTGAGGATCGGGGACAACCATCCCTTTGGGCTGTAAGTGCTTTGCTAGGGAAAGTGGGGATGGAGGAGAAACGTGGGCATCTTCCGTCGATGGTGCCAGAAAGCGCGGAGCAGGCGCGGGCTTTGGGCTGGTCAGGTCTCCGAGCTGTCTTTCCGAGCTCAGACAGACAGACCGCAGTCTGTCTTGTATAGTTCTTACGGGCTTTGTGGGAGATACGGCGTGGCTTGCCTTATGGTGCATAAGTCGTAAGGGGCGCGGGTGGTGGTGTCGGGATGTGGGGCAGGGGCTGAGCAGTTTTCGTCTCGCTGGAGAAGCGCCTACTTGGGGACTCATTGGCAAATTGGTTCCTGCGGTGGACACCTGGGGGGAGGGCTACTGGACCCCCGTGGTCCCCCAATTTCTAGCCACGTACCCTATATCCGATTATCCTTCTGTGTCCCTCCCCGGCTCTCGGAGCCACTGGATTTAATTTAAACCTTCTGGGAGACATCGGAAAACCGGGCTTATTTCTTCCCGTGCATTCCAGGGTTCTTTCGAATGTGTTGCTTATGGAGAGCAACGGAGGGGCCTGGTTACTGGGTACTTTTCTGAGTTACTGAAACGTCGTCTCCCTGGTCCAAGGCCCTGTACTGAAACGGTCCGCCCAAGTGCAGCAGGGTTTTCACAGCCATACGTATCCTCTAACGGTTCACCCGGGTCTTCAGTTCCCCAAGGTCTGTAAAATGAGGGGCTAGGACCGCACAACTGCGGAGGGAAGATGTCCTGCGGGCTCTGGCGGGCTGCATCTCTCCTGGGACTCAGCCCTTCATCCTCCGCCTCTCCTGCCCACCGGACGTCTGGCCCCCTCCATGGACGCTCCTGGGCGCGCGTCCCGGAGCGCCGCGGCTGGACGGGGTTGCGTCTCGGCTGTGCGTGCCGGCGGCGCGGCCGGGACCCCGGCGATCGGGCGAGGGGCCAGCCCGGGGGCGCAGGGCCCGGCGCGCCGGGGCCGCCTGGGGAAGCGCGCGGTGGGCGGGAAGCGCAGGGTCGGGCCGCTCTCCCCGCCACTCTTTCCTGCCCACGCTCCCCCGGCTCTGCGCCTCCTCTCCGGAGCCGCCCGTGCCGATGCCAGGCTGAGCTGGGGCCAGGACGGCTCCCCAGCGCTGGCAGAAGCCGGTGGAAACTCGGAGACTAACGGAATGCGGAGAGCACCGGGTCTGGGAAACCAGCTCGCAGCCGCGCGCGTCCCCAGGCCTCCGGCAGAAATGTGGGCGCCCACCCCCGGGCCCCCCACCTCCCCCTCCGTGAAGGGGAAAGGGGCACATTCTCCTCCTTCTGCCCCCTTCCCCACGTGGGGCTGGGCTCGGAGGCAACCCCGGGTGGGTGGAGGTGTGCCTCGTCCTTCGGGAAAACCCTGCCCTCCTGGGGTGACTTAGACGTGCGTACCCCTTGCTTTGTTCCCAAAGCCGCAGGCGGGCCCGGCGGCTGCCGGGCGGGGATGCTGCGGCCGGCTGCTGCCCTCTCTCGGCCGGCCGCCGGGAGGCGTGCGGGCGCCCGGGGCCGGGCCAGGCGGGCGGGCGGGCGCGGTGCCAGCCCCCTGCGTTCCGCCGGCGCCGGGACCCTCCCTCCGCGCGCTCCTCCTCCCTCGCTCGCTCGCGCCAGTCGGTTCGGCCTCACGTCCAGCTTCGGCTCTCTTTCCTGGCAGGCAGGAACTCCGCTGAGCGCAACTTGCCGCCAGAATGCTCCTCCTGTTGCTGGGCATCATCGTCCTCCACGTCGCAGTGCTGGTGCTGCTCTTCGTCTCCACGATTGTCAGCGTGAGTGGCGGGGGGCGGGCGGGGCACCCCGAGCTCCCCCCTCCCCCCCCCAGTGCTGCGGCCTCCCCCCGGCGATTCCGGCTGTACTCCCCCTAGTTCAGCGCCGCCGTGTTATTTGCAGACAACGTGAGGTCTCAGACGTCCCCGCGGGCGTTTTGCAGTTTCTGGCAATCTGCCCCCTTTCAGTTGTTTTGAGAAAACCGGAGCAGATTCAGGGGTAGGAAGGAAGCAATCGCTGGACTAGGTTAGCTGCGCAGGCCTCCATTTAAGCCAAATTTCGGTGCGGAGCCAGGGCTCCCCGACCTTCATTTGATGGGATTGCTTAGCATTTTTTTTTCTCGCTGTAGATTCGTTGAGGAAGGAAGCGGAGTATTTACGGAGTTTTGTTTTTCTCCACATGTCATAGGGTCAGATGGACGGCTGAGTTCATACAACACCCCTGGAGGGCTGGATATTGGAAGGTTAACATGGGCTCTTCCAGAAAAGAGTTCACAGTCCTGGGTCTGCTTTGTGATGTGGACCCAGCGCCTTCCACTATTAAGCCTCCACTCTAGGAACAGGTTATCAGGGTATAACTTGGGTCACAGAACCACCCAACGTCAAGCACATTCGATCTGAAACTATGACTGTGGCTTTAACTTCTTAGTGTAAGGCAAATTCCAGGCACGCTATTCCCCTCTGTTTCAAAGGTTGAGAGATAATTACGTCGGAATGAGAAATATTGATGTTGGGGGCTTGTGGGTTGTTCTATCATTTGTAAGCGTCTTTACAGCATCTTAATTAATCTTGTCGGATTAATAGGAATTATGGGTAAGGAGAGAGGCTCAGAGGGGTGGTACTTTGGGGGAGCGACACTCAGGAGATCAGGGAGGGGAGCGGGCTTGAATGCAGGTGTCCTGGGCTCAGTCCGAGGCTCCTTCTACCATAGTACATACTTCTGCATCTACTGGCTTATACGCCTGTGTGATGCTTTCACTTGCAAACACTGGGCCTCCCTGAGCCAGACCCCCACCTCTCTGCCTTTCCTTCGCACCCCCCCAGCTTGTCTGATTTAAGATGTCTGGTTCTTTCTAGCAATGGATCGTGGGCAATGGACACGCAACCGACCTCTGGCAGAACTGCAGCACGTCTTCCCCGGGCAACGTCCACCACTGTTACTCATCATCCGCGAACGGTGAGACTGGGTTTTTGCTCCACACGCTTGTCTTGGTCTGTGGGTGCCGTGTTTCTCAGTCCAGACCCGGAAACACTCGTTCTTGGAAGACACAGCTCTAGCGTTGTTGCTGGGGCGGGGCGGAATGTAGCGGGGGACCAGGAATCCAAGACTAAAGGAGAGGAGCAGAAGTTTCCCCGGCTAAGCCAAGACCCTGGGTGTCATTGTACATTATCTCTTCCCGGAAAGATGCCCTAGAGCTCCCCCTTATCACTTGATGTAAAGCTCCTTGTGAGCAAAGAAATGCAGACACAGATAGGCAACGGAGGCCGCTGCATGGCAAGACTTTAGGCTAACCCCATTGGGACTTTGGATCCAACTGGCATCTTTGCTCTGCTGGCTGTCTCTATCCAGAAATGTCCTGCCTCTGCCTGTTTCGGTGACGGTCCCAAGGGTAGTCTTTGGTCCAGCTGTTGGCCCCCCATTTACAAGACTGCTTTTCTAGGTCGTGGGCCTCCCTGCTGCCATTTAGCATCGGAACCTTTGAGTGTTTCCTTGTGGCAAGATGGGGCCTCGAAGCTATTTGCAGAACGCTAAACCGAGCCTGGGAGGGCCCTCCATCCGGAGGACTGTGTTTCTCCTCTGTCCTCCGCGTCATTGCTTGTGAGATACTTGAAACCAGGCTTACTTGGATTCAAGTGAAGGGGATAATTGACAGTGAAGTACCCACTAGACACCTCAATACTCAGAGGGAGCAGTACTCAGCAGGGAGTCTTGTGTCTTTGGACGTGGAGAGGCCAAGGTAAAGAGGGTGCATTCTTTTGGGTGGCTGGGTGCTGTTCAGTGGCATCGTGGCCCCTGGGAGGGGCCGCAGTGCTTGGTGTTGAGGACAAAGTGGGCTTGGCTTGGTACAGTCTCATGTTTCAAAGGGTATGTCCTCAGCCTGGAGGGGGCAGTCATTGTAGGATGGGCAGAGAGAGCTTTCTTGACATGCTGAGTTTTAAAAGGCCAATAGAGTACGGCTTTCATTGTTGCTGAAGGTGCTCATGATCCAGTATCTCTGTTGAAGATGCTCCAACCGATGAGAGAGACCGATTTAGACCCAGCGCAATAAAGCGGGCAGTGAAGGGACCCTTCGTTCTAGCTTTGCACAATGCAGTTTCCTTGCTGGGCTTTGCCTCCTGTGGGCTTGGCACCCAATAATACCCAAGCTGTCACCGAAACATTACAAAGCAAACATCTCGAGCCTCAGTATAAGGAGAAAGTGCTAGACTAGTTATTTGGTAGTTTCTGTGGGGAGGATAGGCAAGGAATAGAAAACCCTGCTTTATGTTCTCATTTTCCTTGGGGAGAAGAAAAGAAAGGACTCTCTCTGTCATTTTTTTTCTCGGGAGTGCATGAAAGATACTGAATTAAAAACATCCCAGAGGGTGCACAGTGAGTTTGCATGGTGCGTTGGCAACCAGACAAATGGAATGAAATACTCATATGCGTGCCTGAGAATGTGGCCATAGCCCTGCTTGTCCCCAAAGCCGCAGGATCCGGTGTCTCCCCCTTTCAGGGTCTGGCTCAAGTTCCCTGAAGCCTCGGGGAGGGAGGCGCCCCGCTCGCTACTGACACCTGGTGGTCACAAGTGGTGATGCGGCCCAAAAGGGTGGCTTTCGCCGAGGAGGGGCGTGTCCACAGGCGCCCCTCCCAAGTGGCATTGGCCATGTGGGGTTGGCACGGACGGGGGCAGAGGAGCAGCCCTCTAAACTGTGCTCCCACCGTGTTTGGGAAGAAGGGCGCTCTTACCTCGGGG
Source organism: Mirounga leonina (assembly GCF_011800145.1). NCBI lineage: Eukaryota > Metazoa > Chordata > Mammalia > Carnivora > Phocidae > Mirounga > Mirounga leonina. The sequence continues at coordinate 8,625,811 of NW_023270777.1, read as the reverse complement.
CCTGTTCATCTCAAAGAGGGACCAGTGTTACTTTCATCAGGAAACCTCTCGTCTCTTAACTGGCTCTTTATGTGCCAAGCTCATTCTTTGGGTTCATTGACAATGACTTTGGGGTCTTTCTTGTGGGCTCCCAAATCCACGTGGTTGCTTTGCGGGGGGAGCATGGGTTCTCTTCCACATCTGCTTTCTCAGATGTTTTGAGGGAATCTGGGCACGCCCTTAAGTAAGCTGGGTTTGTTTGGATTTGAGCTTCTTCTACGTTAGAAGTTTCCATGGAAGCTTCCCCAGCAGCTGTTAACTCTGCTGACGTCCCCCTGGTGGGTCAGCTCCGATGGGGGGCAGAATCCTCTGGGCCTCCTTTGCCTTGCTGATCCAGCTGAAGAATCTCCGTGGCAAACAGTGGGCGCAAAAATATATAATTACAAAACTTAGATGCCCTTTATGAATGAAACTATATTAAGTTGTGAGCCACCGACTTTGGTCCTCGATGGCCCTCAGGATGTTCCAAACATACTTTTTATGGATGTGATCAAAAGCAACTCGCTATTGATACCCATTTGCAAAGAGCATGTTGCAAGTGTGTTATGTGAACCGATGTTGGTTGATCTGGCTTGCTAATTTTTCCCGAAGGGGCTCGTGTTTGTAAGTATGGGGCCAGAGCGTGGCCCCTCTCGGAGCCAGGAGTGGGGGGGGTGGTTACCGTGCACTTCGTCTTCTGCATGGACGGTGCCCCTCGCTCACCACGTTAACCTCATGGTGGTCAAACCGCTGTGTTATGTAGTTGGAAGGCGATGTCTCAGATCTTTCCCCCTAACTACCCCTTGCTATTAGAAGTGGTTTCAGATTTCTTATGAGCTGCCCTCAACCCTGCCTGTCTTCGTATTTTCTGAACATATTTACACACCTTCTGGCTCCATCCTGAACCTGGCTGCAGGTCGAGATGAAAGAGCTTTCATGGGTCCTATGCATCATCACCTAGCTTTGAATGCCACTTGGACCCAGGGAATACAGGGCCTTGGAAACTGGGGACCTTGCCCTTGAGGGTCCTGAGCCTCTTTGAGGAGCCAAGGGATAAGTGTGGAAGGATGAGTCACTGTGAAGGCAGTAGAGGCCAGATGCCCAAGGAGTGGGGGCAGGCAGGCAGGACCAGAGTTCAGGGGGGGAAGTGGAAGAGAAGTCTTGTGTGGGAGGTGGGATTTGATCCATCCTCCAGAGGATGGGCAGGATTTAAATAAATACAGGCAAGGAGGAGGATATTCCCTGTCCAGGCAATGACGTGACCACCAGCAAGGGGACAGCAATGCAGGGGGAACGTGTCGGACCCATCGGCTAGTATTCCGGTTAGGATTAAGATTGACTGCATGTAACAGAACATCTTCAAGGGGCAGGGGCTTAAATAAGATCGTTTATGGCACTTGTATGAAAGCGTCAGAGACCCAGGCACTTTCTAGCTCCTTTCTTCGCCATCTCTTAGATTTGGTCCTCATCCTCACAGACTAAGGGGCTGCTGGAGCTCCAGCCATCTCATCCACGCTTCAGGCAGCAGGGTGGAGAAAAGAGGAGGAGAAGAATGTGTGCCCTTCCCTTTTCATGAAATGTCTCCACATAGACCACACACTTCTTTTTCTAGCTTTTACAGGAACTTAGTCACGGCAGCCACACCTAGTTAACAAGGGAGGCCGAGAATGTAATCATTTGGCCTCGTGGGAAGCATGGCTTCTCAATTCCTAGAAATTTCATAGCAAGCACTTCTCCGTAAGCCTGGCTTGAAACACTTCTCTCCAGGACTTTGACCATCCCCCCACTCTGTACCCGTTCATACTGTTTTACCATAGCTCTGCTGGGTCCTATGCGGTTTCCGAGCAGAGCCCCATTATTTTAGGATTATTCAAATATTTCATCTCTCCTCTGTCCTGGGCTCCATCAGCCGCCCCACCATTCTGACAGAGCCCCATATCGGAAAGTGTATAACCCTTAGACTTCCCTCTGTTTCTCTCCGTCTCCCATCATTAAGTCTTATTTAAGTCTTGTTTCATGATGTCTTTGGGATCTTTGTTTTCTTCCAGCCTTGACTTCTCTTCTGAACTGCAGACCTGCATATCCAGCCATCTACTAGATATTTCCACAGGGATGTCTCAGAGGCGCGCCCGAACTAGTCAGTCTGCATCCTCTTCCACCGAACCTACCTCTTTGATAGTTTCTAGGATTTGAATGGCCCGCCCCAGCCATTGACCATTCCCTTGTGGGTCGCCATGCCTGCAGGACTTATCAGAGCCCTAACCCTTCACCTTGCTTGTTTCTTTGTAACTCATGTTTCACATCGAATCCGGGGTGATATTTTTAAAAATACAAAGCCAGGCCTATGGCTCTGGATTTGAAGACTTTCAGAGGCCTCTCCTTGGTCTTAATCTTCAGATGGAGATCTTTACCAAATCCCAAAGGATCTACCTGAATGATCTGTTCCCATGAAACCTCATCTTCCCTCGCTTCTCCCTCCCTCATCTTGGAGTGTTAGCCTCCTCTTACTTCCTTGATCATGAACTTCCCATCTCAAGGTCCCCCCTCTCTCCCTTTCTCCCTTCCTCTGTTCTTTGGTGCCCAGCAGCTTGCTGGATTGCTGGATGCTTACCCTGTACCAGGTACTATTGTAGACGCTGAGAATGCAAGAGTGAGCAAGAGTTTGCATTTTAACAGGTGAAATAAACAGCCAAGAAACATGGATAATTTGGGGAAGCCCTCGGAACTACAAAGAGAACGAAACAGGCTAATGTGTCATGAGGGATTGGGGTAGAGAAGGGAGCCTTTTGCAGGAGTGACCCCTTGAGGATGACCAGGAGTCAGCTGTATGAACATCTGGGGAAGGTTCCAGGCAGAGGGGCCATCCATTACGGGCTCTCTGGGCAAGGAAGGGGCCTGGCAGCGTTGAGGGGCTGAGGGCAGGCCAGACAGTGGGAAGACAGAGGGTGAGGGGTAGAAGAGCACGCCGGCCTGTAGATCCTTCTAGACCTTAGTAAGCAGTTTGGTCCATATGGGTGCTTTTCTACTTTTTACAGTCTCATTTAGCCTTGCTGTGTTTTATATGCATCTCTGTCCATTTTATTCCAAGTTGCAGGAGCAGTCCGGATCATTTATAAGACAGAACACATCAGAAATCTTGCACAGTAGAAATGCACTGATGTGCGTTTCGGGTCATTATCCCGAGACATGGGATTCTTACCACTTTCATCATTGCTTTTCTTTCCCTCTGCCACGTTGCCCATCTTCCTCATTGAGATCTTTTATTTTCACACAAAATCCCGTAGGGATTTACCTATTTCCCATTTAATTTTCAAAATAGCCATAAATGTTATTTCGTGGTAGGAAATTAGTATCTGGTAACAAATCGGTTCTTTCCGCTTTGAGTAAGAAAGCGGAGCCTCAGGGTATGGCAGGCAGGGCCCGTGGGGCGGCGTCCATATCAGCAGACATCCATCCAGAGACAGAGGAGGCCGGTTTCTAGAGCCCTGGTTTTCAAACTAATGAGATCTAAGCAGCTCCGGCTGGGATCTGGGGAGCAGGGGCGATGCACCAAGCCTTCTCCCCAAATCTGAAGGCGCCTGTCTCCTTAGAGCCCTTGTGCCATCGCCATGAGTGAGTTTAAAGTCTACTGACCCAGAAAGTTCGGCAAAACGTGCCTCGAATTGACCAAACTAATGCTTTTTGTTTTGAACTCTCCATATTCTGCACATTTTAGGGCCAAATACACACTGGCATTCTCCCCTTCTTTGTTTTATCTGTGTGTACCTGGTGGGTAGCCCAATGGGTCAGAGTTCTGGAGCTGGGCTGGAGCCGGGATCTCAAGCCAAGAAAGTGAGCAGTCAATGCTTTTCCTTTCCATTCTAAGCAACGATGGCAACAACGAACTCAAGGCAATCAGGTGGTGGCCAGCGTTAGACTGATGCTTTGGATTGAAAATCAGAAAAATATAAATGTTGCCAGTCTCAGAAGCCCCTAGCTTGAGCCTCGGTGGTCACTTGTCGTCTGTGTCTTCCTTGACTCCAGATTTCTCTCTCTCTTTTTTTTATCCGTTTGGTGGCCTCGTCATTTCAGCAAGGGCATCAGACCATTTCCTCGTCTGTGGCTCAGCTCTTGGTCAGATTTTAGAGAACACAGGAGGCCCTCTGCATTTATGGGTTCATGTTTTGCAATTTAAAATCTTTGTGGCTCTCTGGGCCAACCCACAATCTCTGCCCAAGTAACGGCTCTTGATTTTACAGGCCCTTGTGGGTTGCTGAGGCCCTGCCAGGCGAGGGAGGTACAAGGGATGGGATGTGGTGTCAGAATGCTAATGTTGCAACCTGCAAAGTTTCTCATTAGGTGCCAACATCCAGGAGTTAATTCTACATGCTTGTTCAAACCTGGGTCTGAACCACAGGGCCCTTGAAACTCAGTCTTTGCTTCTTCAGAAATTTAAATTGCATTCCCAGGATTCCAGCAGAGTCAAGAAAGCATTTCTTGTATTTCAGGAGCAGGGATGGGCTGTCATGGGGCCTGAGGTTGTGGGTGTTGGTTTTCAGTGCCCGAGAGAAGGATGTCTGGCACAAAACCTCCTCTGAATGTGTCGTCATGGACACACACATAGACTCCCAATGTTGGCAGGGACCTGGGAGGTCATCAAGTCCATCCCTCTCTCCCGCCACACCTTGCTTCAGACTCTCTCCACTAAGCCCATCCCATGTTCATCCTACCAGTGATGGGGAACTCACTACCTTTCAAGAGAGCCTCTTTCATTTTCGAAGAGCTAACAGCATGGTCCCTTCATTTACATTCCTCAAATATATTGAGCGCATCCACACGCCGACCACACAGAGCTGAACAAGAAAGACCAAGCTGTTGCTCTAGTGGGGCTCATGGTGACTTGGGGGGACACCCAGAATATACAATAAATACTCAAGTGTGGAGAGTGGAAAGGATTCTGAAGGAGACAGAGTGATGACATAGAAAGTCGCCAAGGTTGGGGGAGCTGGTTACAGAAGGCATCTTCCTTCCCTGTCTTGTGGATGGACACCAGGGGGACCGGTCACGGGAAGAATCACAGGAAGAATATTCCAGGAGGTAATGGAAAGAGTCCAGTGTGGCTGAGTGTGCTGGCTGGAGGAAGGGATGGGAGGGAGGGCAAGAAAGAAAGGCACAGGGTCCAGAGCTGAGTGTTGGGATACCCCAGTGAGTAAATGGGTTGCGGGAAGTTAGCAGAAGGGACAGGGAAAGAGTGGCCAGTGATATGGGAGAGGTGCCTTGAGGTATTGTCACGAAGCGGTGTCTCTGTTAGACCCAAGTCTGTCCCCTCTTAGGTCCGCTCATTTCTGACTGCTTCCTTCCTGCCTGATGTGCTAGATTGGGGTTTGACCAGGTTTAAACTTCTGAAGGGTCCCTAGGCTGACTTCAAATATTCCGAGACCCCAGTTTTGTCTTAGAGACTCTCCCCTTGTCTGGGTGATGCTTCCTTCCTTCAGTGGCTTTGGAAGTCCCAGCCACGTCATGTTCTCCCTCTAGAGAGAGCGGGCATGAGCCTCTTCTTGCCCCGCCAGAAGCTGGGGCGGTGGTTTGGCTTTGCCAGGTCGATGAGCAGAGAAGTGGGGGGACCCCATTACCTCGCCACACCATTCTCCCTCCTCCCTCCCTAGCTTCTGTGAATTCTAAACCTAAAGAAAGGCGGTAGGGTCATTTAATTCATTAGATTTCAAACACATTATTGAACCTCTCAGGATCCCCCGTGTGTTATGGTGGAAAACCCAATAGATTAGACCTCAGGAGTCCTTGCTTTTTTTTTTTTTTTTTTGCCCTGGGCCTGCCTCTAACAAACTGAGAACCTGGGGCAGGTGCTCTGGTTGTCTAGCAGAACGAGCATGGAGGTAAGGCCTGGATTTGGCACGTACCACATCATGTCCTGGGGCCTCTTCGTATTCAGGATATAATTGTGACATGGTGGGGGAGTGTCCTGAGTTGGGGTGGCCTCTGAGCTGGGCCTTGGGAATTAGGTAGAATTTCAGTAGCTGTGCAGGGGAGAGTAGGGCATTGTGCTAGGGGAAGGGAAGGTGGGTTAATGTGCCTGGTGGGGTAGGGGCTCCATTCTAGCTCTTAATCGCCGTGACGCTTGGCCTTTTCGGAAACACTTCCAGGATTAAAAGGAGAGGGGGCTTCTGATTATTGTATGGAGATGGAGATTATATGGTGATTATTATATGGAGAATGCCTTTCAAACCCAAAGATCCTGAGAATAACGCAGGCATCCCCCTCCTCTCCAGTACTCTCGTGGATAATACAGCTCTTAAGCAATGCCTTTCTGTCCTCGACTGCCATTTTTCCTGCCAAACCCAGTGGTTCCAAGAGGTCTGTTCTTAAAACAAAACAAAAAAGTTTTCTGATGAGTCAGTTTGAATAATACAAAAATTCGAAAGTTAAGAAGGCTTCTTCTTATATGGCAAGAATTCCCTTAGTCTTTAGTATTTCATTGCACATTGTAATTAACATCTAAGGAGGGACGATAATGGACTTGACCATGCAACCCAGTCCCTCTGTTTTCGTTTTTTTTAATCAGTTGAGCGGTCCCACAACAATTCTTTGAGAAACACAGCCTAGCCTAACCCGATCCTCTAGTTACTAGAGTTTTCTAACCGGAAAATAAAGGAAACCTCCAGCAGCTTCCTATTTTCAGGTACCTTCCATCCTGTATTATACATTATATTTCCTTTTCAAGCCCCAGGACTAGTTAGCAGAGTAAGACTGTAGGTTTCAAACCACACATGTAAGTTAGACTCTGAAAGACTCCTTCCTGTGTCTACCACTGAGCCTTTTAATTAGGAGTGCGGTTAATTGATTCTGTCAGGTTTAGCTGAAACACCTTGACGTGAAGTTTCTTTCTGTGGGTTTTGCTCTGGTTAATATGCCCTCTACGAATATGTAGAAGATCTTCCTCCCATGTGGCCTTCCTCGGCTCTGTGAGCTCCGGGCCACGGTCTGTGGGCTGAGCGCCCACACGCAGCTTTCCCCCTCTGGTTTGCATCCAGCCTGAGACCTGAACCCCCCTTCAGAGCTGTCAGCTTTGTCTGGAAGGGGATGAAACTGAAGCCCCCAGGGCGGGGGACCCACGCTGGGCCCTGCACGTGCTTCAGCTGGTGGGCGAAGCGTAAGTGCCTTTTAAAGGCCACATTGTTGAGGATGGAGGCCTCTTGGTAAGTCAGCTATTCCTGGAATGACATTCCTACTCAGAAGTAAGGAAAATGGCAGTGTGTGATGGCAGGTGGGTGGGGCAGTTTGAGGGTGGGGAGCCAGGCCCTGTTGGTCCCGTGCTTTTTTAATTTTAATTTTTTTAAATTATGATTTTTGTTTTTTCGGTCGTCCCCTCCAATGGTCTCTTTCTTCGAGGCTTTATCCTCTCCTGGCCTTCCCGTTGTGTGCCGACTTTCCCGCACCTGTCCTTCCTCTCCTTTCCAAGAAAACCCGTTCTCTTGATTGAGTCAGAAGGCTTTTAGGAGTCACTCGGAGTCCCCGCGGGGCCGGGGATGGGAGGGGCAGGTGGCTCTGCGCTGGTAATGAAGGATGCGGAAGGCCTCGGATGATCTGGCACATTTCGAAGTAGCTTCATCCTCTCTGAGCCCGTAGCTCACTGGACTGCAGGCCTGGGCTAAGAATACAACTGCGGGGGCAGATGTCCTTCCTTCACTACTTAGCTGCCACGGTAGCAGGAATCTGACCTTGAGGCGAGCTTTGATCATTGAGTAACTCAAGCTTGCCCTTATCTGCTGGGGGAGCGGGGTCTGCCTGCAGCTGCAGCCCATGTCAGAAAAGTGTCAGCAGCCCCTGGACCTGGCACTCTGATTAGAACCGAGCCTGCAGAGAGTTTTAGGGCGTTTAATTCCTATGCTCTGCACCAAGGTTGGAGATTAAAACGTTGCCACGGGGAATTCCACAAATATTTACCCAGGCATCCACCTGGGGCCAGCCACTGAGTGGGGCCTGGAGGATGACCGTGGGTGCTCATTAGTGGCTCAGCGAATGATCACAAACTTGCAAGTGGAGAGAAAGTGTCTCCCTGCCCTGGGGCTTGGATAGGAGCTCAGATTTGCCCCTTGGAATATTGGTGTCGTGTTAGGTTTGCTCCGTATAAAACAGGTTTGTCATTGAGAGCTCCGTCCCTTACATCAGATGTCTCTCTACTGATTTTGTAAGTCAGGCGTTATTGGATGAGTGGGCCCCACCCGTTCATTTACATACTGACTAAGACCGATTTTGTGCTAAGATGCCAAGACCAAGGAAAGGCCACGGAGACCCTACCTTGACCTGCAAAGCCGAACATGGTCACAATCTGCCTCTTTCCAGATAATTTGCAAATACTTGCAAATGCTTTCGGAGCTCTGGTTGGTGCCCTAATCATGTGGCTTGCGCGAACGCTGTGGTCCCCACGTATCATTACCTGAGTGACCCAGCCAAATCTACCCCGGAGAAACCGTACCCTGCAATAGTCCGTAAACACTTATTTGCCCCGGTCCTCAACATCAGCTTTTTAAATGGGGTGATTCGTATCATCCTCCGACAGAGCTTTCCTATCAGCTTGTTTGATCATTGCGATAGCCCTACGAGATAGTTGGTATGTCACTGTCAGAGAAGAGAAATTCAAAGGCTGAACACATGCCTAAGTGGCAAGTGAAGCCGGTGGTGAGCAGAAGTAGGTGGCAGAACCATCCCCTGGGCTGTGGTGAGTAGAGTGCCTGGCTGCCCAGCACTTAGGCTTGGCTCGAGTCCTCATATGGGATCAAACACCTGTCATGCCCCAAGCTCCTGGGGCATGAATAATTCAGCCAGCCTGTCGAAGCTGGGATGGAGTCTGCTCCCTCCAGGCTCCGTTCTTTATCTCCCCGCCCTTCCCATATGTAGCTTCTGATCTGATAGCGTTTGAGGGCAGGAGAAGTCCCTTGACTATCAGCGAGTGGAACACCAGTCCCATCCAGATTCCAACTGTTCTTTGAGCTTTGGAATCCTTCTTGTGGGCTGCCCTGTCTGCTTTGCCTTGTGATCTTTTAAGTTAGTTTTAATTATTCAGATGTTATAGGAACGTATTTTCCGTATTAAAAATAAATCTGATGATGCAGATATTGACCAAAGACCAAACTCTCCTCCATCTAGCTACAGCTCCTGAGGGGCAACCGTGGATATCAGTTGGCACGTCTTTGGCTCTTTTTCCAGTGAACACGCACACGCATATTCATGCGTGTATTTGCACATTTGCACGTATTTATAAAGTTTTTTTTGGTGTGTATTTACATAATGACATCATGTTGTGTGGACACCTTAGTCTTTTCGTTGTCTTGGAGATCTTTCAGAGGTTGTTCATTTTCTAACTCGTGACTTTTTAACTGTCGCAAAAATATTCAGTTGTAGGGATTTACCCTAATTTATTTCCACTCATGGGAGTGATGGTATAGTGAGCAATCCTTATTCATTTCTCTTTGAGGATATGTTTAAGTATTTATCCACCATGTAGTGATTAAATTGTGGAGTCAAGTTATTGGCATTTAACAATTTAAAGATATTCTGCCAAATTGCCAGTCACAGAAGGATGATTATATTAATCATCCCTCTGAACGGTGTTCAGAGGGATCTCTCATACATGTACTCTGTTGACATTATCAACCTTTTTGATTTTTGCAGATTTGATAGATAAACATTGACATCACATTCCTTCTGGATTTCACTTGCATTTTCCTGGATACTAATGAGATTGAGCACCATTAAAGATGTTTATTGGCTATTCCTATTTCTCGTTTGTGAATCATGTGTCTGTATGACTTTATAATTCTACACTGAGCTTTTTGATGCATCTGGAATTGAACTTTGTGGATGATGTGAGCCTAGAGATCTTTTATTTTTTCGACAAATGGATAGCCACCCGCACTTGGTATCTGTTGTATTTTTTCTCTACTGATTTATATGTTTTGTTATATACTGAATTCACAGATATACTCCCAAAGTCTTAGCTCTGTGCCATTGTTTTATTTTTCGTTCATGGCTAATACCACACTGTTTGAACTGCTAGAACTTTATAATATAAATACATGCTTTGCATATCTATATTTGGATATCTGGTAGGTGATGTTCTGACTCATTGTTTTCGTTTGTTTATTTTTGTCTTCTTGTGTTTGGTTCAAAAATTTTTCTGGCTATTATTGCTTATTGTCTTTCAGATAAGTTTTTATTTTTTTTATTTTACTTCTTTAAAGATTTTATTTATTTATTTGAGAGAGAGAGAGAGCACGAGCAGGGGGAGGAGCAGAGGGAGAGGGAGAAGCAGACTCCCCGCTGAGCGGGGAGCCCGATGCGGGGCTCGATCCCAGGACCCCGGGGTCATGACCTGAGCCGAAGGCAAATGCTTAAGCGACTGAGCCATCCAGTGGCCCTCAGATAAGTTTTTAAAGCATTTGTCAAGTTCCGGTTGGGGTATTATTTAGGATATCATCGAATTTGTACATTACTTTGGGGGAAAGCGGCATCTTTAAGACTTTGGGTATTTCTATCTGGAAACATAGTATGTTTTTATGTCTTTAGCACTTTTATGTGCTTTAATAAAATTTATCTGCCTTATTGAGCCCCCCCCACCAAAGAACATGATTCTTTAATTAATTGTATTTTCGTCCTTTTTAAATTTTATTAACAATTGCTCTCATCAGTAATGAGTCCATTCATTTTGGATTCATTTAATTATTCCTTTTCTAACTTCTTAAGTGGGAAGTTTAGTTCGTTCTTTGCCAATACTTGTATTTTTTAGTAAATGCTCTAAGGGCATACATTTTCCACTGAGAGTACGGCTTGGACCACCGCCCATAGATTTGACGTTGACTACTTTCTGAATCACAACCTCTGCTGAAGAAAGTTTTAGTTCTCATCTTGATTTCTTTGTCCAAATACTATTTTTAAATTTCCGATCTTATTTTGGCCAGTTTGTTTTTCATTCCTACTTTCTGTTCGCCTCGATTTATGCCTGTATCATTTTGCTTCCTTTGAAATTTATTGAGATTTACTTGTCCCCTAATACATAGTGTGTAAGACTGTTCCTTGTACGTTTGAAAATAATTCATGGTCTTTGTTATATGGACACAAATTTTCTGTATATCTACTAAATTGAAGTGGTTAATCCTGTTATCAATAATCTCTCTGCTACTGTATTTTTTTTTAGTTACTTGATTTGTTTATTCTGAGAGAGGTATGCTAAGACCTTTCACTATGATTGTGACTTTGTCAGTTTCTTCTCCCAATTATCTTTTACTTTATACTTTTTCTGGGCCATGTTATTTTATAGGCATAAAGGTTTATGACTACCATTTCTTCATGGTCAACTGGGTCTTTCCTCACTATGAAAATCCCTCTTTGGCTCCTTTCATCTTTTTCAATTTAAATTCTGTGTTGTCTGATGCTATTATTACTATACTTACTTTCTTTTTTGTTAATATTTGCCTGCCACCTCTTCTTAAATTCTTTCAATTTTCGACTGTTGTTTATTTTAGGTGTATCTCTTGTATCAGACTATCAGTGGGAATTATGTAATTCAAGGTGAAATTCTTCATCTTCTCACAAGTGACTTGAACCCATTTACATATATTGTGATCGATGATGTAGTTGGATTTACTATCTTCATGTATGTATTTTATTTATTGTACTTATGGTTGAAAACCTTCTTCAACGTTGTATTCCCAGAGCTTACCAGAGAGCCAGCCTCAGAACAGTTAAGTATTCAGCAAATAAATGCCCATTGAATAAAAACTTCCTTGACCCCCTAATTCTCATCTGATTTGACACCTTATGGCAAAATAACTCCATTGTAATGGGGTTGGGACTCAAGTTCAAATTATTGGTAAAGGAAGTTTCGAGAAGGCTTTAGTTGCGTTTCTGAGTCTTAAGGGATTTTTCTTATTCCTGTAGATTTAGCATCAAAGATTTTGAGTTTTCTCTAAATGTGAGGTCTGTTGTTAGTGGTAGGGGAGGTAAAGAGTAAGGTAAAGGTTTCAGAGTTGGAGGAGGAAATCCAGATTGTCATCTGCCCCAGCCACTCTGCCCGGGAGGGTGTACCCGGAAGAACGTTTCCCAGCCAAAAAACTCAATCACTGTTTTCGTTCTGGATCTGGGTCTCATGTATCTTTATGTTCCCAGCCTCACCTACCAAAGCGCCGGATAATTGGTTTACTTTTGAAAAAATAACATTACGGAAACATTAACTTTATTGCAGACTGCTCCCCTAGAGGAATTACTAGGGCTGGAGAAAGACAAACAGATTTAATTAGGAGGTATATAAAAAATGAAGTCAGGATGGCTCGATACCCGGGACATCATTTTCTTACCTTAATTGACAAAGACATTGAAAACATAAAAGGAGCAAATGTTCTGTCACAGTGGAAAGAATACTAGGCTGGAATCAAGGGCCTCCCAGAGTTGGCCGTGCCTGTTGGGCTCATCAGAACATCTCCGGAAGTCTCTTTCAGTACAAAGGAGCTGGATTAGCGGATCTCCGACATTTCTTCAGTTAACCCTGCCAGCGCCCTTAAAATTCTGCCGTGATCTCCTTGTGACTCAAATGACGTTCATCGTATTCAGTGATTGATTATGAGTCATGCAGATTTCATAGCTTGGAGGACCGTGTTAAGCATCGATGCGTTTCTCGAAGCTTTTGCACACTACCCAATTACTGGGCTGAGAGGATAAAGCCCTGTGGCTTCTCCAGTTGCTTTGCCTTGTTTAGAGCAGCACCCACCCCAATGATTCTTTGGCACTTGGAGGAAAGGACGCGGGTGACAGGTGGGCAAAGCCAAATGCAGCTCTCCTAGGGGGAACTCCGTAGGTTCCCTCTGTAGTGCTGAGCCCACGCTGTGTCCTCTTCTCCCTTTCCTCCTGAGACGACATTCTTTTGCAGTAGACGGTGAACTACAGAATTCCCTTTTCTGCCCGCATTTCAGTTGGCAGCTTGGGGATTTGATCCAAGCTGGGGGTTCAGCAAAGCTGCGGAAGTAGAATCCCAGCATCCCACCTGGCGATTTGCCTGAGCACAGAGCGCTCTGTGCTGAGGCTCATGACTGGGGTTGAGACTGACCAAGATACAGCTTGGCCGAGCAAATGGATTTTCATAGCTCGCTCTTCTCCATCAGCATTTTCTTCCAATTTACTACAAAATTGGTTTTGGCATCAATACTGTTTGTTCTTCCCAGCCATCCTCACGATCCCTATCTCTCCTTGGGGGATGCTGATATTTTGAACAGTGGTTTTAAATTATTCTTGGAATACAGGGGTTCCAATAAGCAAGCCCTTGAAAGCCCTTTGAGGGCAAGAAGAGAGAAGGCAGTGGGCAGGGCTCAGACCCTCTTTAACACGTGTACTTATGTGGGAGTAACACATTTGGCAAAAAGCCTGGGAAGGAGTTCAATATATTTTAACTTGAGTTTAACTCTTAGGCGTGGTGTTTTTACAGCCCTTTCTTTTTTTTTTTTTTTTTTTAATTCTTATGTTAATCCCCATACATTACATCATTAGTTTTAGATGAAGTGTTCCATGATTCATTGTTTGTGCACAACACCCAGTGCTCCATGCAGAATGTGCCCTCCTCAATACCCACCACCAGGCTAACCCATCCTCCCACCCCCCTCCCCTCTAGAACCCTGTTTGTTTTTCAGAGTCCATTGTCTCTCATGGTTCGTCTCCCCCTCCGATTTCCCCCCGCTTCATTCTTCCCCTCCCGCTACCTTCTTCTTCTTCTTCTTTTTTTTTTTTCTTAACATATATTTTACAGCCCTTTCTTAAAAGGACCACAATTAAGTCCTTTTAAGGAAAGGACTAATTTAAGTGAATTATACAAATGAGTTCTGCTTATAAAAGAGGGCTTCTGCTACCTGGAAGACTGTGGGTTTTAGGGGTCACGGTGCGCCGGGCGCCATGTTCCTCATGGCACAGGCCCTCCCCCAGCCCTGGCGGGCTTTTCCTAACCTGGTGTCTCTCCCCTCCAGAATGGCTGCAGTCTGTCCAGGCCACCATGATCCTGTCCATCATCTTCAGTGTTCTGTCCCTGTTCCTGTTCTTCTGCCAGCTCTTCACCCTCACCAAAGGGGGCCGGTTTTACATCACTGGAGTCTTCCAAATCCTTGCCGGTAAGTTGGAGATGATATCCAGTTCCTGTGGAGACTGTGCCTGTCCAAGGCTGGGGAATGATCAGTCAGTAGAGGGACATAGTCCTGGAAGGACTGATGTTTGTGAGTCTGTACCTTGGATGGTTTTGGAAAGTGTGTGTGTGTGAGTGTGTGTGTGTACCTACACCTTAGAATTTGGGAACTCTCCACTACGCCATGGAACGCGATCCATAGGAAATAAGACTTAGGGGCTCTGGAAGGAAGGTCCCTAACCCAGCCAGACCTGTCACCAGGAACGAAGCTACAATCTGGACACATAATCAGAGGTGAATGCCAAGAGTATCAGTAGGACCAAGGCCAGTCTTGAGGGCGTATCGCCATACATTATGTTATGCCCCGAGGAGCTATCCCTGCTTTGGCATGGAAAGGGTCCCTGATGTGCTGCTGACCTTGTGTCTCCTCCCTCTAAACAGGATGAAGCCATGGTGAATTCTTACTCTCCTTTACTCCCCCTCCAGGGTTCCGGTGGGCTTTGATTTACCATTATCATCCTCAGGTGTCTTCATTTTGGCACCCCTGTGTAATATGCCATCATTTCCAAACATGGGGCCATGACAACACATGAGAGGTCTCCTTCAACTCCTCCAGCGGGGTTATCCATATGTACAATATGCAGAGTCCGAGAAGCTTCTATTATAGAGGGTGACATCTTCCAACTTTGTCTCTAGATTCTGAGCAATGTCTTCCTTCACTGACACTTATCCTTCTTCTGTCTGTTGACTTCCAGTTGACTGAGTCAGCAAACACTAGAGAGAAGTAAGAGGCAGATGGGGTGGTGGCTCCTAGAGTCCATGTTAATAAGTCACAAACTCCATATATGCCATAGGTACTGTGAGATGTTTTAGTATCTGGCTGAGTAGGCAAAGGACTATGCTATCTCTTGGTTGGTTGTTGGAATGTCCATGGTGCTGAATCACCACCCTGTGCTCAGGAGCATCATTGGAGGGTTGAGAAGAGCCCACATGTCCTTGATGGATGGATGGATGGATGGATGTGGGGATATCATGGCTTACACGTGGCTGTATTATAAGGCACAGCCTGAGGTTGAATGTTGACGACCTTTTCTAGAAGCCAGAGAGTTACCCTTTCCCGGAAGAAGGAATTAGACTGGACACCTACTTCTCATTAAATCCTCAAACACAGCATTTCATTTCATTATGTACCATTTGAGGATTTCAAAACCAAATAGTGCTTTGCTACTTGCATAGTTTTTTTATACCAAGCCAGGTTTGGTATACTGAAGTGTTGCCAGTTTTGTTAAATCACGAATTATGGAGTAAGGTATCATCCCTAGGTATGTTAGAAGCAGAGTTATCATTAGTCCCTCCGCTTCTGGAAGTCATACGTAAAACTAGAATGTATTCTGGGATTTCTTTTTCGGCTCACCATTTACAGTTTGATTATCAAGTCAAATGATGATCATACCTGTTCCATCAATGGATGTGTCCTTGAGATAAAACAATCCAGACTTAGGAACCAGAACTTTCATCAAAGGTTTATATTTGACCTGCCCCAGCGTGTTACTTTACTGATAAATAAACTGAGACCAGGAGAGTGTCATGAGTACCCAAGATTGCCCAGCTCACGCAAGAACAACAGAATGCATTCTGCATGGACTCAATATTTAGTTAAGAACCTCCTGATCGTTAGAGATGCAGAATCCACCAAAATTGCCACAGAATCCAAAATCCAAGGCAGAAACTCTGCTTTTCCAACATGTATTTGCTAACCCGTCCTGTTTTGAATCTCCTCTGAACTCAGTGCAAGCCCGTTAGAATTCTGCTATAAAAAAACCCTGCTAAATCTAAAAGCACATGATTTGTTCTTCATCCTTCCTCTTTGCATGTAGCTTCTTATCTCTCATGGGATCCAGTTTTCAGTTTATCAGTTTGTCAGCCTGGCGGCCCCTATTTCAATAAGAAGTTGTCTTGAATTAGCCATGTCGAGCTACAGGAGTGGTCGTGATCTATAAGCCCAAAGAATGTTCTGTTCCTAACTTGAACTCCAGTTCACGTGAGCTGAAAGTGAGTCCTCTGGTAACCACAGGCTCTCCAGAATGTTGCATTTGAACTTGCTCTGTAGGGTTTTGCCACTCAAGTTGAGGACTAAAAGAGGAAGGGGCTTCCCTTAGAGATTCCCTTGCTTCTTCAAAGAACCAAAGCATTTTATTTTTTTAATTTTTATTATCTTTTTAAAAGATTTTATTTATTTATTTGAGAGAGAGACAGAGACAGCACAAGCAGGGAGGAGAAGGAGAAGCAGGCTCCCTGCCGAGCAGGGAGCCCAATGTGGGGCTCGATCCCAGGACCCCAGGATCATGACCTGAGGCGAAGGCAGACGCTTAACCGACTTAGCCACCCAGGTGCCCCACACTGAAGCATTTTAAGTGGAAGCCCCTGGAAAATCTTCAGAGTCTCCCAGGTGGCTGTTTTGGGCTGCACTGTCTTTGCCTCGCTCCCCTTTGGAGGGCCCAGCTGCGGTCTTCATAGACCACACACATGAGCGTGTGGGAAAGGCAGGTACAAGGTGTGGGGGGCTCTCGGGGCTGACTGTAGCTTTAGGAGCCGTCTCTGCTTGATCTAGATTACACCTCTGCGGGTGCTTATCAGTCCGCCTGCTTTGCTGCCTCATCCCCTTCTGCTTTTCATAATAAGCCACAGGTCTCACATTGAAGAGCTGTCTTCCCTTGATTACATACTTCTTAGGTTGGCTGCTTCCTGGAGATGTGTCAAGAGGCTCCATCCAGTTCATTGCTTTTCAATCTTAGCTGTACATCAGAATCACCTCTTTAGGGGCGCCTGGGTCGCTCAGTCGGTTGAGCGTCTGACTCTTGGTTTCGGCTCAGGTCCTGATCTCAGGGGCGTGGGATCGAGCCCCCGTGTCAGGCTCTGTGCTCAGCGGGGATTCTGCTTGGGATTCTCTCTCCTGCTCCTTCTGCCCCTCCCCCTCAAATAAATAATTAAATCTTTTTTTAATCACCTTTTTAAAAAGAGGGTGCTTTAAAAGAAATGCCAGCGCTCAGTCTTCATCCCTGGAAAGCTCTTGGGTGGGGCTGCTCCCTGGGTGACTCTGATGTTCATCCAGGGTTGGGAACTGTTGGTGTAACCATCACACTATCCCTAATCCCACCGTAAGGTCTTCTAGGAATTTCTCTGCCACAGACTCATCCCACTCGTGAGCCACAGATTCTTCTAAACGCCCTTCTTAGAGAAGAGCCATTCTGATCCTCTCCCTGGATTTTGGAGTCTTTTTTATTTTCAGAACCGGTACCGCTCTGTTCTCAGACAGTGGTTACCGTGATCCTACGTTGGCTGGGCTGGGTTGCACTTGATGAGAAAGCATCGAGAAATTCATAGAGAAACCGACCTGAAAGACAGAGCCCCGTGTTTGGATTTATATTTCACTACTTAACACCCAGCACTGAGCTCCGAGCACGCCACGTAGAAGTCCCTGAATAACCCACTTGTTGGATGACTGGGTAATTGTATTCCCTTGGCAGAATCAAACGCGGGTCACATGTGTAGTTACTATTTATTGTGATTACCGAGAACAGAGAAGACGGTAAAAGGAGACTCCTGAGTGTTTTTGTTTGTTCTGTTTCTTCTGTGAAACAGACTGATACAGACGTAGGGCTTTAGAACGAAAGACTTTGGGGGATGAATAAAAAAGCACAGTGCCCTCCCTCTTCCGGGTGGCTCAAAGGCCATTGGCAGCCAGATGTCACATTTAGAGACCCCCCCCTTGCAGCGAACCATTCCAGATGTTGCACTGGCTGAGCCCAGGTCGGAATCCAGGAGTGCAGTGAGTGGCTTTTGAGGCAGTGAGGGTCACTTGGATGCTGAAATCGGAAACTGGACCAGCAGCACAGAGAAGGTTCTGCGTAGGTCAGACAGAGAGCCCAATGCTTTCAGAGGAAGGGAACTTCCAGCCTCTTTCCGCCCCACCTCATGACGCTCAGGACCAGGTGGGGAATGAGTCAGAGTCGCTCACTCCTCCAACCAACGCCATGAGGCACCTTGTACCCACCGTTGACTTTCTGGCCAACTTCCCTCTGGCTTCCGCTTCAGGTTCTCGAATGAGCGGCTTCTGTGGAGGTCACTGATATAACTCCCTGATGTCACTGGCGGAGTCCCTCCACTCCTTTCAATTCTGTTGACTGCTCGCTCCTCCCGGCTCTCCGGACATCCCTGTTTTCCCAGTGAGCTATGTTAGCCCACCAGGGGGCCATGCCGGGGCGGGGGGGGCGGCGGTGTCCCCTCTCTCCCTCACCCCAGACCCAGTCCACCCCTGTGTGGACGTTGTGTCCACTTCTGTTCTCCTCCTGCCCTCATGAACACCACTACCCTCATGCAAAAGCCAACTCGGGCGCCTTCCCATCCCCTGCCTTGTCGCCACCCCGAAATCCATTTCCCACGCTGCTGCCAGAGAGATCTTTTTTTTTTAAAGATTTTATTTATTTATTTGAGAGAGAGAATGAGACAGAGAGAGAGAGCATGAGATGGAGGATCAGAGGGAGAAGCAGACTCCCCGCCGAGCAGGGAGCCCGATGCGGGACTCAATCCCGGGACTCCAGGATCATGACCTGAGCCAAAGGCAGTCGCTTAACCAACTGAGCCACCCAGGCGCCCCAGAGAGATCTTTCTAAAACACACCCCGGATCATGTTTCCCCTCTGCTGAAGGTGTGCTTCCCACCACAACTTCCTCAGCGTGCCTTTCAGGGCTCCCAGCCTCCCCACGCACTGCCCCTCCCCGTCAAGGGAGATCCTTGTCAGGACCCGCTTCTCTTGGCTACCTTGTCCACACCCTGTAGACTCGGGTCAAGCGCCGTCTGCCCCATCAGGCTTCCCTGGGCCCCCCAGTTTGGACTCCATGCCCGTCCATCCTGTCAGAGCATCTCCCTCTCTTGCAATCATGTCAGACCGTATCAGAAGCTTCTATGGACATGTCCGCTCCTGAATGACACTCCCCCCTGAAGCTAGGGGCCATGTCTTATCCATCTTGGTGCCCTCAGTAGCCCGAACAGTGCCTGCACACATTAGGCGCTCATTACATGTGTTTGGAGCCAAGCAGAACGGAGATAAGGAAGTTTCGAGACTTCCCTCCATGTCTTGCTTCGCCTTTGGCCCCTTGGTTGCTCCCTTCTAAAGGTTCTGGGCTCTGATCGCTCACCTGTGGTTGTTGTTGCTGTGAAGGGAGCTTGAGGCCTCCTCTTCGAGGGGGCTCTAAGGGGCTGGTTGCAGATCCAGCTGTCCTGACAGGGAGAAACTCTCGAATGTTGTCTGGACGGGGTCCGGGGCTGCCGCTGACTGCTGACTACCCTCCCAGACTCAGGCTCCCAACCAGGGCGTCCCCGTCACTCCCAGAGCACAGACTACTCGTCCGTGGGGAAGGAAGGTACAAGTGTGGCAGCAACCTCACTCACCTTCCCCATGGGGGGCCTTCATCCCTGCGCCCCCACCTACTGGTGGGCGAGGAAGCAAGTTCCCACCCACTTACGGGGACCTGTTTCGGGACTACCATGTGGCATCGACTACCCTGTATCCCAGGGTACCTATAATGCTCTACAGCCAGGCAGCCTTGTAATAACATACTCCCTAAAACATCAGTCTCCCGACGACAGTAATTACAAAGCGCGTATCCACTCTCGGGCTTTGTAAAGTATCTCCGCTCATTGCTGATCGCGGCAAAGCTCCGGTTCATTGGCTTCTGAGATGCTCCTCAGGCAAGTTTCCTATAAACTAGGCCATCTACGTAGTCACTATACTTGTGAATCCTGCCTCCTCTGTCCCTCTTGGTCACAGAATGTTTGCCCTTTGCCAGTGAAATCGGGGCACGGCTGGTCTACACAGCTCCCCGTGGCCTTTTTTCATGCGGTGGCCAGGTAGACGCATGGCCCATTTGGAAGCCTTCCCAGCGTGCCAAGCCTCGGCCTGGCCTTTTTTTGCACGCTGTTCCCTCGGTCACATTTCTCTTCTCGTAGCCCTGCCCTCATTAGGTAGGTCAGTATCGCCCCAGAGACAACCTCAGTCTTTCTTTTTTTCTTTTTTTTTAAGATTTTATTTATTTATTTGACAGAGACAGAGACAGCGAGAGCGGGAACACAAGCAGGGGGAGTGGGAGAGGGAGAAGCAGGCTTCCCCGGGCGCCTGGGTGGCTCAGTTGGTTAAGCGACTGCCTTTGGCTCAGGTCATGATCCTGAAGTCCTGGGATCGAGTCCCGCATCGGGCTCCCTGCTCGGCAGGGAGTCTGCTTCTCCCTCTGACCCTCCTCCCTCTCATGCTCTCTGTCTCTCATTCTCTCTCTCAAAATAAATAAATAAAAAAAAAAGAAGCAGGCTTCCTGCCGAGCAAGGAGCCTGATGCGGGGCTCGATCCCAGGACCTGGGATCACGACCCGAGCCAAAGGCAGACGCCCAACGACTGAGCCACCCAGGCGCCCCAACCTCAGTCTTTCTTAAAGACACGAATTTGCACTTCACCGAGATGAGCCATGGGGGCGTGGGGAGGGGGGAAGAGAATTGGGGATCACGGCCTCAGGGCAAATAAAGCGTGTTCTCAGCGGGGGCCAACCGCGTGGGAGTTTTCTTCTCTTGACTTGGAGAAGGACAGTCTTACCAGGGTGGTGAATGTAACGTATTCCCACTTAATGCACTTTGTTCAAACAAAGTTGCAGTGTCCCGCAGAATGGCAGCCCAAATAGCAGTGAGGTTAGGTGTAGGTGGTCTGGGGCATTGGGAGCTTTGGAACCATAGGAATCCCGCAGAGCATGCTGGATTTATAATAGAGTCACTCAGAGCCTCTCACAGACCCTGTTTTCAGGAGGGAACAGAGGGAACAGAGCGGGCTTTGTGCAGCTCTGGGCGGGGGGGTTGACATCACTGGACCTCTCCCTGTAGGGGGATGCCAACTGCCATTGTGGGCATTGGCCATCAGTCTTTAACTTGCCTGCTTCAAGAGCCCCTACGTGGAGGTTTTTCTTGTCTTCCCCACACCAAAGGGCTGCAGAGGTGGGCAGGGGATTTATCTGTGTATCCAGTAGCCTTTCTCTCCTCTTTGGGCTTCAGCCCCAGCCTTGGGAGCACCAGGAACTGTTGGAAGGGACCAAGTGCAATGATAGTTTCCTCCTCCCTCTGCTTCCCACTCATATCCTATCCTTCCTCCTCCTCTTCTTTTTCCTCTCTCTCCATTCCTTTGTATGCCTAAGCGATGCCCACACTTGACCTGTTACATGGCAGTCCTGCTAAGGGGCCCCGGGTTCTTCCTGGAGCCCAGTGCTCTGGTCCTTGCACGACTCAGGTAATGGCAAAGTGTCATTTCAATTTCCTGGTTCAGATGACGCCACCGCCCATTTGTAGAGCCGTTCACGGATTTCCAGGGGCTCCCACACCCAACCCTCCTTGGAAGGAGCTAGCCAGGTTTATCTTGCAGCCCAAATTCTTGCTGTCGACTAGGAATTGGTGACAGTTAAAGGAACAGAGATGGGGCAGAAAAGATGACAGGGGACTGTGGAAATGCTGGTCTGGGTCACATAGATCAGAACCAGAGAGCAGATCGCTTCCCGTGTTTCTAGATCTTTGAGACCCTTCCTCTCAATCTGGCAGCGGATTCCTTCCAGAATCAGATAATACTCTTCTTGCACAGTGTTGTCTGCCAAAGACTGGGTGACCTGGGGTGTGTGTGTGTGAGTGTGTGTGACTCAAGAGCAGGTACCCAGGGTCCTACGGGATCCGCACTGGGGGTGGTGGACAGGGGACCCCTCGCTGTCACCTCCCCCTCCCCCTACTTGTCCCTCTCTTTCCCTAGGTCTGTGCGTGATGAGCGCAGCATCCATCTACACGGTGAGGCACCCGGAATGGCATTTCAACTCTGAGTACTCCTATGGCTTCGCCTACATCCTGGCCTGGGTGGCCTTCCCCCTGGCCCTGCTCAGCGGCGTCATATACGTGATCTTGCGGAAACGCGAATGAGGCGCCCAGACAGCTGGTCTGAGGCACTGAGCGTACATAGGGGAAGGGAGGAAGGAAACCAGAAACCAGAAGAAAAAAAGAAGAAAAGACAAAAAAAAGAGCTAGTCAAAAAACCCAAACTCAAACCAAACCAAACAGAAAGCAGTTGAAGGGGGGGTTAGTGTTGACTGAAGATGTATATAATATCTATGGTTTATAAACCTATTTATAACACTTTTTACATATATGTACATAGTATTGTTTGCTTTTTATGTTGACCATCAGCCTTGTGTTGAATCCTAAAGAAGTAGCTAAGGAACTTTACATCCTAACCGTGTAATCGAGCTCAGTATTTTTGTTCTGTTTTTTGTTCTTTTTGTTTTGCCCAGACATGAAATAACTCCGTCTTGCCCCTTCCCTTTTATCTGAAAGAAGATACCTCCCTTCCACGCCACCTCATTAGAAAACCAAAGTATGGGTAGAAACTCCGAATGGCCAAAAGCCCTTAAATTGTGGGTGACCCAGTGCATCTCGCACAGAGACGGGCACTGCCCACACCTCCGTACGAAGCCTCACACTCACATGGACAAAACCCCCAAACTGGAGCCCTCGGCAAAAACATGGCTTGTGGCCTTGGAATACTTGCCCTTGACGGTGGGTGTCTCAGTCACACGTCGAGATGAGAAATCGGTGACAACAAACCTATGAAATGGTGCTATGTATT
The DNA here is from genome assembly GCF_011800145.1 of Mirounga leonina. NCBI lineage: Eukaryota > Metazoa > Chordata > Mammalia > Carnivora > Phocidae > Mirounga > Mirounga leonina. Next base: position 8,602,940 of record NW_023270777.1, on the reverse strand, counting down.
TACCATTCCTTATTATCACTAATCATCTAAACTACTCACTGGAAATTCAATTAACGATTTTACGACATAAAGTAGAATGGAGACCTGAATAATTCTCTGTACTATAAATGGTTTATAACTGCTTTTGTACCTAGCTAGGCTGCAGTTATTACAATAATAAAGAAATAATAAACACAGCCTTTATCGCTCCCACATTCTTCTTACGGTCGGAGCATCGGGACAAGCCTCTAGACGCCCCCCTGCCTGGGACTGTGCATTCCCAGGGCTCAGCTGGGTCTAGACTGTTCTCTGCTTCCAAGGACTGTCTGGCAATGACTCGTACTGGCCACCAACTGTAGATGTATATACGGTGCCCTTCTGATGCTAAGACTCCAGACCTTTTTTTTTTTTTTTTTTGGCTTTGCTTTTTCTGATTTTATACCAACTGTGTGGACTAAGATGCATTAAAATAAACATCAGAGTAACTCACTGATCTCTCTTGGGATTTTGTGGGGACCCCGACGTGGGTGGGGAGGTGCCTTTCAGAGAGGAGGGAATAAGTGCTTCGGCGGAGAGCAAGGTTGAACTTGTGGTCTAGGTTGCGTTTTGGCTTTCTTACAGGCGACGGGGAGCACATCATGCCTTCCATAAGCCTGTGCAAAATGTCTGCTCATTGGGGAGGACGCAGATGTCTGCTCACTGGAGAGGACCAGGAATTACAGTTGAAACAGAAACCGTAAATGGGGCCGGAGGGGACTTGAGTGTTTGTTTAGCTCAACCCTCTCTCGTGCTCTCTTCTCTGATGAACCACATGGGGGGGCCGTGGAAGCATGTCATGCGTTCACCTAACATATGGGGAATGTTGGCATGAGCGGAACAGACCCGTAACCTGTCAAAGAAGAGGAGGTGTGTTATGGCGGAAAGTCTCCATGATGATGATGGGAGGCCAGGCTTTCAGATAAAACATCAGTAGGCATCAACTAAGTTCCTGATGGGGTCCCGGGGGAGGGCACGGGCATGTGTCGTCTAGGGCCAGGGTTCTGGCCCTACATTAAAGATTTAATTTATTTATTTTGGAGAGAGATCGAGAGACAGCACGAGTGGAGAGAGGGGCAGAGGGAGAGAGAGAGAGAGCGAGAATCTCAAGCAGACTCCGCACTGAGCACAGAGCCCAACACCGGGCTCAATCTCATGACCTTGAGATCATGACCTGAGCCGAAATCAAGAGTCGGACGCTTAACCAACTGAGCCACCCAGGTGCCCCTAGGATCACATACTTCCTAATCACAAAGGGTAATATTTTATGAGAGCCACAAGCAAACAACTATATTGTAATGAACATACAGATCAGGCTCCTTGGGTTGAACCTGCCCTCTGCCCCTTACCAGCTGCAGGAGACTGGGCACAGACCAACTCTAAGATTCCATTTTCTCATCTGTAAGGTGAACATGCCAATGCCAGGTTTATGGGATTGTAGAGATAGAAAGAGGTGGAATGTATAAAGTGCTTAGTAGAGTGAGCAGTAGATAGAAAGCCCTCTGTAAATCAGTGGTTATCACAGATGCAATGTTTGAGGTGTATTGCAAGGAGATATTGATTGTTCTGGGGAATTCGAATTCCCAGGCTCAACATTAGACTCTCCCGTGCAAGGGCCACCCACAGATGTGGATTCCTTCTGTCTATGTTGGGACCCACCCTGTCTTGATGGATTTAAAGGACCCTGCAGGTGATTACAGTGCATAGCAGGGGATGTCAAATGCTTTTCAGACCACGTGCTAATAAATCACCTGGGAATCCTATAAAATGCAGATCTGGTTCAGCAGGTCTGGGATGGGGACTGAGGTTCGTCATTTCTAATTTGTGCTTAAGAGATACTGATGCTGCTGGTCCACGGACCACATTTTGAGGAGCAAGGGTCTGAATAAAGCCACCTTCAGGCACCTCATGCTCTTGTGTCTTTGAACAGCTCTGACAGGAGGGCTTTCCCCTTTCTAGGTTTTCAATAGTGGTTAACTCTGCTTGAGACTTGGATAGATGGAGTCAGGTGGCAAGATGGCCACCAGGTGAACGTGAGACATAGGTAATTGGGAAAACTAGGAGCCTCACTTCATGAGCTTGTACTTTGAAAAGTACACTTCCATTTCACAAACCTTACTCTATAATGTTGACCTAACAATTAAAAATTTATATACATAAGAATAAAGAAGAAAAGCAAAAGTGGCCCAAATCTCTCCACCAAGGAAATGCTTTTGGCATTAAAAAAAAAAAAAGTAATATATATCTAGGATCATAACATCCTAAACACATCTAGAGGGGAAAATAACATGGGAAAGCCTCTTTCCCACCTCCCCCAAAATAACCCATAAGACATAGCTTATGATGTCTTCCACCAAAAAAGACAATGCCCACATATATATACCCATTTAAGTATTTGACAAATGTACCCCAAAGGGATTAAACTACTACTACCATGGTGTTCTTTTCATTTAATGATATACATTGGAGATCTTTCTACATCAGCATATACCTCATTATTTTCAATGAGCTCGGTTTCATTCTTTCAAAATTCCACATCGTATTTTGCTGTGTAGCTACACCCACCTCACTGAGCCCTGGCTCAGAGATTTTTGCCTGGGTGGAGAAACATCCACAAAACAGATAGTTTCTACTTTCTTTCCCAGGAACAGACCACATCTGCTCCAGAGAGTGAAGAAGTTCAAGCCTCAAGTGCTCTCGAGAATAGTGGAGGTTCTCGGGGAAGACAATTGGGAGGAGATTTAAGACAGAAGCTGAACTGTAGGCTCGCTGTTTTGCAGGTGTCGACAAGGGAATAATACATGTAGGAGGAACCCTCCTGGGATCAGAACAAAAAATCAAACCCTGGCTTCAGAAACTATTCCTTCCAAGGAGTTAGAATTTGACTGGATTAATTGGTAGATCAATTTATGACCCAGGACATTGTTGAAAACAATAGAAAAACCAGCAGTATATCAATGGGGTCTAACAGTGGGATGTGGTCTGGGAAAGACAAAAAGAGAAGCCTACTGAATCCCTTGTCATCCCAGGGTGACAGTGAGCGTTCCAAAGCTGTGGCTCCCTGAGGAACAACATCGGAGGCTGAACACTGTCAGAAGGAAAGAGACCTCACTAAAATAATCTAGTCAGTTACTAAGTACAAGCATACCTCATTTTATTGGGCTTCTGCACTTTGCAGATCTTGGATTTTTTTTTTACAAATTGAAGGTTTGTGGCATTGAGCATTGACCAAGTCTATCAGCGCCGTTGAGCAAATCTATCAGCGCCATTTTCCCAACAGTATTTGCTCACTTTTGTCTTTGTGTCACATTTTGGTGATTTTAGCAATATTTCAAACTTTTTCATGATTATATTTGTTATGGTAATCTGTGACCAGTGATTATGACTTGCTGAAAGCTCAGATGATAGCATGTTTTAGCAACCAAGTATTTTATTTTTTTATTTTTATTTATTTATTTATTTTTTAAAGATTTTATTTATTTGACACAGAGAGATAGCGAGAGAGGGAACACAAACAGGGGGAGTGGGAGAGGGAGAAGCAGGCTTCCCGCGGAGCAGGGAGCCCGATGTGGGGCTCAATCCCAGGACCCTGGGATCATGACCTAAGCCAAAGGCAGACGCTTAATGACTGAGCCACCCAGGCACTCCAGCAACCAAGTATTTTAAATTAAAGTATATACATTAGATTTTTTATACATGATGTCATTGCACACTTAGTAGACTACAGTACAACGTAAACACAATTTTTATATGCACAGGGAAACAAAGAAAAAACATTTGACTTGCTTTATTGTGACATTTGTTTTATTGTGGTGGTCTGGAACTGAACCCATCATATCTCTGAGGTGTGCTTATAATTAAACAATCGAATAACAGTAATAAATTCCAGAGTATGAACAATATATTATCTAAAATATCTAGATGCTACAATATATGATCTAAAATATCTAGTTTCCAACAAAAAGATTGTGAGGCATGCAAAGAAACAGGAAGTATGACCCATACACTAGAAAAAGCAGAAAAACTCTATGAGGGAGACCAGATGTCAGATTTATCAGAAAAAGGCTTTAAAGCAATCATCATAAACATGTTCACACAACTAAAGGAAATCATGATTAAAGAACTAATTGAAGGTATGATAACAATGTTGCATCAGATAAAGAATATCAGTAAAAAGATGGAAATTATGAAAAAGGGACAAATGGAAATTAGGTTGTTGAAAAGTACAATAAGGCAAAAACCATGACATCCCAATCAATAGACTCAGAAAAAGCATTTGACAAAATCCAATGCTCTTTTATGATAATAAAAATCATCATATCCTACTAACTAGGAATAAGAGAATATCCACTACTTAATAAAGAATGTCTATAAAAAACCTAAATATTGGTAAAATACTGAATGCTTTCCCTCTAAAATCAGGAAAAAAACAAGGGTGTCTGTGCATACAACCTCTATTTAACATTAACTTGGAGGTTCTAACTAGAACAATTAGGCAAATTAGGCAAAAGAAAGGCATTGAGATTAAAATGGAAGACTAACTCTATTCACAGATAAATGATCTTATATATAGAAAATCCTAAGTAATCCAATAAAACTCTTAGAAATAATAAATGAATTCGCAAAAGGGTAGGACACAATTATCAATGTATAAAAATTGATTGTATCTCTATGTTTGCAATGAACAATCAAACAGGGGTGCCTGGGTGGCTCAGTTGGTTAAGCATCTGCCTTCGGCTTGGGTTATGATCCTAGAGTTCTGGGATTGAGCCCTGCATTGGTGTCCCTGCTCAGCGGGGAGTCTGCTTCTCCCTCTCCCACTCCCCTTGCTTGTGCTCTCTCTCTCTGTCAAATAAATAAATAAATAAAAATTTTTTAAAAAGAACAATTAAACAATGAAAATAAGAAAACAATTCCACTTAGAATAGCATCCAAAAAAAAAGATAAAATACTTAGGAATAAATTTAACAAAAAAAGTGCAAAACTTTATAGTTTGAGAATTATAGAACATCAATGAAGACATTAAAGAAGATCTAAATAATTGGAAAAATATCCCATGTTCATGGATCAGATAATTTAACATTCTTAAGATAGGAATGCTCCTAAATTATTCTAAATTTTCAGGGCAATTTACATCAGAATCTCAGCTGACTTCTTTATATAAGCTGTTTCTAAAATTTAAATGGAATGTTTGGAAATCCAAAGTAACCAAAACAATCTTGCAAAAGAAAACAGTAGGGGGAGTTCCCACTTCTTGATTTTAAAACTTAACTACACAAGCAATGGTAATCAAGATAGTGTGGTACTAGCCCAACAATAGACATATTGATCAGTGGAATCAGGTTGAAAGTCTAGAAGTAAACCCACATATTTATGATCATATATGATAAACCCACATATATTTGACCATGATCTATGATCAAATGAATTTTGACAAGGGTGCTAAGACCATCTACTGGGGAACAAGAATAGTCTTTTCGACAAACGATGCTTGAACAACTAAATATCCACATGCAAAAAAATTAAGTTGGACTTTCATTTAACAGCACATAAAAAATCAACTCAAAATGGATCAAAGACCTAAATTTAAGAGCTAAAACTATAAAACTCTTAGGAGAAAACTTAGGAGGAATCTTCATGACCTTGGGCTTGGCAAAGATTCTTAGATATGACACCAAAATCACCAGCAACAAAAGAAAAAAATCAATAAATTGGACATCATCAAAATGAAAAGCTATTGCGTTTCCAAGGACATCATCAAGAGAGTGAAAAGACAAACCACTGAATAGAAGAAAATGTTGCAAATCATTATATCTGATATGGAAACTGTATCCAGAATATATTTATAAAGAACACTTATACTCAATAATAAAAAAGACAACCCAATTAAAACATGGGCAAAGGACTTGAATAGACATTTGTCCAAGGAATAAATATAAATGGCAAGTAAACACTCCCCCCCTCCAAAATGCTCAGCATTGTAAGTTATTGAAAATGGAAATCAAAACCACAATGAGATACTAGTTCACACCTACTAGGTTAGCTAGAATCAAAAAGTGTGATAATTACACATGTTGGTGAAGATACAGAGAAATTGTAGCCCTCATACACTGATGGTGGCAATGTAAATGGCAACTGGTCTGGATAACATTCTGTCAGTTCTTCAGAGGACTGAGTTTCCATATGACCTAGTGATTTCTGTCCTCAGAATATACCTGAGAGATATGAACACACAAAAGGCAGAAATTCCTACGTGGGTGTTTATAGCAGTATTATTCATAACAGCCGAAAGGTGGAAACAACCCAAATGTCCACCAACTGATGAATGGATAAACAAAATGTCTTATATCCACCTGCCAAAATACTATTTGTCCACACAAAGATATGATGTTCTGCTATATGCTATAACACAGGCAGACCTCGGAGACCTTATGTGGAATGAAAGAAGTCAGTCACAAAAGACTGTATATTATATAAGTCGATTCCTTTGAAAGTCCAGAATGGGGAACGCTACAGAGACAGAAAGCAGATCAGTGGCTATTTAAGGCTGGGGAAGGGGGGATGTAATAGCTCACAAGTACCATACTTCCTTTTGAGGTGATGGAAGTGTTCTAAAATTGACTGTCATTGCACATCTTTTCACAGAAGTGAATATACTAAAAACCAAAGAATTGTACTCTTTAAGTGGGTCAATTGTGACTAATCTATGATAATTATATCTCAATAAAGCTGTTGATAAAGAAGAAAAGAGACCGCTGTCTGTTCCAGCTATTGGTAGTGCTCTCATTAAGTCTGTTCTGTTTGAAAAGTAATACACCTTTTATTTTCATGGTTTCGTTTATTTATTTATTTTTTAAAGGGACAAGATTCTTATTCCTTCTGAGCACTAAAAAGCAAGACAGGATGTTGAAGATGAACAGTTAACATATTTCTTCACTAACAGAATCTCGGGTTTTCCCAGGGGATTGTTTGGATGACATTTATTTTCCATCCTGGAGCTCTTCTGAGAAATAGTTCAATCTTAGGAATTTATACAAATGGAGTTTTGATTAGAAACCACCCTCTTAACAGCTACTTTCTGCCATGGGTTCAGGCTCAGGGAGGATGGCAAATGCGCGGAGTGGGGATAGCAGCTCCGGGCGCAGGCATCCTTCTTCCCATTTCTTTTCTCTCCAGGATCTTGTACCCTCATGTTTTGGAGACTCTGAACTCCACTTTTGTCTGTCAAAAGTGCTTCAAAGTGCTGAGAACGGCTTCGTCTTTTTGCCCTTAGCGTCTGCTTTTATTTTTTTTATTATTTTTTAAAGATTTTATTTATTTATTTGACAGAGACAGCGAGAGAGGGAACACAAACGGGGAGTGGGAGAGGGAGAAGCAGGCTTCCCACTGAGCAGGGAGCCCGATGTGGGGCTCGATCCCAGGACCCTGGGACCATGACCTGAGCCGAAGGCAGACGCTTAACGACTGAGCCACCCAGGCACCCTTAGCGTCTGCTTTTAGACAGCTTTTCAATCTTTTGTTCTGCTGCTTATTAATTGGCAAACCCCTTAAGGGGAAATTTGGAATTAGTGGTGGGCGCACCTCACTGGGTTTCCTTTTCTCTGATCCGCTGGCTCAAATCCTGGTGGCCTTGGTGTCACAATGATGCTTTCAAACAGATTTTGAAAAATTCTATTCAGATTTTTCAGTAGTTTGCCGCCAGGAGAATGGATCTGCTGGAAGCTGCTGTACGCGGAGGCCCTTTTATTTTACAAACAGAAAAACTTTATTTACTTTGAGTCTGTGTTAAATTTATAAATTTTAGTTGGGAGAAAATCGGTATCTTCCCAGGCAGGTTGTAGGGGACAAGGCCAGGCTTCCCCCAAATGCGCCACTTTGTCATATCGATTCTTTTGAAGATTTATTTATTTATTTGAGAGAGAAAGCGCGTGCACAAGCAGGAGGGTCAGAGGGAGAGGGAGAGAGAATCTCAAGCAGACTCCATGCTGAGCTCGGAGCCCAACATGGGGCTCGATCTCAGGACCCTGAGATCACGGCCTGAGCTGAAATCAAGAGTCAGACGCTTAATGGACTTTGCCACCTAGGTGCCCCTGGCATATTGATTATTTTAAATAGAAGTTACTTAGGAGATAGACCATAGAGGAAGGACACTCAGACCCTCCTTCATCCCCCTGAAAGCAGGAAATATGTCTCCCATGTGAAAAGCATCCTCCCTCTGTTAAGAAGGAAAAAGACATCCTTACCACCAGAGACAGGGACTTTAAAGCTGAGAAAGCTGTAAAAACAAACCTTTCTACTTTTTTGCTAATCTACTAACTCAGCCCAAATTCTGCTTTAGAATTCCTTACTAATTAAAACTCCCAAATACCTGTTTTCCTTATCCTATACACTTCTCACAAATTTACTTACTCTGTCCTAAAATGTATAAAAACTGCCTACCGTCGTCGTTTCTCTGGGTCTAAATTTCATCCTTGGACCTCCGGGCAATGTGTAATAAAACTTTGGGTTTTTCTTCTGTTGTTAACCCATGTCATATAAATTTAATTCTTAGTTTGGCTGGAAGACCTTGGTTAGAGGGAGAATTTTCTCTCCCGACAACATACAGAGTATGAATGAATGCTAATCATTCAGTTCTTAGTTTATACTTTAATAATGTATTTTGCTTTCTTTATACTGATCCTACACTTTTATATGAATTCTATTTTTACACATTTACATGTTTTCTGATTTTTGTGAATGATTTTAATTCCACTGTATTTTACTATTGCTTATTGTGGACATGTTGGAAAACTACTGACTTTTCTTAACCAGTTTTATACTTGGTTCCCTTGCAGAACTGTCTTATTATTTTCAATATTTCTCTGATTATCTTGACATTTCACATAGGTAATCAATGCATGGGCAAAAACAGAAAAATGAGATAATGTGCCTCTTTTTCCCTTCCCATACTTATAGTTCTTAAATTTTTGATCACCTTATTGATTATCTAAAACTTTCAGAACATGCCAGATAAGAGCTGTGATAGTAGATGTCATTTTATTTTGTTCTGAATTTAATGAGAATGCTAGTGCTTATCATTAATTTATTTAAAAATAATTTATTTCAATAAGAATTTATATTAAGTGTTACCAAATATTTTCAGTCTTTATCAAGAATCCTGGGTTTTTTCTACCTTTAATTACTATGGTAAATCCTATCAATAGTTTTCTTAATATTGAGTTGCCCATTTTGTTAATGAAATAAAAGCTACTTTTTCACATTCTTTTTTTTTTTTTAAGATTTTATTTATTTATTTGATAGAGAGACAAAGCGAGAGAGGGAACACAAGCAGGGGGAGTGGGAGAGGGAGAAGCAGGCTTCTCGCCGAGCAGGGAGCCCGATGCGGGGCTCGATCCCAGGACCCTGGGATCACGACTTGAGCCGAAGGCAGACGCTAAACGACTGAGCCACCCAGGCGCCCCACCTTTTCACTATTCTTTTGACAAATTGCTTTTACAGATTTTAATAGCATTTTATCGAGGCTTTTTTGGTATTCATATTTATAAATTAAATTGATTTTTAAATTTCTTATGTGCATTCTTTCATAAGTTTTAATCGATGTAAGGGTTGTCACAGGAATGAAGACTATGTTTATTATGTTTCCTTATGGGACTTCTGTAATATAGGTATTATTGTTTTTTTTTAAGACGGGATAGTACTCAACAGTGGAAATTCTCTGGCTCTTGTAGAGTGATCCTACCAGCTATGGAGTAGCACTCTGGTATCTTCCTCAAATTTCTGTTTCCCGATTTGTTTTCTATTTCAGTGTTTGAATTCTTCATTTATTTTGACGATTTATGTATTTTCTAGGAAATTATCTATTCAGATTTTCTAATTTACTTTTTTAAATGATACAGGCTTTTCTAATAATTTTAAACCCTCTGTATCAACTTTCTTGTTCTTAATTTTGCACATTTGTGTTTGCTTTTTCTTGATTAGTCGTGGTGGTGGTTTCCCTCTCTTATTTTCTTAGAAAATATTCTTTTTTATCAATTTCACATATTTTTTCTAATTCACGAGGACTCTTATTTTTCTTTTCCCTTCTTGCTTTCATTCATTCAGTTTTTTTCATTAATTTTTGCCAGTTCTTCCTCTGATCTCTGATAATTTCTTGCTTTATTAACATTGATACTATAACATTTGCTGTATAAAGAAATATTATGGTTATATCTCTGTCTGAATTATACCCTTTAGAATATAACACAACCCTATTTGTCCTAATCAATTATTTTTGCATTGGATTTTATCCTGTACTGATAGAGCATTGCCATCCCACTTCCTTTTTGTTTATAGTTCTTCAAATGCCTTTGCACCTGGCTTTACTTGACTTTTAACATATAGCATCTTTTTTAATAAAGATTTTATTTATTTATTTGAGAGAGAGTGCACGAGTGTGTGGGCGCATGCACGAGCAAGCAGGGTAGGGGGGTGTGGGGAGGGGCTGAGGGAGAGGGAGAGAATCTCAGGCAGACTCCAGGGTCAGTGGGGAGCCTCATGTGGGGTTCAATCCCACTACCCTGCGATCATGACCTGAGCCAATATCAAGAGTTGGTCACTTAACCGACTGAGCCACCTAGGCGCCCCACATTTAGCATCTTTTAATAGCCCCTCTTGGCCAAGACTATGTATTCTTTACTATGATCTCTTCCTAAGTGTTGGGATGCTTTATCTTGCTTATTATTTTTATCAGTTATTGCACTGGAGATTTTTTTTTTTTTGAAGTTCGTTTTTATAATTTTGTAACTGTATCAGCCATTATTTTACTGTGACTGTTCTCATGGCTTTTGGAGCTCATCCAGTATTTTTGTACCATGCCTTCCCCATTCTTGAATTCTTAAATGAGCTTCATTTTATAGTTTGTTGGAGGACATCTTCAACTAATTTTTCAAGAAAACACAGGCACAGTGTTTTCTGAATCTGTGAATAAATGAGAATGACCTTCTGTCACCTGAATCTGTAAGTTAGCTGGATATAAAATGCCTGGCTCACAGATTTCTCCCCATGACTAGATACAATATTGTCTGTTCGTGTTCATTGTGGCATATTAGGAACCTATGAGCAGGCATATTTTTCATCCTTTAAAGACTACCTGATTTTTTTTCTCTTTTTGCTTATGGGGTTTAGTATATATCTTTGCCCATGTAGGCACTTACTAAATATTTGTTGCATGAGTAAATCAATGGGAAAATGTTTCTAACACATATCAATGGGTTCTTATTTTCGATGCTGCATATAAAAATTTCTTGCCAATAAATAAGAAATAATAAGCATACCAGTCCTTTTATTATCTGCGTGATATAATGCAGGCTGTTATCCTTCTCATTCCCAATGTTGGTTCCTTGTGTTGCTTCTCTTCCAGGTCACTCTATCTAGAGCAGGTATTGGCAAATTACAGACTGTGGGCCAATCATGTGTTTTGCAAATAAATTTTTATTGGGACACAGTCTAATTTATTTGTTTATGTATTGTACATGGCTGCTTTCTTACTACAATGTTAAGGGTGAGTAATTCGTACAGAAACTATATGTCTATAAGCCTAAAATATTTACTATCTGGTCATTGAAGAAAAAGTTTGCTTTTGGGGGGATTAACCAAATATTTTTTAATGATTCCATTTGTATCATTCAGAGTTCAACCAAAGAAGCAGAACCAGTAGGAGAAACATGCATATGAATAGATGATTGATAGATGATAGATAGGTAGATAGATAGATAGATAGATAGATAGATAATAGAGGGATGATTGATACTTATTACAAGGAACTGGCTTAGATAATTATGGGGTCTGCTTAAGCAACTCTGAAGTCTATGAGTCCAGCGGTCAAGAAGAGAAGATCTTAAGTAACCTAGAACCCCAGGGACATGGGCCAAAGCTGTTGCCTTCAGGCAGTTAGGGAGGGAAAATCCAGCAAACGGAGAGCAGTTGTAGAGTCCACTGTTGTTCAGTAACTGGCTTAGGGACTGCCTAAGCCTTCTTTTAAGGGGTTTCCAACGATAAAGTCAGGCTCACCAGGATAATCTCTTTTACTTAAAGCCAACTGATTAAGGACTTCAATTATATCTGCAAAATTCTTTCACTGCAGCATCCCATCAGTGTTTGACTGAACGCTGGGAGAGGTATGTGCATGCCACAAAATGACTGCTATTCTTCCTCCTGTCCTTGGAGTTTAGTTCAGCCAAGTTGACCCGTCAAAAGCGATCACAGGATTTTATTTCCTTTGTGGGCTTATATGCTATAGCTCTTTGTTTCATATTTTAGTGCTTTAGGGTTTTCAGCTTAAAATATTCTAACTTAAATTAATATTATGCTCTTCATATACAGTATAAGAACCTTACAATTGTATATTCGAATTTCTCTCCTTCCAACTTTTGTGCTATTCTTGTTATCCATTATATTTTTACATATATTATCAACCTCACATATTATTATTGTACTTGTCTAAACAATAATCTTTCATAGTGTTTTCCCCCAATTTTTTATTGTGGTAAAATACACATAACATAAAATTTACCATCTTAACTGCTTTTAAGTATACAGTTCAGCAGTATTGCATCCATTCATAATGTTGGGCAGCCATTACTACCATCCATTTCCATAACTCTTTTCATCTTGTAAATCTAAAACTCCATATCTATTAAACAATAACTCTCCGTTCTCCCCTCTCCCCAACTTCTGGCAACCATCATTCTACTTTTTGTCTCTGTGAATTGAACTACTTTGAGTATCTCATATAAATGATATCATACAGTACTTACCTTCTTATGACTGGCTTATTTCACTTGTCATAATGTCCTCAAAGTTCATCCATGTTGTATCCTGTGTCTAAATTTCCTTCCTTTTGAAGGCTGAATAATATTCCATCAAATGCATGTACCACCTTTTGCTTATTCATGAGGGACACAGTTGCTTCCACATCTTAGCTATTGTGAATAATGCTGCAATGAACATGGTGTATAAATATCTCTTTGAGACTCTGATTTCAATTATTTTGGGTATCTTTTATAGTGTTTTTATATCTATGTATTTTTTTTTAGTGTATTCTCTGGGTATTGAAAGTTGCGTATATGACTTTTGACTGATATAAACTAATATCAACATTTCACCACTTGAATGACACGTGGAGTCTTTACTTTCATTTAGGTCCTTTTACCTTCCCCATTTAAAAATCTTGAATATCAGATGGTGTTGTAATTTTTGTTTCAGTCATCAAAAATGATTATAAAACTCATAATGAGAAGGATAATGTATTATATATACCCATGTTTCTCCTTTTTTTTTTTTTTAATATATCTTCTTTCCTGGTGCTTTAAAATATTTTCTTTTGTCACTTCTTTTCTGTTGGCAGAGTTTCCTTATCCACTCTTTAAGGGTAGGTCAGCCAGCAACACATTCTGCTAATTTTCCTTTGTTTGAGGACATCTTTATTGACCCTTCATTGCTGGGGGGTAGTTTTGCTGGTTATAGAATTTGCTGTTGGCAGTTCTTCTCGTTCAGTACCTAAAAAATGTCACTTCCTTCTGTTCTCTATGGTTTCAGGTAAGAAATCAGCTGACATTTGAGTTGATACTAAGGTAATGCATCATTTCTCTCTGGCTAATTTCAAGCTTTTTTTTTTGTCTTTCGTTTTCAGAAGTTTAATTATAATGTGTCTTGGCGTGACTTTGGATTTATCCTATTTGTGATTTGCTTTTCTTCTTGAATCTGAGGGCTATGACTTTTGCCAAATTTGAGAAATTTTCACTCATTTTTTTCTTCAAATAGTTTTTCAGTCCCCCCTCTTTCTAGTCTTCTTTTGGGACTCCAATGACACAAATGTTAGATCTTCTGTTATTGTTCCACAGGTCCCTGAGGCTCTTTTATTATTATTATTATTATTATTATTATTATTATTATTATTATTATTATTTTCTCTGCTGTTCAGATTGTGTAAATTCCTTTTTTTTTTTTTTTTAAAGTAGGCTCCCAAAATGGGGCTTGAACTCACAACCCTGAGATCAAAACCTAAGCTGAGATCAAGAGTTGGATGTTTAACTGACTGAGCCACCCTGGCACCCCCAGATTGTGTTAATTCTATTGTTCTGTCTTCAAGTTAAATGATTCTATCCTCTATCATTCCACTCTATTATTGATCACATCAGCAAGTTTTTTATTTCTGATGCTGTATGTTTCAGCTCCACAATTGCCATGTTTCTCTTTTAATATTTCTCTTTCTCTAATAATATTTTCTCTCTTTTTCTCTTATAAGAGAATTTGTGATTGCTTATTGAAACATTTTTATGATATCTGCTTAAAAATCCCTGTTTACGTAATTCCGACATCTGATTTATCTCTGTGTTGGTATCAGTTGTCTTTTCTCATTCAAGTTGTGGTTCTCCTGATTCTTGGTATGACAATAGATTTCTGTATTGTTATCCTGGACAGATGTTGACTATTACTTTAGGAGACTCTCTAAATTTTCAAATTTTGTCAAGAAGTCACACTGTTTAGCATTAGCTCATAGATCCTGACCTATTTTTGTGGGCTGAGGTTCCAGTCACAATTTAATTTTCATATGCTTTGTGGTGCCACTGGGTCTGTTATGTTTATCTGATGCTTCTATGGCTCCCATTGGTTCCTCCTGCCAGGCAGAGTGGAAGGGGCTTCCTCAGACCAGACCCTTCCCAGTGTCTTCAAGTAGAAGACCCTGATCCACAGGAACAGAGAGCTCTTCCTGACATGCGTGCTTATTTTGTTGGGATCCCTTTTGCCACTGCCTCTGGCCAAGCAATGAGTCTTGGTGGTAGAGATGTACCTCAGGACTGGCACAGAAGCAGAGTGCTCCTTGAGCTGGGAAATTTGTTGTGCAGGTTCCCCTTCATTGCTGATCTTGGTTATGCCATGTCTCTGGATGAAGGAAAAGAGTATCAGGCCCAACAGGGAAGAATGGTACCCATGCTGGCAGCTTATTATTAGGGGGCTGGGGGCTTCTGATCTGTTCCCCTGCCAGTTCTGCTAAGCTTCCTGGTGTTGTCACTGGGAATTTCTTTTCATCTGGGGAAGAAAGAACTTACCTGAGATATCTTCTGTTGTAGGTTGGGGATTGGGAAATGCTGGAAGGCCTTATTCTGTTGTGTGAAGGGCTTTGGGGAGGAGGGGTCATCTGACACACTGCCACAATCTTGTTCCTCCAGCTCTGGGATTCTGAACAGTCTGCCTTTCTCTTTCCACCTGTCAGAATTCTCCTTTGGCTGTCTCTTGTGTTATTTCCAGGATTTGTAGTTGTGCTTGGTGGGAAGGAACAGGGACAGATAAATCTACACCATTTTGCCCAGAATGGAAGTCATCAATGATCTTTTAAAAATATTTAAATAATAAGAAAATATCTTCTAAATTTATATTATTTACACAGTCACTATTTCTAGTGCTCTTCTTTTTTTATCCTTTTATAGATCTGTTTTCCATCTGGCACTGTTATTTTTTCTGATTGAAGGACTTCCTTTAACATTTCTGTAGCACTGGTTAGCTGGAAATGAATTCCTTCAGCTTTTCTATGTTTTCAAAAGTTTTCATTTCACTTTGTTTTTGAAAGATGATTATTCTGATATTTCCCAGTTAATAGTTTCTCTCATTACTTTAAAGATGTCACTCCATTGTCTTCCCACTTGCCTTCTATTATACAAAAATCCCATTGTCTGCCTTATCTTTGCCCCTCTTTAGATAATGTATCTCCACCCCCACCCCACCCCCAGCTACTTTTTAACATTTTCTCTTTGTCACTGGTTTTGAGCAATTTTATTATAATGTGCCTCATAGTTTTGTTCATGTTTCTTGGGCTTGGGCCTGTTGAGGTTCTTGGATTTGTGGCTTTATGGTTTTCATCAAAATTGAAAAATGTTTCACCCTGCTTCTTTCATTAGCAAGAAGAAACATCATCTTTTAATGTCTGTCCTCTTAAAGCCCAGAATTGGAGAGTTCTTTAGAAATTAGATAGTACAACACTTATCACTTTCTTCATAAATACTAATTTTTTTTTTAAAGATTTTATTTATTTATTTGAGAGAGAGAGAATGAGAGACAGAGAGCAGGAGAGGGAGGAGGGTCAGAGGGAGAAGCAGACTCCCCGCCGAGCAGGGAGCCCGATGCGGGACTCAATCCCAGGACTCCAGGATCATGACCTGAGCTGAAGGCAGTCGCTTAACCGATTGAGCCACCCAGGTGCCCCATAAATACTAATGTTTTATAAAGTATACACATTTATGTTTACTTTTTAGTAGATTTTCCAAAATGATTAGCTCTTTCTCAAGCTGAATGTGAAATCATCTGCCCTATGCATGGTTAAGAAAACGATTTGGTGTTTGTCCTGGAGTAAGATTTTTAATTCAGGACAAAAGTATTTTTACTTGCTCATACTTCACTGATTGCTGTGTGGATTGGTAGAGGCCCTGGTCAATTTGGCAATTGAATACTTATTAAAATGCAAAAATCCTCTTGATGCAGTAATTCTAAGCTAGGTAGATGACTTGGTATATGCTAGATATAGTTGCCTACATGAGAAATGATGTGAAATTAAATATGGCCGCAAGATTTGTAACGGTCGAGTTGTGAAAGTAATATACATGTCCATCAACAGAAGACCAGTTAAATAGTTGTGGTGCATCCACACGATGGCACACTATTTAGCTCTCACAAAGAATGAGAAAGCTCTTTGTATCGTAACAGGAAACAAGAACTAAGATACACTATTATAGAAAACACAATATATGAAACATTATGTGTTTTATAAAACCACAAGATGGAAATCAGTTTAGTAATCTATCACTGATATATCAATCTATCATTTGTAGATGCACAGAATACTTCCGGAAAAATAGGTAGGTAAGGGACCTTGATAACTTTGGAGTATGTAGGGATGCTTGCTTTTCACTTTAGCCCATTCATATCCTTTGAATATGGTACCATGGCTCAATTCTCCATTCACAGAAACAAATAAGCCCCAAACAGATTAACTGTGTGACCTGGATGATTCACAAAGCAGATAATAGGAAATCAATATTTTTCTCTCAAATTCTGCCCTCAGGGGGAAAAATGGATCCTCGCTTTTTTTTTTTTTTTTTTAAGATTTTTATTTATTTATTTGACAGAGAGAGAGACAGCGAGAGCAGGAACACAAGCAGGGGGAGTGGGAGAGGGAGAAGCAGGCTTCCTGCTGAGCAGGGAGCCCGATGTGGGACTCGATCCCAGGACCCCGGGATCATGACCTGAGCCGAAGGCAGACGCCTAACGACTGAGCCACCCAGGCGCCCGGATCCTCGCTTTTGACAGTCTGAAGACAGTGAATCACTTCTTTTGTCTTAGTGTGAGAGCACCGAGTTTGAAATTAGAAGCCCAGATGTAAGAGAACTTGATTAGACCTCAGTAGCCATGGCTTCCAATCCAGGCTCTGAACATGGCAGCTGGGTGTCATTGGGAATGTAAAATCTTCCTTTCTGAGCCTGAATGTTTTCCTCTGTTGGTGACCCATGAGATGGTGCAGGTGTAAATGCCTGGCATCTGGCATATACATTGTGTTTTATCCATCCTAGAAAAAGTGCTGTATTGAAAGCACAGGGGGATCTTAGTTTTACTCTTTAGACATGCTTCTTCTCCATTCTGAGCACAATCTTCTCATTCATGGAACCAAATGAATGATTTCTGTTCCAGATTCTCAAGGTATTCCCATGAGAAAAGCAGTTAGAAGGGGAGAAGAACTATACTCCCCAGGAAGTATTGAGCGTTGGTGGTATAGTGGTGAGCATAGCTGCCTTCCCAGGAAGTATTGAAGGAAGGATGACTGGGGTGTGGAGGTTCTGGGTCTCTTTGGCCATTGTAGACATCATACAGGTAGCAGGCAGGGGCAGGTACCTTCTGGGGGAAGGAGTGACACTTTCTTGTTGGGGTGTTTGTTTAGATGACAGAGCTCTTACCATACGATCCAGCAATTGCACTACTGGGTATTTACCCCAAAGATACAAATGTAGGGATCCGAAGGGGCATGTGCTCCCCGATGTTTATAGCAGCAATGTCCACAATAGCCAAACTGTGGAAAGAGCCAAGATGTCCATCGACAGATGAATGGATAAAGAAGAGGTGGTATATATATACAATGGAATATTATGCAGCCATCAAAAGGAATGAGATCTTGCCATTTGCAATGACGTGGATGGAACTGGAAGGTATTATGTTGAGCGAAATAAGTCAATCAGAGAAAGACATGTATCATATGACCTCACTGATATGAGGAATTCTTAATCTCAGGAAACAAACTGAGGGTTGCTGGAGTGGGGCGTGGGGTAGGAGGGATGGGGTGGCTGGGTGATAGACACTGGGGAGGGTATGTGCTATGGTGAGTACTGTGAATTGTGTAAGACTGTTGAATCACAGACCTGTACCTCTGAAACAAATAATACATTATATGTTAAAAAAAAAAAAAAAAGAAGAAGAAGGAGATAGCAGGAGGGGAAGAATGAAGGGGGGGAATCAGAGGGGGAGATGAACCATGAGAGACTATGGACTCTGAGAAACAAACTGAGGGTTCTAGAGGGGAGAGGGGTGGGGGGATGGGTTAGCCTGGTGATGGGTATTAAAGAGGGCATGTACTGCATGGAACATTGGGTGTTATAGGCAAACAATGAATCATGGAACACTACATCAAAAACTGATGATGTAATGTATGGTGATTAACATAACATAATAATAAAAATAAATAAATAAATAGATGAAGGAGCTCTTTGCTGAGACATAATAGTGTGTCTACCTAAATTCAGCGTGTTTGTGAGATCTGGGGGGAGAAAGCTGAAGCAACCAGGAAAGGAGAACCTATAATAAAGCAGTGGTGGGGTGTGAGTAAATGGTAGAAGAGAGAGGCTTTAAGCAGTCTCTCAGTATACATTTAATCTCCCTTACACTTCTTCAAGTAAATATTTTAATGACTTTTTAATTATTTTTGTTGCCAGACATTTCCTTGAGCCTGGATCATATAAAATACCAGAATTTATTCAGGTTACAACTGTCAAATGAGGATCCTAGGTCTTTAGGTTCTTCATTGACACCTTGGTAGTTTTAGAAGTTTTGGCGGCTTTTTAGAGGCTCTTAAATGCTGCTGTGGGTTTCATAATCATCCAACAGTATTCTTTTCCTCCAGAGAAGGAACTGAAAGGAATATAACAAGTCATCTCTTTCACAGTCCAGCGAGACACAGCATTCATCCTTTCCCTGGTACCCACAAGGTTTGACATGATCTGGCACCTACATACCTCTTACACCTTGCTTCCTTTACCCCATCATCTCCTTTACCCCTTCTGTCCCATCCAGTATTCTCATCTTGCTGTTCCCCAAGATACCAAATACACTTTGATCTCAGGGCCACTCCACTTGCTGTTTCTTCTATATGACATCCCTCTGGCACACTTCAGTATTCTCCTCGGCTCCTCAGAGAGGTGTTCTGTGACCAAACCTACTTAAAACACCTTCTCCATCTCTATCTTCTGCTTCATTCTTCTTCGTAGGTAATGTTTATTACGGGCATTTTATCGAGCAGTCTATTTATTTATATATTTAGTTCTCTCTCCTCCACTTGAATAAAGCTCTACAAAGGCATTACCTTGTCTTGCTTATGGCTATATTCCCAGTGCACAAAATGATGCTGAATAAGTATTTGTTGAATGAATGAATGATGTACAAGTGATGGGTCTTCTTTCTTACTTAATCACTTTGCAGCATCCACGACCAAGGTACAGAACTCGGTACAAGACAGCTAGAGGAAAAACAAAATAAAAGCAATGTAAGTGTCTGGCTCTTAGAGAGACCATAGACTAATGGGGCAGAGGTAGACAGATGTATACCCAGAATCTCTGTGGCATGCTTACAATTTGACTTAAGTTCAAGAAATATGGGTACACCCCAAAGTGAGACATAATAGTGTCACCTACCATTTATTTAGTGCTTTACTGTGTATGCACTGGAGGGTTTCCACACATTATTTCTGTGATGATGCATGTGAAATTAATATGAAAATCTGAACTTACAAAATAGATCAATTAAAGGGTGACTATTTGCATTATAAAAGAATTCTTCATGGTACAAAAGGATTTATGCAGCGTTCCCTTAAACAGCATCTCTCCTAGTGTATTAAAGTGTTTATTTATAGGTCATCAACTACTTGACCAAGATGCTGCAGAGCAGAGCAGCATAAAGGTCAGGAAGCTCTACCAGTGCAAGAGCAATTAAATCTGAAGATAAAGTATTTTTGAAGTAATACACAAAGTCAATGGGGAAAGGGGACTTATTTGCCTGGATTTGTTTTATCTCAGTAGGAAACACATACATTGGGTGAACTACACACCTATGTGTTCTCATTCATGCTGAACCGAGGCAGATGCATTCTCTACTCTGTATGGCTAACGTCTGATAAGTACGGGGTCATAGATATGCTTGGCCCCCTTATGGTTGTGCTTTAATTAAGAGGTAAAATTATTAAAGTGGCAGATGTTTCTAGCCCGAAGACCTGGACCCAGTTATATCAAGCAGATGGTCCCAAGCAAGAGACAATCCTTTAAGGAAGAAATATTTGCAATTCATGAGCATTCATGATGTTCATTTCTCTCACTCCCCAATGTTCTGCTTGTCAGAGGTCCCATTGTGTGGCCAGGGAGCATGATGAATTAGGCAAACCCCTTCTGGTTTGGGACATAGTCTTGCACTGATGAAAATTAAAAGTATTTTCTTCCAGAAAATCAAGAGATCCAGCTCTCCAGAGTAGAGACTTCTCCTGCCCTCCCTCTTTTCTGCCTGGTGATCTGGCTGAAAGTCATCATTTATGTCACAGGCCCCACCCAAGATATGACTTGGACCCAGAGCTGTGAAAGAATTTACTTGCTCCTTTGTGTGATTCCTGAAATTTTCACCTTGGGCCTGGCCCTGGTCAGATCTGTGGCTCACTTTGGTCCTTCACCAGGAGGACTGGCCAGTAGAGGCTCAGGAAAGACTATCATTTGCAGGCAAAATATCCTGGCTTGATACCAGAATATATGGATTCCACCTTTCATGCCAAGTGTGACCTGGGGCAAAGCACACACACAATCTCTGAATTGCAATTTCTTCATTTTATCTATTCAATAAACAGTGAAGATCTACTCTGGGCATGTTAGCTGAAAAAGGAGGGTAATCAAATTTTCCCTCTTATCTCACAACAGAACAGTGGAGATCAGATGAGATAAATGAAAAAACATTAATTTAAAGTAATATTGTATGGATATTTAAGAGTCAATAGTGATATAAGGCCAGGCCTTGTACCATGGAATATGCCTAATAAAGCATATGTCGGTCATAGACACATTATGGAACAAAACTAGAAAAATGGTGAGCTTTACATTCATTTATTGGATTTGATGTTTTATTCCTTTGTAATAGCCTGAATCTGTAAATGATATATAATATTTTATATAGAAGAAGTTTGAGGTGCTCTAAGTCCAAGTTTTTAATTTTTTTATAAGAATATCAAATAGAGAGCATAAAAGGAAATAGCACACATGGTTGCTCTTGAGTTATGCTGATCTAGTAGGTGCATTGTCTTCTTTCTCTTCCTTCTAGCACAGTTGCCCACTCTGCTTCATTCCTCTTCGAGTTCTCAGTATCCTGGCACTTCCAGGGAACCTTTGTACGATAATGGTGGACCGAAGACTTCTTTTGGCAATGCCCTGGCTAGGAGATGTATTATTCTTGTCAGGGAGGAAAAATGATATTCCCTCCACCATTATGAGTTCTTAGCTGAGACCACTGAATAAAAGACAAATTAACAAGAGAAAAGCAAACAAGTTTATTAAGATGTATACCTCATTTATATGTGGGAGATACCGGGGAGAAATAAGTAACTCCCCTAGGTGGCTTAAGAAACCAATATTGGTTAAATATTGTTGACTTAAATATTGTTGAAAAGAAAACCACATGTGTCACTTAGGTTAAGGCCCCAAGTCAGTAAACCAAGACTTAATACTTAACCAAACTGCAGTTTCAATCCCCCAGAAATCTAGTCTTAACCAGTCAGTCAGGAATTTGTCACATGGGCCCTCCCCATTGCCCCAAAGGGAGATGAGCTAATCCACCTGCTAAAATCCTTTTGTCCCCAAATGAAGGTGACCTCACCTGAAATAATCCTTTTCTGTTTATGACCTCCTTGTCCTGCCTTAAAAAACCTTTCCCTATCTGCAGCCATTTGGAGTTCCCCCTACTTGCTAGATGGGATGCTGCCCGATTCATGAATTGACTAGTAAGGCCAATGAATCTTTAAAATGTACTCAGTTGAATTTTTGTTACTCAACAATATCATCTTAAAAGAGAAAGGGGAGGAGGATGTCAGCCTCCCGGTGGAGAGCAAATGATTTTTTAGGAAAGGTGAATGGGCCCTATGGACAGTAGATACGAGGTGTGACAGTCTGTGACAAACTTTGTCTGGGTGTGGGGTCAACTTCTAGGCTCCTCTCCTGGGACAAGAATCGGTCTTCCCTGGGTGATGAAGCTCCTGGGGATCAGATTTATGACACTGAGTTCCTTTGGAGGATCTGTCTTTAAGCAGATCAGGGGAGTTCAGAGAAAGCTTCTTCTTGCTTCTTCTGTTTGCTCAAAATAATCAATATGACAAAAGAAGGATATTTTGGAGTGGCAAATTTCTATTCTTACTCTCTATTCTACCAAGTCTCCTGTGTCTAGCCTCAGTTGACTGCTGGTTGAGAAACCCATCAGGCGGACTAATGCACTCCAAGAGCTAAGTAAATGGCACAATCTGGCTTAAGTAGAAGGAGATTTATTGCCTTGTGTCTTTAATCCTCACATAATTCTAATGTATGATATACCCTTGATTTAATAAAAACTTCTCAAGAAAAAGAAAAGAAATCTGTTGAAATGTATGACCAATTGTAGGCATATCCCAACTTTTAAAGTTTTAAAATGCAAAAAATTTTTAACATGTCTATTTAAAACAAATGAAAGATGCTATGAAAATCAGGGATTTTCATGAAGCCTAAAGGTGGCATCATAATGTTCTATACCCTGTTGTATTAATCTAATTTCACTACATCCTCATTTCTGTGAGATAATTAAGTGGTGGGGGAGGGAGTGAGGAAGGGCACATGGTGGTGGTCAAAGGGCTTTAGAACTCAACGTAGAGACTCTGGGGTTCTTTATCTGTAAAGCAGTGAAAATGATATCCACAATCTTAAGAGGGATTGTAAGAATTAAATGTAGAAACAAAAGAGAATTGCAAAAATTAAGTCAAGTAACTGATATAAAGGGCCTAGCATGAGTCCTGACACATATGTGCTCAGTGAATATTTTATTCAGACTTCTACTTCTCATGATTTTGTTATCTTTTCATAGTAAATGATTGATAGGGTAGGAAATATGGAGTAGGCCATATAATTTGTATAAACCAGGTGGAATATGACAAGATTATTTTACTAAAATATTTAGTGATGATAAGAGAAGTAGGTAGGTCAGAGTATATAATTGTCAGAACTACTTTGGGTGTAAGTGACAGAAATCTAGCTCAAAGTAGCTTAAATAAGATGGGGAATTGATTAGCATTTGTAACTGGAAAATCCAAGAAAGCAAACCTGGCATCAGGCACTGTGAGATAATAGAAAATATAAATTGATCTCTGTCTCTGGTTTCTGGCACAGAGCTTCTAAATCCTTGTAGTTTCCTGCATGATAGGGGATCTTCTGTTTTATTGAGGTGACTCTGGGAAGGCTCCTGAATGGCCCCTGGGTAGGGGCTGGTCACAGGAAAAACCAAGCTGTGATTGGAAGCTTAGAATTTTCAGTCCCATCTCTTGTTCTCCAGAGAGGAGGGAGGGGCTGGAAATCGAATTAATAATTGGTCTTGCCTAGATGAGGAAGCCTCCATAAAAATCCCAAGAGTTTGGGGTTTGCAGAGCTTCCAGATTGGTGACCATATCCATATATGGGGAGGGTGAAGTACCCCAACTTCACGGGGACAGGAGCTCCTGCACTTGGTACCATCTCAGACTTCATCCTATGTATCTCTTCACCTGGCTGTTCATCTGTATCCTTTACCATGTCCTTTGATAAACTGGTGAACATAATTTAGTGTTTCCCTGTGTTCTGAGAGCCACTCTAGTGAATTAATCAAACCCAAGGATGGGGTCGTGGGAACCTCTGATTTGTAGCCAAGTTGGACAGAAGTTGTGGGTAACCTGGAGACCTACTACTTGTGATTAGCATCTGAAGTAGGGGGCAGTCTTGGGGGATTGAGCCCTTAACCTGTGGGATCTGATGCTCTCTCTAGGTAGATAGTGTCATATTAAATTAAATTTTAGGACACATCTCAGAGAATTTCTTGGTGGAGCAAAACCCCCACATATCTGGTATCAGAAGTATTGTAAGTGTATTAATTGTGTGAGAGTAGAGAAACACAGGAGAAAAGACTAAAGTTTTGCTAACACAGGCACATATGATAACAGAGGTTTAACAACATCATCAGGATTCTGTCTCTCCCCATCTGAAAATTCTTGCCTCTGCTTGGAAAATTTCTAATAGGTTCCCTCCACATGGCTGCAAGATGGCCTCTGCAGCTACCAGCCCATATAGTCCTTAGAGCCCCTGACTCCAGAGAGAGGAATACATCTTTTTCTGATAGCTTCTATAAAGCCAAGTTCTGAGGAGGACCCTAGCCAGGACTGGGTCATGTGTTCACCCTGGAAAAATGTGGGTTGGGACTAGAAAACTGATTGTCAGCCCTGGGTCTTGTGTTCACTTCTGTAGTAGTGGGAATGAGGTTAACCCACTAAACTGGATGGATAAAAAATGAAGGAGTTGTTTCCTTAAAAAAGGGTGCTGGTCAGACAAAATAATATGTGCACTGTAGATTATAATTGAGTAAAGATAGAGACTTGGGTCACATATCTTTAATTCTCTTTATGTGCATCCTTAAGTTTCATTTTTTGGATTATCAAATTTACTTTAAAATAAGGAAAAATTTGTGTCCATGTAGAATGCAACCACATACTAGAAACGTTGAAACACATTTGCTCAATATCCAATGAATTTAAGAGAATGTTCAACTAATATTTGTTTTACATGTGAAAAGCAATGGCTCATTTAAGAAATAAGTGAAAGCACCCTTTAATGCCTTCTAATTTAGCTCAGAGAGGTCAAGAGGGTGGACATTGGGGTCCGTGGTCATGGAAGGAGGGGTTAGAATGCAAACGTTACCTACACTTCCAGGAGATCACATAAATGGCAATGCTCTGGGGGGTTCACTTCTAGCATGTACTCGGTTAGCGGTCCTGGCCAACATAAAGCATGGGTACTATCACAAATGGGTCCTAACAAAGGGAGATGTATTAGTGAAAGTTGGGGATTGTTGGTCAGATAAGTTCCAGCTACCACAACAAATATGAAAGGGAAATTATATGACTAAGGGATAAAACTCCCTTATTTCTTCATGCTGCTGGGTCTCTGATCTGGCAAAGTGACACTGGAGTAAATTTAAATAGTTGTTTTCTCCCAGAAGGGCAATAATATTAAAAAAGCAATTCCTGAAAATAATCCATCTCTACTCCAAATACTAGATCAACACCCTTTGAAAAGTTGGAAAAAACACATATAAATCACAGTCATTTGAAAATATATAGCTGTTCAAGAAAAGAAGCAATATGGTATAAAGCAATTCTCTCCTTCAAAAGAGAATTGCCCTGTGGAATGAAGAGAATTTCAAAAACCAAATCTTCCAGTTGGTGTTTTAATAAGATTCATGATGGCATCACATCTATAAAACGTGAGTTATGGCAACAATGTGAGATTGCATAAGGATGAAACCACTGTCAGAGTTAAAAAATGAAGGCAGTAAACACTTTGATTTGTGCTGAAAATCATCAGAATTAGATGACATGAATTAGAAGATACAATAATGACGAGGTAATAGATAAATGCTACAGGTGACTGGCCTAGGAGAGTTTATATATGTATCTTCCCCATATTAAGTAATCATCCCTTTCAGGAGGTTTAGTGCAATATAAATTTTAAATGTAGGCCTCTTGAGCAAAGTGGGCCTGGCTGATGCTGGAGAATTAAAACCTCAGTTTCAGGTCTGGTAGGCAGGGGAAGATTGACGGATCCCATGGATGACCCTGAAGAAAGTTGGAAGCACTCTTGGGCCAGAAGTCCTTGGACTCTACTTCATTAGTTTTAATCAGCCCTGGTGGCCCAGCTGAATTCCAGGATGCAAGCTTGGAGTTTACATATTTCACAGACCAAGTCAGAACCCGTGTGTCATATTTCCTTAGGATGCTAGATTAGTGGGTACTAAATATTCCCCCATGGCTGACCCATATAGAAATTCTCACCAAGGCAATTAACTCCTTAGGCTTTGCATTGGTCTCCAGGGCTCTGAGTTACACTGGAGCACAAGTATAAAGCCAACTGACTGGGGAGTATCTTTAGCTCCATTCCTGCAGCCTGTATCATCTGAATCATTCCTGCTGTCCCTTGCTTTCTTCCCATCCCATAGGTAATGAGACCTAAGAAAGAGTTTTTCTTCTAGAAAATTCTGTTAACTTAGGATATTATAAATTAGGTGAAATGGTACTAAGGATTTTGTTTCATTAAGAAAAGACTATGTGAGGGGCGCCTGGGTGGCTCAGTTGGTTAAGCGACTGCCTTCGGCTCAGGTCATGATCCTGGAGTCCCTGGATCGAGTCCCGCATCGGGCTCCCTGCCGAGCAGGGAGCCTGCTTCTCCTGCTGACCCTCCCCCCTCTCATGTGCTCTCTCTCTCTCTCATTCTCTCTGTCTCAAATAAATAAATAAAATCTAAAATAAATAAAGAAAGAAAGAAAGAAAAAGAAAAAGAAAAGACTATGTGAAACTGGATTTTCACATTTTAACTGGATTAAAATAAAAATGAAGTATCAAAACACATGATAATGTAAAATGTAGATCTCAATTTTTTTTGTATGATTTTATTTAGAGAGAGAGAGTGTGCACAAGCAGGGGGAGTGGCAGGCGGAGGGAGAAGCAGTCTCCTTGATGAGCAAGGAGCCTGATGCAGGACTCACAGGACTCCATCCCAGGACCCTGGGATCATGAATTGGGCTGAAGGCAGATGCTTAACTGGCTGAACCACCCAGGGGTCCCTAGATCTCAAATTTCTATCAAGAAAACAATTACCGGGGCGCCTGGGTGGCTCAGTTGGTTAAGCGACTGCCTTCGGCTCAGGTCATGATCCTGGAGTCCCGGGATCGAGTCCCACGTCGGGCTCCCTGCTCAGCAGGGAGTCTGCCTCTCTCTCTGACACTCCCCCCTCTCATGCTCTCTATCTCATTCTCTCTCTCAAATAAATAAATAAAATCTTAAAAAAAAAAAAAACAAAAAACAATTACCTAAGATGCAATACCATTAAATAACATTTCAATTTGTAGTTTTATTGCATTAGTATTTTTCAAATAAATCCTCTTCTCTGTCCCTCCCCCTCTTTTGACATATCAGTGTAAGATTGCCAAATATAGCTTTATGGGGGAAGAACTGTCATATATTCTGAAATTATATTCTTTTTACTTCTAAGTTTCTCTTTTCAAATGAAACGATAGTAGTGATAGAAGTTCACTTAAAAAAAAAAGTTTTATCTTGTCAATATAAGGCAATTATTGCCAATGAATTCAGTAGACCTATC
The DNA here is from genome assembly GCF_011800145.1 of Mirounga leonina. Taxonomy (NCBI): domain Eukaryota; kingdom Metazoa; phylum Chordata; class Mammalia; order Carnivora; family Phocidae; genus Mirounga; species Mirounga leonina. The sequence goes on along the minus strand of NW_023270777.1, from coordinate 8,575,185 downwards.
CCATTTTTTTCTCTTCACCCTCTCATGAAGTATCTGGCAGCCTTTGAAGGGTCATAGGCCAAGGTATTCTCTCCTAGGTTCTGGGTAACAATCTAGACTAAAAGAGAGCATTCTCCTTGTGGAAACTGCTGCTCACTTTCTTATTTTAGATTCCCATGTATGTCTCTATATTTTTATATATGTATTTATATAATTATTTCAAATATTATTCTTTTTAGTTCTATAATTTCCCTTTAGATATTTTATTACTGTTCTTCCTCTACTGAAAATTACTATCTCTCTATGCATTGTCAGTATATTTTCATTTACTTCCTAGAGCATAGTTATAATAATGGTTTAAAAATCCTAACTCAAACATCTGGGTCATCTTGGAGTAGTCCCTATTGATTGTTTTGTCTCTTGAGAATAGGTCACATTTGTTTGCTTCCATATGTAAAACTATTTTGAAATGTATCTTGGGTATTATAAATGTTGTATTATATAGACTCTGGATTTTTAAACTACTCCTCTGAGAGGATGGCTTTCTGTTTATTTTAACAGGCAATTAATTTGGTAGGACTAAAACTGCAAATTATGTCTCTTGGGCAGCAGCTCAAATTTCGGTTGTTATTTTATCCTTAGCTAAGCTGCTTGGAGCCTGTCCCACACATGTGTGGTTTGGGAATTATCCAGAAATGTGATCCAAGTATATACACAGAACGTGGTGGGAGGGGGGCTCCCTCCTCTGGCTCTGTCCTTTCTAAGTTTCCTTCCTCACTTTCCAGTGCTTGGGTTTTCCTCAAACACTTTCTTTCAATTTTTTGGGCCAAAACCCAGCAGATTTTCTATTGAAGTTTTAGCCATCTCCACATGGCAAAGACTAGGGCCTACTTTCAGGCTAGAAATTGTAAAAATGGGAAACATTCAGTGTTGTTCCCATCTGTCAAGTGCCAAGCTTCTTCCAGAATATGCCTACTTTTGGTTGCTTTCCAGTGTCTTTAGTTGAAGTTGTTGTTTTTAATTTTTAATTTTTGTTTGTTTAATTTATTTAGAGTTTATACTTGTAATCTGCAAGAGGATTGGTTCAGTAACAACTTACTTGGTCATGTCAGAAGTGGAAACCATTTTTATAATTAATATAAAATTATTTATATCAGACTCAGTGTCCTTAGTTTCAAACAACCAAGTCATTTTTAGTAAATTCAAGTAGGAAATAGTATATTGATCAATATCAATGTATTAGTTTGCTAAGGCTACCATAAGAAAATGTTACATACTGGGTGAATTAAACAACAGTTTAGTTTATTAAACAACAATTTATTTTCTCACATTTTTGGAGTCTGAAAGTCCAAGACCAAGGTGTTGGCAGGATTGGTTTCCTCTAGGAGAGACCTCTTTCCTTGACTTGCAAACAGTCATTTTCTTGCCATGTCTTCACATGGTCTTCTCTCTGTGTGTGTCTGTCCTAATCTCTTCTTCTTATAAGGAAACCAGTCAGAATGGATTAAGGGTCTCTTTGATGACCTCATTTTAACTTAGTCCCCTCTTTAAAGACCTTGTCTTTAAATGAAGTCACATCCTGGGGTACTGGGGGTTAGGGCTTCAACAATACAAAGTTTTGGAGACACACAATGCAGCTCATCACAATCAGCTACCCCACTCATTCTTCAAGACGGCCAGAGAACAAGAGTATTGAGTCAGTAATAACCACCAGTTTAAACCACATGAGAACAGTGTTCATGGAGATACTGTTACTATTCCTGCTGAGCACAGAGACCTCAATGTGTTACTTAAAACTAGACATTGGGTATAACCTCTAGAACAAATGTAGCCTCTGAAAGTTAGATGCTGCATCTACAACCTGCACCAATGATGCCTGCATTATGAAATCCCAAAGTCTCTTGTGAATCAGTATTTTTGGTGGTACTGTATTGGTGGATCAAATGTCCTAGGCTCAGGGAGTTTAAGTAAGTGAATTTCTGACTTCAAGGGAGAACACAAACTAAAAAGATGCAGATGTGCCCAAACACGAGGAAGTAAGCACACAATTTCTGGCTGGCCAAGTAGAACAAAAGTACTGTGCCTGATGGAATAATTGCATAAGAATGAAATGAGTTAGACAAGAGGACCATAACCCAGAGAACATGATAATAACAATGATGACCAGGGAGGGTTCAAGATGGCAGTGTAAGACGATCCTGAGCTCGCCTCCACCCATGGACACAACCATCCACAACTACATATGGGAAATTTCCCTCTGAAGGGGACCAAGAAACTTGATGAACAGAGCCTCCAAGGAACAGGACCAAGATAGGTAGAAGAGGCAGAGACATGGTCTCACTAAGGAAAAAAAACAACACCCAAGGCACTGTGTTCCACAGTCAGGAGGAATCCTGGTGCTAATGGGCACCATTTTGGAATCCTCCCTCTAGATGGCTACTAAGAGCCCAACACAATCCTGTGCCTTCGCCAGGCCTTGCAGTCAACCGGACAATAACCCTACCAATCTGCATGCCAAGAGCAGTTATGGCTTCACCACAACAAGAGGGAACGTGTGTCCACACAGGGGACAACTTTGGAGCACAAAGCTCTGGTGGGGAAGGGGGGGTTGTGTTTCTGGGATCCAAAGGACATCTCCTACATAGGGCCACTCCTTTAAGACTAGGAGATATAATTGAACTACATAATACATACAAACAAACAGAGCTAGGTAAAATGAGGAGACAGAGACATATGTTCCCAGTGAGAGAACAAAACAAAACTCCCGAAAAAGAACTAAACTAAATGGAGATAAGCAATCTACCCAATAAGGAGTTCAAAGTCATCGTCATAAAGATGCTTACCAAACTTGGGAGAAGAATGGAGAACACGTAAGAATTTTAACAAAGGGATAGAATTTAGAAAAAAGTACCAACCAGAGTTGAAGAACACAATAACAAAAAATGCATAGCACATTAGAGGGAACCAAAAGCAGATTAGATGATGCAGAAGCACAGATCAAGGATCTGGAAGATAGGGCAGTGGAAATCACCCAAACTAAACATAAAAAAATAAAAAATTAAGGGGCACCTGGGTGGCTCAGTCGGTTAAGCGTCTGCCTTCGGCTGAGGTCATGATCTCAGGGTCCTGGGATCGAGCCCCGCACTGGGCTCCCTGCTCAGTGGGGAGTTTGCTTCTCCCTCTCCCTCTCTCTCTGCTGCTGACCCCACTTGTGCTCACTCACTCTCTCTCAAGTAAATAAATAAAATCTTTAAAAAATAAAAATAAAAAAATTAAAAATTAAAAAAAAATGAAGATGGTTTAAGGGACCTTTGGGACAACATCAAGCATGCTACCGTTCACATTATAGAAGTCCCAGAAGGAGAAGAGAGAAAGGGGAAGAAAGGTATTTGAAGAAACAGTAGCTGAAAAATTCCCTGATCTGGAGAAAGAAGCAGACATCCAGGTCCAGAAAGCATAGAGAGACTTCAACAAGATGAACCCAAAGAGATTTATACCAAAACACATTAAAATTAAACTATCAAAAATTAAAGATAAAGAGAGAACCTTAAAAACAGAAAGAGTAAATCAATTAGTTATGTATAAGGGGACCCCCATAAGACTATTGATTCATCATTCTGGTAAGCCTATCACAAGAGACAAAGGTTAAAAGTCCCTTACTATGAGGCTGATGAAAGATAGCTTCCTCTATTTCTTCTTTCTATTTCTATTTCCTCTAGTTACTTCTTTCAGGTTTCCATAGAATTATGAAGTATCTTCTTTTCATGAACATCTCTGTGTTTATTAAAAGAGAAAAATTAAATCTATAATATATTCATAAAATCTCAGATGCCAGTTATATATCTCTAAGTGAAGCCACAGGTATAACAAAAATTCAACGATTCTTTGAAATTAAAAAAAAAAGAGTATCAGCTAAATTTTCACCAGAAAGTTTGCAGTCCAGGAGAGAGTAGAGTAATATATTCCAAGTGCTGAAAACAACAAATTTATAACCAAAGATATTCTACCCAGCAAGGTTATCATTCAGAATTGAAAAGAAGACAAAGTTTCCTAGAGAAGCAAAAGCTAATGGAATTCATCACCACTAAACTGGCTTTAAAAGAAGTATTAAAGAGACTTCTTTAAGTAGAAAAAAAAGGGTCAACACTAGAAATAAGATAATTTGCAAACGAAAAAATACCTCACTGATTAAGGCAACCATACAATAAAGTTAGTGGAGTAACCACTTATAAAACTAGTACGAAGGTTAAAAGACAAAAGAAGTAAAATCAATGCTGTCTAAAATAATTAGTTAAGGGACACACAAAATAAAAAGATGTAAAATATGACATCAAAAACAGAAAACATGGGGAGGGGAATGTAGTGCTTTTAGAATGTGGTCAAATTTAAGTGACCACCAATTTAAAATATATTGCTATATACATAGGTTATTACATATAATCCTCATGGAAACCACAAGCTAAAACCTGTAATAGATAACACAAAAAAAATAAAGATAAATGAATCCAAAGATAACACTAAAGAAAATCATCAAATCACAAGGGAAGAGAAGAAGAAAGGAACAGAGAGAAGAACTACAAAAACAGCCAGAAACAATGAACCAAATAGCAATAGATACATACTTATCAATAATTACCTTAAATGTAAGTGAACTAAATGTTCCAATCAAAAGACATAAGGTGGCTGAATGAATAAAATAACAAGACCTGTCTATATGCTGCCTACAAGAGACTCACTTCAGGCCTAAAGACACACACAGACCAAAAGAGAAGCATGGATAAAGATATCCTGTTGAAAGGGGAAGTGGTAAGCAAGCTAGAGTAGCAATAATTTTACCAGACAAAATATATTTTTAAAACAAAGGCTGTAACAAAAGATAAAGAAGGGTATTGCATAATGATAAAGAGATCAATCCAATAAGAAGATATAACATTTGTAGATATTTATGCACCCAACATAGGAGCACCTAAATATATAAAGCAAATATTAAAAGATAAAAAGGAAGAAACCGAAAGTGATAATAATAGGAGACTTTAACACCCCACTTATATCAATGAATAGATCATCCAGACAGAAAATTAGTAAGGAAATAACACATTAGAACAGATGGGCTTAATAGACATACACAAAACATTCCTTTCAAAAACAGAAGAATACACATTCTTCTTAAGAGCACATGGAACATTCTCCAAGATAAATCTTGTTGGTCTCAACAAAAAAAGTCTCAATAAATTTAAGAAGATTGAAAGCATATTAAGCATCTTGTTGGACCACAATGCAATGAAACTAGAAATCAATTACAAGAATACTGGAAAAAAACACAAATACATGGACAATAATTGACATACTACAAAACAACTAAATAGGTCAATGAAAAAATCAGAAAAAATTAAAAAGTGTCATGAGAGAAATAAAAATGAAATGAGAGAATAAAAATGAAAACACAACACTTCAAATCTATGGAATGTAGCAAAAATGGTTTTAAGAGGGAAGTTTGTAGTGATACGGCCACCTCAAGAAACAAGAAAAATCTCAAATAAACAATGTAATCTTACTCCTAAGGAAACTAGGAGGGAAAAAAAGAACAAACAAACAAACAAAAGCCCAAAGTTAGCAGAGGGAAGAAAATAATAAGGATTAAAGCAGGAATAAATGAAATAAAGACTAAAAAATCAATGGAAAAGATTGATAAAACTAAGAGCTAGTTCTTTGAGAGATAAACAAAATTGATAAACCTTTAGTCAAAGTCATCAAAAACAACAAACAAACAATAAACAAAAATAAAACAAACAAAAAAAACAAAAGAGAGAGTCATAAATAAAATCAGAAATGAAGGAGAAGTTACAACTCACACCACAGTAATACAAAGGGTTATAAGACTTCCAAAAAAAATTATACACTAACAAATTGGGACAACTATAAGAAATGGATAAATGCACAGAAACATACAATTGTCCAAGACTGAATCAGAAAGTAAGAGAAAATCTGAACAGACCACTTACTAGTAATGAAATTAAATCAGTAATGATAATTTTAAAAACCACAATAAACACAAGTTCAGGACCAGATGGCTTCACATTTGAATTCTATCAAACATTCAAAGAAGAGTTAATACCTATCTTTTTCAAACTATTCCAAAAAATTGGAGAAGAAGGAACACTTCTAAACTCATTCTACAATAATAGCATTACCCCTACAACCAAAAACCAGACAAAGACACTACAAAAAAAAAAAAAAAAAAAAGAGAGAGAGAGAGAAAATTACAGGTCAATATCCCTGATGAACAAAAATGCAAAAAATCTTGAACAAAATATTAGCAACCTGAATACAACAATACATTAAAAAAGATCATACACCATGATTAAGTGGGATATATTCCTGATGCAAGGATGGTTCAATATCTGCAAATCAATCAACATGATACACCACATTAACAAAATGAAGGATAAAAATCCTATGATCATCTCAACGCAGAGATGCAGAAAAAGCCATCAACAAAATTCAAAATTTATCTATGATAAATACTCTCAACAAAGTGGATATAGAGGGGGCATACCTCAACATAATAAAGACTAGCATCATCCTCAATGGTGAAAAGCTGAAATCTTCTCCTTTAAGATCAGGAACAAGAGGGGCGCCTGGGTGGCTCAGTCGTTAAGCGTCTGCCTTCGACTCAGGTCATGATCCCAGGGTCCTGGGATCGAGCCCCGCATCGGGTTCTCTGCTCTGCTGGGAGCCTGCTTCTCCCTCTCCCACTCCCCCTGCTTGTGTTCCCTCTCTCTCTGTGTCTCTCTCTGTCAAATAAATAAATAAAATCTTTAAAAAAAAAAAAAAAGATCAGGAACAAGACAAGGTTGCCCACTCTTGCCATTTTATTCAACATAATACTGGGAGGTCTAGTCATAGCAACTGAGCAAGAAAAAGAAATAAAAATCATCCAGTTTGGAAAAGAAGGAGTAAAACTGTCATTTGCAGATGACATGATATTATATACAGAAAATCCTGAAGTCTCCACCAAAAAACTATTAGAACTAATAAATGAATTTAGTAAAGTTACAGGATACAAAATCAATATAGAGAAATCTGTTGCATTTATATACACTAATAATAAATTATCAGAAAGAGAACTTAAGTAAACAATCCCATTTACAATTGCATCAAAAGGAATAAAATACCTAAGAATAAATTTAACCAACGAGTTGGAAGATTAGTATCCTACAAATTATAAGACATTGATGAAAGAAATTAAAGATGATATAAATAAATTGAAAGATATATGGTGCCCATGGATTGGAAGAATTAATTGTTAATTTTTCATTGTTAAAATTTTGTTAAAATTTTGTTAAAATTTTCATACTTTCAAACCAGAAGCAATCTACAGATTCAATGCAACCCCTATCAAAATACCAATGGCACTTTTCACAAAACTAGAACAAATCATCTTAAAATTTGTATAGAACCACAAATAGCCAAAGCAATCTTGAGAAAGAACAAAGCTGGATGTATCACATTCCCAGATTTCAAACTATGCTACAAAGCTATAGCAATCAAAACAGTACAGTAGTGGTACGAAAACAGACACATAGATCATTGTTCTAGAACAGAGAGCACAGAAATAAACCCATGTTTAATTAAGCTATGAGAAAAAAAGGAAGAATATAAAATGTGAAAAAGACAATTTTTTCAATAAATGGTGTTGGGAAACTGGACAGCTACATGCAAAAGAATAAAACTAGACACTTTCTTACACCAAAACTAAAAATGGATTAAAGACTTAAATGTAAAACCATAAGACTCCTATAGGAAAACATCGGCAGTAAGCTCTTTGGCATTGGTCTTAATGATACATTTTTAGATCTGTCTCCTCAGGCAAGGACAACAAAAACAAAGTGAAGCAAAGCAAAACAAAACAAAGCAGAACAAAACAAAACAGGACTACATCAAACCAAAAAGCTTTTTGCACAGTGAAGGAAATCATCAACAAAATGAAAAGGCAACCTACTGAATGGGATAAAATATTCGCAAATGATATATTCAATAAGGTGTTAGTATCCAAAACATAAAAAGAACTCAGACAACTCAGTATAAAAGAAAATGTGATTTAAAAAATGAGCAGAGGATCTGAATTGACTTTTTTTCAAAGAAGACATCCAGATGGCCAACAGATACATGAAAAGATGCTCAATATCACTAATCATCAGAGAAATGCAAATCAAAACTGCAATGAACTATCACCTCACAGCTGTCAAAATGGCTATTATCAAAAATGACAATATACAAGTGTTGGCAAAGATGCTGAGAAAGGGAACCCTTGTGCACTGTTGATGGGAATGTAAATTGGTGCAGCCATTGTGGAAAACAGCATAGAGGTTTTTCAAAAAATTAAGACTAGAACTACCAGCAATTCCATTTCTAGGTATTTATCTGAAGAAAATGAAAACACTAATTCAAAAAGACATATGCACCCTTATGTTCATTGCAGCATTATTTACAATAGTTAATATATGGAAGAAACTTAAGTGTCCATCAATAGATGAACGGATAAAGAAGATGCAGTTTGTACATACAATGGAATATTACTCAGCCTTAACAAAATGAAATCTTGCCATTTGCAATAAACACAGATGGCCCTGGAGGGTCTAATACTAAGTGAAATTAGTCAAAGAAAGACAAATACCATATGATTTCACTTAAATGTGGAATCTAAAAAACAAAACAAACAAAATAGAAACAGATCATAGATACAGAGAACAAAGTGATGGTTGCCTGAGTGGAGTGGGGTAGGGGGAATGGACAATATAGATTAAGGTGATTAAGAGGTACAATATTCCAGGTATAAAATGAAGGTCTTGAGGATGTAATGTACAGCATAGTGAATATAGTCAGTAACACTGTAACAACTTTGTATGGTGACAGATGGTAACTAGACTAATTGAGGTTTTATTGATGGTTGTTTCCTAATGTATATAAATATCAAGTCACTATGCTATTCACCTGAAACTAATATAATATTGTATGTCAACTATTCTTCAATTAAAAAATAGATTCCTATTCCATTCGCTGGGGTGGAAATTAAATATGAAAACATATGTAAAATGCTTGGCATGCCTGGCAATTAGTTATCTCTCAGTAAATGTTGGCTAAAGTTTTTATATTGCTTTATAAAATAAGAAAGTAAAGAGTCTAAAAGTTTCTCGGGGTGGGGGGTGGGGAACAAGCCCAAAACAAACAAACGAAAAAACAATGATGCACAACATTAATTAAGCATTTTAAAAAGAGCCAGGCATTATTGCTAAGCTTTTTCTGTGTTAGCTCATTTAATTCTACTAACAATCCATTAAGTAAGTATTATTATTGTCCCTATTTTTGGATGCATAGACTGAGATTTAGATATATGAATAAACTTGCGTAAGGTCATATGGCTAATAAGTGGCAAATCTCGAATTCCAATCCAGATTTTTCTGACTCCAGATCTGATGCTTATGACTACTAACCTGCACTGCTTCTCTGTATATAAACAGAAAATTCACAGGGAAAGAATAGAGCAAATAAATGGCAAGCAATAACTGAAAAGTGATAGAGAGAAATTTGCTGCAATGAAGGAAGAAAGACTAGGGTGTTTGGATGGGAAGTGTTCATTGAATAGCAGACAGAATTATCAAGACAAAACAAAACACTATCTAGACATATTCTGTTGAACTTCTGAATTTTATTTTTTTATTTTATTTTTGTAAAGATTTTATTTATTTATTTGACAGAGAGAGACACAGCGAGAGAGGGAACACAAGCAGGGGGAGTGGGAGAGGGAGAAGCAGGGAGCCCGATGCGGGGCTCGATCCCAGGACCCCAGGATCATGACCTGAGCTGAAGGCAGTCGCTTCACCGACTGAGCCACCCAGGCACCCCTGAACTTCTGAATTTTAAAGTTGAAAAAAAACCAAGTCTGTATTAATTAAAGAAAAAATGTTACTTATGAATGAAAAAAAAATGTGTTTATCATTAGCCTTCTCAGCAACACTAAATGTCAGATGATCACAGAAAATCATCTAGAAAACTTTAAGGGAAATCCTTGTGAACCAAAAAATTCCAATCAATCTGAAATCACATGTTCACCAAAAATACTGTTGCTATACATTTTCTAAAAATATTGCCAAACAAATACCTTTACAATTCAGTGGGAGATTGAATAAAAATAAGGAATTTATGGGACACCTGGGTGGCTCAGTAGGTTGTGCATCTGACTCTTGATTTCAGCTCAGGTCATGATCATCTCAGGGTGGTGATTCTCTCTCTCCCTCTGCCCCGCCCTTCTACTCCCTTCCTCCCCTCACCCCCGACATGCTCTGTCTCTCTCTAAAAAAAAAAAGAGAGAGAGAGAGAAAGAAACAAGGAATTTAAGAATAGGAAGCAGTATTGTATATGAAATGAGACCATGAAAACACAGTATGAAAAAAATAATTCTTACTGGTATTGTTATAAAACTGCAAAAATGTCAAAAGTAATTCTTTTTTTTTTTTTTAAGATTTTATTTATTTATTTGAGAGAGAGAGAATGAGAGAGAACACATAAGAGGGGATAGGGTCAGAGGGCGAAGCAGACTCCCCGATGAGCCGGGAGCCCGATGCGGGACTCGATCCAGGGACTCCAGGATCATGACCTGAGCCGAAGGCAGTCGCCCAACCAACTGAGCCACCCAGGCGCCCTCAAAAGTAATTCTTTAATGAGAAACTAAATAATTCAAAAATCACATTCTGTGGAGATATTATGTAAAACATCAGTTTATAATCAGCACAAATTGAGATTTGTGGGTCTGGAGGGAAGTGCAGAAGCAATAACAAGTTGCATATCTTATCTTACTCAAGAATGAGTCTTTTTCAATGTTAGTTAATACAGAAAAATAAGTTCTTTTTAAAAAACTGAATAATGTTAGGGACGCCTGGGTGGCTCAGTCGTTAAGCGTCTGCCTTCGGCTCAGGTCATGATCCCAGGGTCCTGGAATCGAGCCCCGCATCGGGCTCCCTGCTTGGCGGAAAGCCTGCTTCTCTCTTTCCCACTTCCCCTCCTTGTGTTCCCTCTCTCGCTGTGTCTCTCTCTGCCAAATAAATAAATAAAATCTTTAAAAATATTGAATAATGTTAAATAATATGTAGACAATTATTTTTATGCAGAAGTTACCACCAGTAGAATAGTAAAGGTTGGCACAACATCCAAAAAATTTGTCAGTAAAGAGAAAATAAAACAATGTGCATAACGAGAGCCAGGAAAAGAAAACTGTAAAGGAAACAATGACACATAAAGGTTAAATAAGAGCTGAGGCAATGTAAATAGAATAAAGCAGAGGTAGAATATTAATATCAGATGATGGCAAATTCAGGTTAAAAGCAAAAATGGAGCAAGGAGTGTTTTTTTATTGTAAGGGATCACTGCACAGTAAGGATATGACATCATAAAAATTTATGTGCCAAATAACATCACAGTAAAATATTTAAAGCCAAGAATACTTAAAAGTACAATGAGAAATTCACAGTCATAAGGTAAGACTTAAAAATATGACAGAGAGGTCAGATAGCCAAAAAATAAGATAAGTTTGAAGGAGATGTAGGACTTTCTCTTCCTCAGACACTATTCATCTAATATCCATAGGACAGTTATAAAAGTTAATTATACATTTAAAAAAAACTAGATTAACATCCCAAAGTACATGAGTAGTATACTGAAGTTATGATGCAAAATAATAAAACGAAGTGCTGTGAATGCTTCATGAAGAAGTAGAACATTACCAACTTTCTTGAGAAGCTCCCTGTCATCTTTCTGATTTCCCTCTTTTCCCCAAATTGCCCTTCAAAGAACTATTTTCCTGAATTCTGCTTATTACTTTCCTGCTTATCTTGACAGTTTATCAAATATGTATATATCCCTCCATAAATGTGAACTTGGAATCATACTGCAAGAAGTCTTCTGCAATTTGCTCCACATCATGTTTTGAGATTTCATTGAGGTGGATTTGAATAGCCGAGACTCATTCATTGGCGTTCTGAATAATATTCCATTGAGTGGATGTGTCACAGCTTATTAGCCATTCTTCTGCCAGTGGCCAGTTTTGTTTCCAGTTGTTGTTTCTTTTTCCAATTATTATTAGTGCTTCCCTGAATATCTTCTCTTATGCCTACTGTTACGCATATGCAGAAGTTCCTTAGTAGTGGTATTTTTCAAACTCTAGCGGTGGGTCGTTACAAATTAGTGGATTGCAATGAGTTTTTTGTGTTTTTTTTTTAAATAAATAAACCTCTTAAAAGAAAACATACACACACATACACAACTGGAATAAACTTAACCAATACTTATTGTATTATATATTGTATTATTATACTTATTATTTTCCCAATAAGGGAAAATAATAATATAACATTAGAAGTGAGACAGGAAAGGTGACCATAGATTCTAAATGGATTAAAAGAGAAAAACAGGGTTCTGAACAATGCCATGCTAATACATATAAAATTCTTAAGGAACTGGATGATTTTCTAGGAAATATCAGTTACCAAGCTTGACGCAAGAAGAAGAAACCTAAATAAAGCAATGACCATGAGAAAAATTTTAAACATTTGCCAAAGAACTATCCCATCCTTAAAATACTAGGCCAAGAGGCCACTAAAGATTAGTTCTTTGACCTTCAAGGACTAGAAAATTCTTGCAATATTTAATGTGTTCCAGAGCATAGATAAAAATAGAAGTCTTTCCAGTTCATTTTACTAACTTAGCCTAACCACATGTGTCAGTCAGCTTCCAGCAAAAAAACAGATGTCACATTCACATTAGATAATTTGAAGAGAGCTCCATAAAGATGTGGAAAGGGTGTAGAAATGCCAGATGGATATGCAGTCTTGTTACCAACCCTCGGCTTGAAGGGGACATGGGAGAGGTGATTATCAGAACTTAGTAGGAGGGCCTGTTGGGAGTTGTGATCTCCCGGGATCTAGAGAGCTTCCCCCGACCTTGGAAAGAAGGAGCTAGGAGAATAGATGCCATCACATCATTTTCCTTCCGCCCTCCGATTTCGTTCCTAGGTTCTTCATTGACCAAACCCAACTGGAAGCCATAGGTCAATGGAGCCCATTGGTGTGGTCCATGTGAGTCAACTTCCTACGGCAGAGAGCAGATAAATGTGGAGGTGGCTCTAGAGGGGCAAATGGAAGTCATATTGCATGCTCTGATACCACAATGACTTGAGTACAACCTAAAAAGAATTGCACAAAGAATACAAGTGGAGAACAATCTAACCTAAGAATATAGGTGCAAAAATACTGAAGTAAAATAATAGCAAATTGATTTCAGAACTTGATTATGATGCTATTAGCAAATAATGTTTTGGTATTAAATGGGGTGTTTTTCTAATTCCATGTATATTTTTTAGGATCCTTGGTTTTGATTCTACATGTTCAAAGGAAAATTCCCACTCTTTCTTTTCCCTCTTATTCTCTCCTTCTCAAGGGAGGAGGAATGCCTTAACTGATTAGTGTTGAAGAAGTCGTCATGGCCTGTAGAGAGGCTAGTTCCGCAGAAGGTAAGCCACTTCTGCTCTCCATGGAATGACAGTATAGGGAAGGCCTCTGGGCTTCAAGCTGGGCAGGGACCCGGGGGGGGGGGGGGTTATTAAATTCAGGGGCAAAGGAATTAGCAAGCCCATTGGGCTGTGCCTCTAGGCCATGTCATCCAATCCAGTATTTATCAGTAATCAAGCTAATTAATATCAATCTCCATCTGATTCCTTTGTCTTTTATTTATTCTGCACTGGGAGGAGAAGGGAGGAGAAGATCGAACAGTGTTAATCTACTGGCCTTTAAGAATGCCAACACCAGGGCGTCTGGGTGGCTCAGTCGGTTAAGCGGCTGCCTTTGGCTTAGGTCATGATCCTGGGGTCCTGGAATGGAGCCCTGGGTCAGGCTTCCCTACTCAGCAAGGAGTCTGCTTCTCCCTCTGCCCCTTCCCCACTCATGCTCTCTTTCCTTCCCTCTCTTTCTTGCTCTCTCTCTCAAATAAATAAAGTCTTAAAAAAAAAAAAAGAATGCCAGCACCAAGTATGTGGAGAAAGGGGAACCCTTATACACTGTTGATGGGAATGTAAGTGATATAGCCACTATGGAAAACAGTATGGTAGTTTCTTTAAAATATTAAAAATTGAATACCACATGATCCAGCAAATCCCACTCATGGGTATATATCTGAAGGAAATGAAATCACTGTCTTGAAGAGATACCTGCACACCTGTGTTCACTGTAGCTTTATTCACAATAGCCAAGATATGGAAACAACCTAAATGTCCATCACCTGATATAGAAGATGTGGTATATATACAATGGAATATTATTCAGCCACGAGAAAGAAGAAAATCCTACCATTTGCTACAACATGGATGGATCTTGAGGGCATTATGCTAACTGAGGTAAGTCAGATTGATGAAGGTAAATACTGTAGGATACCACTTATATGTGGAATCTAAAACTGAAGTTATAATAAGAGAGTAGAATGGTGGTTACCAGGGACTGAGGGTGGGGGAATTGGGGAGATGCTGTTGAAAGGTGCAAATCTGCAACTAGTAGACAAATAAGTTCTGGAGCTCTAATGCACAGCATGGTGATTATAGTCACCAGTATTGTATTATAAACTCCAAAAGTTGCTAGGAGACTAGATCTTAACTGTTCTCAACACAAAAAAGAATTGATAATTATGTGACATGATAAATGTGTCAGCTAATGGTACTGTAGTAATCATATTGCAATGTAAAAATGTATCAAACCAACACATTGTACACCTCAGATTTATGCAATGTTATATGCCAACTATTTCTCCAAAAAAAAAAAAAAAAAAAGCCAAAAAAAATGGCTGTCTACGTCTAATCCCTTTTTCTGCAGACATTGCTTCTATCACCAAAACCATACGGCCAGTAGGACTCTATAAATACTGTCCTCTGGGTAGGGAAGAATCAGAGGGAACAAAGAATCCATTCACTGGCTTTTGAGCTCAGAAGCTTTATAAATCTACAGGCAAATACAGAATTAAAAGCCATGACTCTTCTGCAAGAGAAATGAAAATCTTTGATTTTTTTTAGAAACTTGGCTTTGAATGGGGGAATCAGACATGAAGTTCTTATCATCAACCAGAGCATGTGAAGAATTGAAGATAAAGTGAAAATCTTTCCTCTGCCCAGAGCAAGGGAAGATACAAAACCATAGGTAAGAAAGGACAAATGAGAGGCTACCTGAGGTTGGAGGTGATGGTGGAGGGAATGGAAATTCTCATGGAATCTTTGGAGGAGCTGACAAGTTTCCAGAGCAGAAGAGGCCATTTTCTGACTTCCCAAGGTGTGACCTGGGAAAATGCAAGCCTTAAAGAAGTCTATTAAAAATAAGACAATTGGTCCAATATGGAGTCGCTTATGCTAAGTCCTGCCTCACCAAATTAAGACCTAACTTAATTATAGTTTTGGCTCTCTCCCAGAAATAAAAACTTAAACCAGTCAATCAGGAATCACCTGGTCATCTGCCTGATAAATCCCTGCTGTCCCCTAAAGGAAAGTGACTTTGCAATAACCAACCCGCCTTTTTTTTTTTTTTTTTTTTGCTAGTATAACTTCTTTGTTCCTGCTTCCTTCTGCCTGTAAAAGTCTTTCATTTTGTATAGGTACTTGGAGCTCCTTTCTATCAACCAATCAGATGTTGCCTGATTCATGAATTATTAAATAAAGCCAATACGATCTTCAAACTTTATTCAGTTGAATTTTGTTTTTTAACGAAGTCCAAACGAAACCAAACTAAACAAATTAAAACATGTGGGTGTTGAGTTGCATTGGCTGAGGTTGACATGGAACCATATGGGTGTGAAGGTAGCTTTGCAGATTCATGAGCTCATTGGGGGAAGGCAGCCCAGAATTCCCTACCCCTGATCCAAGGGTAGAATATCAAACATAGGGAAGAATGTTCTATGGAACACACTTTGGGATTTGCTACTGTGCTTAGTTCTTGGGTCTGATGCCAGGAGCTTGAATTTGGGCAAAAGGACACATCAGACTTTCACTTATCATCTGTGAATGCCTCTTTCAGCTGCCTACACTTTGTCTTTCTGGAGGCCAAGTGGATTACACTGGCACCTACCAAACAAGAGGCTCTTGTTTTCCCCTATAACCTGGTGATATGTCTCAGAGGACTTTCCTGTCTTGGGAAGCTTCACAGTGCTCTGTTGCAAGAAATAAAAGTTCTTGGCTGGTCCGAAAGGGCTTGTCACAACCAGATGAAGACAGGAAAGGTGTGGATGATAGGAATGAGGATGCACCAAATGACGAAAGTTTTCTCATGGCAACATTGCATTAGAGATAATTTGGGGGCGAGGAAAGGGGTGTCCCAAGAGATTAGAAAACCTACCCAAGGAAACAAAGCTGTGAAGTAGCAGAAAGGTCATTCAAATCCAGATTTTATGCTTCTGGCTGGTCCCATGCTCCCTCCATCTCACTGGGCTGCAGTGATTGCCCCAGTCATAATGAATGTCAATGAACTTTTAATGAGGTCTTAATCAAGGGCTTCATTACAGACTCTTGGGGAGCTGAGCAAAGCCCCTTAGGAGACAAAAGCTGGCATTCAGGCCAAAAGGGCTTGGGGTTCTGGTCCCTTTCAAGGACATTGCAGCCCCTTTCCCGCCTTTACTCCCACTGCCCTGAAGACCTCAAGCAAACAAAAGGAAACCCTCAGATCTACTTTGCATCAGCTCTGGACTGCCCTTGGCCTTGGTGCTAATGAAGTAACTTGACAAATCCCCCTGAGAAGTTGCATTTCATTTGCATGTATTTAGCTTCTCCCAGTGTCCTGACTTCCTAAGACTGATGTGACCCTCCTAAAACCACAGGAAGCCACATTTTTCTTCCCTTTCTTCTTCCAGCCTCTCTCCTACCCCAGCTAGCCCTGTCTTGCCTGTTGAGGCCAGTCTAACAACAAAATTTAGCCCCTGGCAGATTTTTTTCACACAACGGAAAGGCAAAGATTCATATGCCTTCATTTAGGGCTGCTGACTTCGCTAGAAAATCCCAGCTTGACCTCATTTCTTATTGCATTTTCTTCCTCAAAGACCAGATTAAGAAACCTTCCCAATAAACTCTTGGCTTTCAATCGGTTTACCAAATAATGTGGATCTGTCACAAGCGTTGCTTCCAGATGCTGAGATCACACGCGAGGAAAATTATTATGTATTTTATGTATTTTTTATGTATTTTACAGTCATTCTTATCAGATGCTTTGATCACGGGACCACCCCCCCAAACAGCAAATTTTTAAAATTAAAGTACTGATTCTGAGTATGTAATGCTCAAACAGAATGAGCTAGGCATCCTGTCGTTTCACTTCCTGAAGATGTTGCGAGCTATACTATGTTAAAAGCATGAATATGTCCAAGAGAATGGCCACTGGAGGTAGCAAGATTGGGACTAAGAATATTTACTTATCAGAAAGATAGTAGAAAGCAGATTATAGTAAAAATAATAATAATGAGATAATAAAATACTATATTATTATATTATATATACAAAATGATAACTTCTCCGGTGCATTCTTTCTCTCACGTGATCTCTATTAACATTTGAAACAATTCAGCATCAGCCAGAAAATGACAGAGAAATGATCACCTTCATGCCCCCCTTTACGTGGTTGGTTTCTTCTAGATGTCTTCATCCCTTTCCCCATCTTACTTCCCAACAGCCTCAAACCCAGGAGTTAGGGAAGGAAAGAAAAAGTAGAGTTTAGCATATATCTACATGATATAATAAATGAACAAATACTAAGGTTTTGTTTCTGCCAACCCTTCCTGTATCTGACTTTTTCCCAGCCACATCACTGCAAATGGGTATGATGTGGTTTTGGAATATAGGTGAGGTTCAGTGGGGTGGAGTCCGGAGAAGGAATTCTTGAGATGTCTTTGGTGCAAATAGGTGGTTTATTAAAGAGCAGGGACAGGACCTGTGGGCAGAAAGAGCTGCTGCCCCAGGGTTGTGAGGGGTGGGTGATGATATACTATGGGGTTGGGGGAGGTAAGGAAAAGGGAGATTTCAAGAGAAATTTCATATGCTAAGGAGGACCTATAAGATACCAGAGGTCTTGCCATTGTCAAGTTAAGATAGTTTTTCCCCTCTAGCAAGGCATTAACATTAAGATAGTTCCAGATTCCTGGAAGACTGTCACACAGGTCCTACCCCAGAGTCGGGGCTGGGGAGAGGTTGCAGGGTGTCAGCTTATGCTTTGTTTTCAGCCAGCCTTCTGTTCCCTCTTCGGGTAGGCTCAGAACAGTTGTGGAAATGGGAAGAAGTTGTATACTGAGTGAAGGAAAGGATCTGCAAAAATACATTTAAATGACATCAGAAGATGGTAAGTGTACATAAAATTACTTTATAATTTGCTTTGAAAGTTAAAGTTCACGGGTATGTAGGATGTGTTTCGTTGCACACATGACTGACTGACAGAACTTTTAATTTGGGGACCAAAATGTTGAGGTGCAGGGTCAGCTTGGTTCAGGAGAGCCTGTGTGCCTCTCTTTCCAACTCAGTTCTGTGACTAATTGTTGGTAATGTGAAATTAGCCCTGACAGGAGTATTTACATGGGGGAAATACTGGAAGAAGAGAGTAAGATTGCAATGAACAGAAATGGAAGGATGATAGGGAGAGAGAGAAGGAGGAAAGCACCGAAGTGGAGGGATTTGCAAAAACATACAAACAAAAAAAGTGAGTCTATGGAATGAACGTGCGGGGGTGTTGGGAGTGGGGTAAGTGATCTGTGTCCAAAGGAAAGACTCTGTGATTGATGAAGGCCAGTGGTCAGAACATACTTTTCAGAATTTTGAGTTTTCACTTTGATGGAAATTCAAAGGTCACTTTCTCATCTATACAGTTATTATTTTAATATCAGCATATTAATTTTTGTGACCGATGTGTGTGCTGGGGTCCACGTTTTCCAGCACAAGCCATGCCTACAAAGTAGCTTCTTTGGTATAAACTGCAAAAATGGTGACAAGGAGAATGTGTCACTTTGGTGTGAGGATTATTTTGAGCAAAAGAAATCGAAGCCCAGCAGATTCAGGAAAAGCTCTTTCCTCCCCTACACTGCCTAAATTTACATTGGAAAAGGAGTCTGTACCAGGAAAAGAGCTATTACCAGAGGTATCTTTTTATCTAAGAAATTTATCTGCATAACAGGGCAAATTTTGTTTTCCAAATTTCTCCTCTGCCTCCCTGTGAGTGGCCTGCCTCCCTTTGTATCCCTGAACCCCCATCCCTTTCCTTAACTCAGGATGCTGTATACACCTCAATGATCTGGCTGCCCTTTTGGTCTCATATTTTTATGGGGCTCCTGTGTGTATGAAATTTACTGTTTTTCTCCTGCTGATCTGTTTTATATCAATTTAATTATTAGACCAGCCAAAGAAACTAAAGGGGAAGAAAAAGGTTTTCTTGTATAGTGCAAAGAAATTTAGACTTTCATTGCCTTTGCAAACAATTCTTGCAAAAAGAATCTTGAATTTTTTGCATTTAAAAATATTTTTAAAATATATCCATAAGCAACATTTCTAGTAGGAAGAATCTCTATCAAAAGGCATGTGCATTTTAAAACCTGATTGATATGGCCACATTTCCCTCCAAGAGGCTACACAAATACACATTCTGCCAGCTCTGTAAGAGTGTTTCTTTACTCACAATCTAACCAGTATGGGATATTAGCAAATTTTTAAAAATGCCAATCTGGATAGTGAAAATTGTATATAGCTGAATTTATTTATTTTATTTTATTTTTTTTATTATTCACAAGCAACCAGTGTTTTATTTTATTTTATTTATTTATTTTTTTGGTCTTTATTTTTTTTCTTTTCTTTTTTTTTATTCTTATGTTAATCCCCATACATTACATCATTAGTTTGAGATGAAGTGTTCCATGATTCATTGTTTGTGCATAACACCCAGTGCTCCATGCAGAATGTGCCCTTCTCAATACCCACCACCAGGCTAACCCATCCTCCCACCCCCCTCCCCTCTAGAACCCTGTTTGTTTTTCAGAGTCCATCGTCTCTCATGGTTCGTCTACCCCTCCGATTTCCCCCACTTCATTCTTCCCCTCCCACTACCTTCTTCTTCTTTTTTTTTTTCTTAACATATATTGCATTATTTGTTTCAGAGGTACAGATCTGAGATTCAACAGTCTTGCACAATTCACAGCGCTTACCAGAGCACATACCCTCCCCTGTCTATCACCCAGTCACCCCATCCCTCCCAACCCACCCCCCACTCCAACAATCCTCAGTTTGTTTCCTGAGATTAAGAATTCCTCATATCAGTGAGGTCATATGATACATGTCTTTTCTGTTTGGCTTATTTCGCTCAGCATAATACCCTCCAGTTCCATCCACGTCGTTGCAAATGGCAAGATCTCATTCCTTTTGATGGCTGCATAATATTCCATTGTATATATATATACCACACCTTCTTTATCCATTCATCTGTCGACGGACATCTTGGCTCTTTCCACAGTTTGGCTATTGTGGACATTGCTGTATAGCTGAATTTATATTTCTCCAATTATGAGTGAGTCCGATGTTTTAAATATGATCATTGGTTCCTGTATTTATTCTTTTTTTATAAGCTACTTGTGTCTCTTGCTCATGATTCAGTTAGCTTGCTCAACTTTTTGTACGGATTTGTAGAAATGCTTTGCAAATAAATGGAACAAACAGTCTGGCTCTCCTGTGTATTGTCCTTATTTTTGTTCAGTTGGTTTTTGCCCTTGATTTCATTTATGATTTTATATTTCTGATAATACAGAGATTTTTAAAACACCTTTTTGTGTTCAAATTAATCTTCCTCTTTATGGATCTGGAATTGTGAGGTGTTTCGAAAGAACTTTAAAATTATAAATCTTTTCTGCTTTCTTATTTAAAAAACTGATGGCGGGCACCTGGGTGGCTCAGTTGGTTAAGCGACTGCCTTCGGCTCAGGTCATGATCCTGGAGTCCCGGGATCGAGTCCCGCATCGGGCTCACTGCTCAGCAGGGAGTCTGCTTCTCCCTCTGACCCTCCCCCCTCTCATGTGCTCTCTCTCTCTCATTCTCTCTCTCTCAAATAAATAAATAAAATCTTAAAAAAAAAGTAACAATTAAAAAAAAATGATGGCTTTATTACTTGATAGAAATATTTTAAATTTACAAGTTTTCTTAAAATAATAATAATTATCCATTTCCATAGCAAGTTTGTAACATATTTATTTAATTAATTGTTATTTAAAGTCTCAGTTATAAGATGGAGAGAGATGGAAAAAACATATCCTTTGCCTTTAAAGAGCTCTCATTCTTGTGGGAAGACATATAGTTAATTATATTATATAATTCTATATGATGCAATTGTATAGAACTATATTACATAACTCATTCATCCAAAAACTAGGGAGCCCTCTAAGTCTATAATACAGATTATATATATGCACAAGCAATAGAATTCATTTATCAAAAAAAATTAGGGAGCCCTCTCAGAGAGGAAAATAGAGGATCTTTGTTTTAAGATGGGCATTCTGTCTAAAGGTGCATTCAAAGTAGTAGGGATGTGCAGAGTAAGCTCAAGTGTTGAGGATATCAGATATGCAGTCCTGTGGGGAGTGGGGGGGCAGTGGAGGGACAGGGGCTGAGCTGCCACTTTGGGGATTCCCTGGAGGTCTGATCTGTCCCTTTTCAAATTCAGATAAATTTGAAAACCTTATTTCTTCCTCAAGAAAGAGACCAGAGAAACTACTCTGTTGGTATAGAGACCACCAAAGGTGTTGGCGGGGAGGGAAGCAATTCCATGATATTATAGGGAAGTTCTCTGGGGTTTTCCCTAGCAGAAGACCAGCTGTGCGATTTTGAACCTAGGAGAAATAGCTGAAAGGCCCAGAGCTGTAGACAAGAGCCCAAAAAAGAGGTACTTGGTCTAAGAAAGTACACTTCTCAAAGCAGCAGCTACAACACCCAATAACCCCACAACCTCCATACCTGTACGGGATTCATTCGATGAGAGACCCATGTATAACATGATCACAAGGTGGATGTCCTTACCCCCATTTTTAAAGAAGAAGAAAGTGAGGTGCAGAGAAGTTAAATACTCCGGCCAGGGTAAAAATATTAGTGAAGCCAAGACAACATCTGGCGACTCATGTTAAATTGTTCCTAGCATCTATTCCTGATATTTTGCTGTGAATAAACATGACAAGGTTCAAGATACTCTACCCCAAAATTTGGTACCCTGGCATACTGAGTATTTTAAACTGAAGGAATTTGAGAAATGGCAGGTACAGGAAGGACTTTGAGAGGTACCCTCTTTAAACCCAGAGGAAGGGAGCATCCTTATCTTTGAAGATGGAGGGAAGACAAGGGGGATCTGAATGAACAGGCTTTGCTAAGATTCCCCCAGTTTACTACACTTAGCTCACACCCTTTGTCCTATCACGTTTTCCCATGACTTTCTACTTTATATCACACTTAGCCTAAAAATGCTCAGACTTAACTGCTTCTTCCTGTCTTCATTTCCTCAGGAAGGCTCCCGTGTCACATAAAACTTATATTATATAAATGTGTATGCTTTTCTCTTGTTAATCCATCTTTTGTTACAGAAACCCAGCTAGGAACCAAAAAGGGTAGGAGGAAAAAAGCCACCTTCCTCCCCCTGCAAGCATCCTGTTTAAATATGATACTTACATGTTCCAATCCCTGCTTCCTCCTCTCAGTTCCCGTCTGTCCCTGGCTTCAGCCTCTGGTCCTGGAACAAAACTGAACTCCTTTCTATGCAAAGCCTAGAGTTGGTTTGATGGCTAAATTTTTTAACTTTCTGCACCCAAAACCTCACCCTGACATCTCCTGTCTTCTGAAGTTCAATCTCCCTCAGACTACCCACCTCTCCAATCCCAGGTTCTTTCCCATGGCAGGTCTCCAGGCCTCAGGCCTTTGGACCAGCCCTGCACCCCAGGTTTCAGCTGCTTTGGGAAGTCACCTCACACAGCATCTTGCTCAGACTTGTGCATCTTTAATTCTTCCTCTTTAAGTAATGAAAAGCTGTCACTCCATCTGAACATGTCAGCAGACTGCAAGTTGAAGGAAGATGTGTTTTGGGTCAAGGACCTTTTTATTTACTGATCTGAAAATCCTTCTGCCCCTGCACCACAGCCATCCTTAAGCACCTGGTTTTCTCATTGTCTGATATCTGTGATTGAGGGGGCATCGAACACACAGGCACATGCCCATCTCCAAGATCCCAGGGGGAAAGTGCTCTGGCTGCTGGACCAGAAGACCAAGGGCAGATCCAGCTGTCTTCAGTTCCAGTCCCAGGAACTGGGAGGCTGCTCAGTCAGAGCACAGATCTACTTCAGACTTGTCCCCACTTCTTGCTCATCTCCCTTCCTTGCTGTCCAATCCCAGTGTCAATGTAGAATGAAAGCTGATTTGATGGGAAGACAGGTGATTAGAAACACAGCTTTTCTTGTAAAGCCTTATCTCTCTTCTCTACTTACCCCACAATTCCCTCTCATCTCCCTGCCCTGACCCCAAGCTTACTTGGTGATCTGCTATCTGTCCTGCTCCCCTGAAGGTCCCCACACTTCCCTGGCCTCATCTGCTCTGCCCAGGCTGGCTGATTGCTCAGAGCCCCAGAGCTCACAGTCTCACAGGGGTGTGGACAGGTGGAGCTTGAGTGCGGGTGACCTCTGGCCAGGATGGGGTGGAGGAGTGAGGCCAAGTCAGCCCTGCACACTCACCTAGCATTTCAGTGCTCTGTGTCTCTACCCCATTCTACTTATTCCTCAGAGAATCTGCCATGACCTGGGGGCCTGGGGGTAGCTCCTCTGCCTAGAGTATAAGTTGTGTGAGGGTAGAGAGCATATCTACTTTGTTTACTATTGTATCCCCAGCATCTAGCTGAGTGTCTGGCTCATTATGGACAAAATATATATTTCTTGGCTGAATGAATGCAGTGAGGTGGTGTGTGTGGGTACATCCGTGTGTATAGAGACAAAGGAGTGTACAATGGGATAGGGAGAAAAATGCTTCTTATAGGTGTTAAAAAACAAAATTCAACTGAGTAAATTTAAAGATCTAATTGGCTTTCTTCAATGATTCAAGAATTGGGCAGCATCCCTTCTAGCAGCTAGAAAGGAACTCTGAGGAGCTGCACAAAATGGAAGGCTTTGATAGGCAGAAGGGGGCAGGAGCAAGGAAAAAAATAGATTACCTCATTTTTCTTTGGGGTATAGGAGGGGTCCATCTGGTGGATTACCTCACTAGTGCTAACCAGGAAATTCCAAATTCCAGACCGACTGGTTAGGATTACATTCCTGGGAGGGGCTGAAACTGCATTTAGGTTAGGAACGAAGTCTTGGTTTGCTGACTTGGGGGTCTTAGCACCAGTGACTCCATTTTGTACCTGTTGTTTCTTTTTTGATAACAGGGAAAAGATTTATATTGTGATGAAGATCACCTGGGAATAAAAGAACAAAGGAGAAACACTGTACCTATTCAGTTGGGCTGTGTAAAGGTAACATTTATAGGACAATTAGTAGTCTACAGAATGGTCCTTTAATAGCTCATCCCTGGTAGGGTGGGGGTAGGGCTGAATGATACCCCTTGAGTACTCTCCTAGCTTCCCGTGCACCTGAGACAGGTCATGTGACCCAAACCTGGCCAGTGGGACCTGGAGAGAAGTCTTCTGGAGGCTTCTCGGGGAGGGGTTGTCTCCAGTAAAAGAGACACACATGCATGCAAATGCCCCTCCTCTTTAGCAGGGTGTTATGTCTGTAGGGGATGCCAGGAACAGTAGCTGTCTCATGACCATGAGGGGCAAGTAATACACTGAGGATGGAGGCTGGGTTTTTGAGGAAGAAAACAAGAACTTGGGTTTTTGAGGAAGAAAATCCCACTTCTCCTCCTGTGAGTCTCCTTTACCCTCACATGACTACCACACTCCCAGTACTTCTGACACCAGCTGTGTGTGTGTGTGTGGTTTTCACACCAAGCTCTTCTCTGTGACACCAGCTGGTGTCCTATAACTTAACTCAATTCTAACACTGTCTAATTGGAGCTAGTGTCAGATCCCACAGGAACTCAGGGAAACACTCATGTTTACCAGTTTATTATATAACAAAGAATATCATAAAGGATAAAACCGAATAGCTGGATGAACAGATACAAAGGCTAAGTCCGGGAGGATTTCAAGGGTAGGAGCTTCTGCCCCCGTGGAATTGGGGTGAGACATCCTCCTGGTACATGGATGTATTCAACCTGGAAGTCCCTTGAACTTTGTACTTTGGGGATGTTTATGGAGGCTTCCTCGCCTAGGCATGATCAGTTATTAACTCCATTTTCAGCCCCTCTCCCCTCTCCAGAGAATGTGGGGGTGGGGCTGAAAATTCCAAGCTTCTAATCATGGTTTGGTCTTTCTGGTGACCAGACCCAACCAGGAGCCCACCAAGAGTCACCTCATTAGTACAAAAGACACTCCTATCACCCAGGAAATTCCAAAGATTGAGGAACTCTGTGTCAAGACCCAGGGTCAAAGACCAAATATTAGAACAAAAGATGCTCCTGGGGCTCTTATCACTCAGGAAATTACAAGGGTGTTAGGAGCTCTGTACCAGGAACTGGAGTTTCTATGATCTCACAGTCTTTGATGAGAATAGTGAGCCAACTTTAAAAAAAGTCCTGCCTCTGGACTTCTTATTATTGGAAATAACAGTTGGTCTTATTTTTTCAGCCACTTTCAAGACTCTTGTAAGAAAGCATCCTCACTGATGAATTATTGTAGCCATTTATGTGAACAAATGGCCATTTCTTATCAGCACAAGAAAAATTGTGTGTATCAGTAATCATAGACTAACTTGTACAATTTTGAGAAGACTTTTTAAAATCTATTCATAGATGTTATGCCTCTGATTTGCTGTTCATTTTTCATAATTATTAGCTCACAACTTGAAAAGACATTGAGGGCATTTATTTATGGTGTATTTTCATAACATCTAGAAGTTAAATTTCCTGGTTATCTAGGAGGTACCAGAGCCACTGTAGACCATCATGTTGACCTGTGTATATCACTGTGTATCTCTGAGATTCTGTGAGTCAGCGAGGGGCTTTTTAGAGTCTTTTTGCTTTGTTAATCCAACCCGAGAATCGGGAATGCTGGTTGTATTATGAAAATCTGGCTGGGGAAATGGTGAAACCAGCATGAAGATCATGGAGTCTGGGGAGATGTCCCAAATGTGGAGCTTGGAGATAGGTGGGGGAATATGTCATTCCAAAGTAGATTCTAAATAGCATTAGTTAAGAAAGAGCAAGTTCTTAGAGCGCTAGGGTGGCTCAGTGGGTTAAGCCACGGACTTTTGGTTTTGGCTCCCATCATGATCTCACGGTCCTCAGATCCAGCTGCTCCTGGGGCGCTGCACTTAGTGGAGAGTCTGCTTGAGGTTCTCTCCCTCTCCCTCTGCCCCTCCCCACCCTCTCTCAAATGAATAAATAAATAAACCAATAAACCAATAAACAAACAAACAAACAAATAAATAAACAAACAATAAATAAAATCTTTAAAAAAAACCCCAAAAGAATGAGCAAGTCCTTAGGATGGTTCTCATTTGCCTTTTCTAAAGACCCTCTCCCTGTTCCACATTTTTAGGGGAAGTGAGCAGTCGTGAACTTTAGCGGGATTTCCCGTTTCCTCTGAAAATCCCTCATATCCCAGTGGCAATACTGTTCAAGTCAAGGTGATACGCTGGGCTCACAGACACAGAAAAGAACGTGGGTCAAAATTCATTTGCGAAAATATCCTTAAGCAAATTGCAGCCAGATGTTTCCTGGGAGCGGGTCCCCCGGTCCCCCCACCCCCGTTGGCATGCAGTACCAGGCTGTGTCCACTGGGTGGTAGGAGTGGCCACCATATGCAACCCGCCGGCCTGACCTGGCTGGGCTAGGATTGAGTGGAAACAGATTTATAGGAAATGCGCAGCTCACAGTCGAGCTGATGTTTTAAAAATGTGCAATTTCCTATATTCTTGAACGAGCCTAGTTCTGCTTATTAACACAGAAAAGAGACAGGCCATAAAACGTCCCAAGAAGGAAGGGGGCTGAAGGCAGCCGGGGGAGGTCCCAGGAGAGGGGACAGGGAGGCTGGGAGCCTGGGTCCTACTGGTTGGTGGCTCTGGCCTCACCCCAGTCACCTTACAGCTCTGGGCCTCGGTGTCTTCTCAGATGAAGCAGGGAGAGGGAGCGTGGTATCGATCGCGTTTCAAATTCCCCTCCATCGGAAATCCTGTGATTTATGGTAAGGAGGTTATTTACACAGCCTTAATGTGAGGCGAGGGTCCGAACCAATAACGCGGCGGTAAGGAAAGGAAAAGAAAATCGGTAAAAATTAGTGCTTTAGGATACTTGAGGATAAATAAGTGTCAGGTTTCTTTATTTTTTTAAAGTCATCAAGCCAGACCTCTAGGAGGCCAGGCCCTGGGGAGGGTCAGAGTTAATTTCTCAGCTGGGGCGTCCAGCCACACAGCACGTGCGGTGAATTGCGCTGCAGGAGGGAGAAGCAACGTGGGCGAAAAAAACATTGATCCCGTGTCATGGGTGGCTGCGTGCGTGGAGCCAGAATGATGGCATTATTAATTCTAAAAAATACAGAGAAGCGAGAAGGAGCTGCATTTCGGAGGGAAGTTGATGCATTTCCCTCATGCATGCATGCATTCATTCATTCACTCATTCACGCTCTCTCTTTTTTTTAATTGAATGAGAGACATGCCAGGCACTAGGGGTGCCGTGGAAACAGAGCTCCTCGAGGACTTTACAATCAAGCGGGGAACACAGACCATTCATTGAACCCGTGAACAAGCGCGCACATCAGTGCGCAATGACGCAGCACAGTTGATGCTCTAGGAGCTGCTCGGAGAGCCGTCAGGTAGAGGGTGCTCAGGCAAGTCACATGCAACATTGGAACTGAAGTTTCCCGAAGCTTTTCTGCTTCCTCATCCGGGTGGTCTTTGTCTTGCTCTGCTGTTAAATGTGTCGGTGTGTGTTCAATAGATACTATCTTAAAACTCTTCCATGTCTCAGGCAGGCTGCTGGGTCTCAAGCTGAGTAAGTCGTGAGTTTTAGCTCCAGCCAGCATCGAGTTGCAGTCAGTGCGCGAGCTCCATAGTGCGCTGCTTTCCACCTGCCTGCCAGGGACGGCAAGCCAGTTAACTTCTTTAAATCTCAGTTTATGCATCTGTATAATGGGAAAAATAATGGAATCTACCTGTGGATTATCGTAAGAAGTGATATACATATTAAGTATAACGTATGTATAATGGTTTAGTAAAGCATGTGTATTTATGTAAATATTACAAATCATATACATATCATTATAAATATAATAAATGCTAAGTGCTTGGCACAGTGATTCGTGCCAGAGAAAGCACTAAATGATACCCGTTGTTGGCGACTGTTCATCTTTCAAGAGCTGGCCATCTATGGGGGGAAGCAGGCTGAGCACTGGGTACTGGTACAAACTGCTGGAGAGGAGGTAGGGGCCGAAGGATCAAACATGTGGGTTAGAATTCAGTTTACAGTCGAGGAATTTGCTAGACACCCCTTCTGCCATAAAGAAAATAAAAGAAGGAAGAAAGAAAAAGAAAGAGAGAGAGAGAAAAAAGGAAAGGAGAAAGAAGAAAAAAGAAAAGAGGAAAAAAGAAATAAAGAAGATCAGGGACGGAGCATCCATCCTGCAATGGCAGAGCCAGGGTGGCTATGGGAAGATCAGCTGGTCTTATCTGCACGTGCAGGCGTGAGGGTAACTCTACACTGGGGCATCACACGGGCTCTAGGATTTCCATTCACCTGCAGGAGAGAAGGGCTGAGCTGGAGGGTGCGGGTCATGGACAAACACTCACGACCCGCTCTGGCTCTCAGGAAGATGGGTTTACTTCTGTGTCACTGTGAAGTCATACAGCTGGTTTTACTGAATTGTTCACTGGGTTAATGATGTTTGGATATCACAGGGAAACGACCTAAAAAAGATGGATGGGCTATTTCTCTCTTCTGCGTTATCTCGGGAGCCCCGGGCCACTGTCTCTGCAGGGAGAGCTGGGAGGGAAAAGATGGGAGACGTCCTCCGATGAGCCTGGGAAGCTCCACACGTTGTTATGTGTAGAGAGAAGCCAGAGGGATTCATTGGCTAAACTGTAAATAAAGCTGATAGGCTTGAGGATATCTGGGCCAGATTAAAACCACGAAGTGAGGAAATCCGCTCTCAATGTCTCTTTGGAAAAATTTATTTCACTTCTGCATGGAGTGACTGCCACCATATGATCAGCATCATGGCGTGGCATGAGGCAGCATCTTTACAAATTGCTTTTTCTTTGAAATGTCTGCAAAGTGAGTGAGTCAGTGGTATTGGAACACCTGCCTGTGTGGTAACTGCCCCCACTGGGCTCAGGCAGATACTTCTCGTCCCACAGCTGCCCATGATGTTTGGGGTACATTCAACCCTTGCTCCCCTCCCCTTTAAGTTCCCTGTTAGATACCGTTAATGGGTGAGACCAAAGGCATGGTTGAACCTCTCTAGGCAAACCATAGAGGGTGGTTTCTGAGACAATGAACACAAATCAGTGTCCTCGTTAACATGCTGCCTGGGTGGCTCAGTTGGTTAAGCATCTGCCTTA
This sequence comes from Mirounga leonina, assembly GCF_011800145.1. Taxonomy (NCBI): domain Eukaryota; kingdom Metazoa; phylum Chordata; class Mammalia; order Carnivora; family Phocidae; genus Mirounga; species Mirounga leonina. The sequence continues at coordinate 8,545,488 of NW_023270777.1, read as the reverse complement.
GGCTCAGGTCATGATCCCAGCATCCTGGGATCGAGTGCACACAAGTATTTGTAGGGGTATCGCTGATGTTGGTGGGCTTCCGTTCTTACTTTCAAGAGCTCAGAATCTTTAACAAATCATTAATTAATTTATTTCTAATTGCAAACATGTTACATGCCAATGGTGGAAAGAGTAGAGTAATGCAGGAAAGCTCGGAAGAGAAAATAAATATCACCGGTCATTCTGTCATTCAGAAATAACTTCTGTTAACCTTTTGTTATACTTCTTTCCGGCTCATTTCAATGATGTATTTGTAGTTATGTGGGAGTATTCCATATGGATGCTTTCTCAAACTCAGTTTTCACTTAATTTGTCATTACATTTCATCTTGTCTAGGCATTCTTTAACATAGTTTGTATAATCAAGTATTCATTCTATCAGATTATAAAAATAATCTACAATATTCATTTAAAATGTTTGGACAGGACTGGGACGCAAGGTCTAGCAGCCCTTTTAGAAACAGTTTCTAGACCCTGTAAGCACTTAGCCTAGAAAATAATGGGAAACTTTCCATTTCATTCTATGAAGTTAGCAGAGCTTAGCTAAGAGAGCTGAACAAATGTAGCATATTAGAACAGAAAGTTACACAGAAATGTCATTAATAAATAAGTATAAAAGCAAAATCCTAAGAAAAATATTAGCGATAGAATCAGTATGATCAAAGAATACTACACCTTCAAGAGGTAGGATTTTTTTCCCCCAGAAACCCAAGGATGGTTCAGTCTCAGAAATAGATTAATAGGGCCACCTGGGTAGTGCAGACGGTTAAGCATCCAACTCGGTTTTGGCTCAGGTTGTGATCTCAGGGTCATGAGATCAAGCCCCATGTTGGGCTCCAGGCTCAGCGCAGAGACTCCTTGAGACTCTTTCTCATCTGTACCCACGCCCATGCACACACTCACTCTCTCTCAAATCCATCAGTCAATCTTTTTTTTTTTTTTTAAAGAAATAGATTAATAGTAATGACCATATTAGTAGTTTGGAGGAAAAGGCCACAAGAAAATCTTAACATTTGCTAAAATATTGTTGAAAGATTCCTAACAAGGACAACAAAAAAAATCCTGGTAAACTGACAACCACAAGATACTTCCCAACCAAGACAAAGAACATACTTTTGAAATAAACCACAAACACCATTCTTCAGGGCAAGAGACCAAAGGCATCTGCACCAGTTTTTTTTTTTTTTTAATGATTTTATTTATTTGTCAGAGAAAGAGCACAGCAGGGAGAGCAGGAGGCAGAGGGAGAGGCAGGCTCCCCACTGAGCAAGGAGCCCGATGTGGGACTCGATCCCAGGATGCTGGGATCATGACCTGAGCCGAAGGCAGGTGCTTAACCAACTGAGCCACCCAGGCGTCCCGGCACCAATGCTAATCACAAAACCAGGATGTTAGCTTTCTTCCTGACAGCTAGCCCACAGAAATATATTGAATTCAATCTCCTTACTGTATGCCAGCAACAGCTAGTTGGAAGTTAAGATGGAAAAAGGATCTAATTAACAATATGAACAAACACCATGAAATACCTATGAGGACATGAAGGAAATCCTAAGATATCCTAAGCAGGATGGCAAATACATGGAGTTAATTCTCACCTGTCATCCTACACAGAAAGATTTAATATTGTAAAGATGTCAATGGCCCCCCTCGATTGATCTATAAATTGCCATAGATTTTTTGTGGGGACAGGGCATGAAAGTAGCTTTTTTTATTATTATAAAAGAACATGTTTATTTTTCAGAACTTCAAACAATATGGAAGACTATGGAGAAGAATGTGCAATCAGGAAAAATAAAATCTTAAGAAACTAGAGATTACTTCCGAAAATATTTGTTGAAAAATTCTTTTGAAATTTATGCATACATAATTTAGCATGATAGGCAAGATGATTTGCATTTCATTTTTGGTCCCTGGCTTTTACTTCCTTTTTACTAGCTGGAAGGTCCTTTGAAGACTTAAGTAACCCCCAGGCAGCTGAGGGTTCTTCCAACTTTTTGTTTTCCAAAGACGGACTCTGGGAGCCCAGCCTGAGCTGTGGGCGGGGAGCCTCCCACTGTGGGATGGAGACCGAGGTCCATGCTGACCGCACTTAAGGAGTAGCCCATCTCCATACAATTCACGGAGGGGGGTTCTCTCTCTTTTTTGTAGTCTGGAATTGTTCAAATATTCATAGGCATTATCCATTCCTTAAGGCTATGTTGAACTGAGCTGTGAAATCATCTGAAACTGGATCCTTCCTCTTCAACCCCCCCACCCCACCCCACCCCCGCCACCGTAGTAGATCTGTGATTACCTCTCCAATTTCTTGTCCGTTACGAACTCTATCCTGGTTTTCTCTTCTTGGGTTCATTTTATATATCTGTATTTTAAAGGAAATCTGTTTTTCTTTATTTTTCCCCCCATTTTTCTTTAGTTTTTCATTGTTGTTACAGGTTGTACACCCTTATCTATTCCTTAGTAAGTTTGTCGAAGTAGAATTCCTGTGTTAGTTTTTAAGCCACGAAACATATGGTCAAGGATCACAGCAGAGAAGTTTTGCCCATTTTTAATCCCATCAACAGAGAGAGTGTCCCTTTGACCACAATATTTATATCCTCCCTGATCTGATAGGCAAAGAAAGTATTGTCTGTCTTTGCATCTCTTTGATTACCAATAAATTAAATTTGAGGTCTGGGTTGAACAGAATCTTTTCCCAAACAGTTAGCCAAAGTTTTAAACAACATTTCTGAAAAATCTAGTCTTTCTATTCTGAACTGAAAATGTACATGTGTCACTTAATTTGTTTATTTTGTGCATTCTAGATTTTCAATTCTTCCTTATCTGCCTGTCTATTCATACCAACACCACATTGGTTGTAATTATTTTTATTTTTTTTAAGATTTTATTTATTAGAGAGAGAGAGAGACAGAGATAGTGAGAGAGAGCATGAGTGGGGAGGAGAGGGAGAAACAGACTCCCCCCTGAGCAAGGAGCCTGACGTGGGGCTCGATCCCACATCCCTGGAATCATGACCTGAGCCGAAGGCAGACACTTAACTGACTGAGCCACCCAGGATTACACCCTGATTGTAATTATTTTAAATGTAGCTTGCTTAGGGCACCTGGGTGGCTCAGTTGGTTGAGCGACTGCCTTCGGCTCAGGTCATGATCCTGGAGTCCCTGGATCGAGTCCCACATCGGGCTCCCTGCTCGGCGGGGAGTCTGCTTCTCCCTCTGACCCTCCCCCCTCTCATGTGCTCTCTCTCTCTCAAATAAATAAAATCTTTAAAAAAAAAAATGTAGCTTGCTTTCTGGTGAAATAAGTCACCTTCACTATTATTCATTTAAAAATGTTTTATTATAGGGGTGCCTGGGTGGCTCAGTCAGTTGGGCATCAGACGCTTGATTTCAGCTCAGGTCATGGTCTCCGGGTTGTGGGCTCAAGCTCTGTGTGGGACTCCATGCTGAGTGGGGAGCCTGCTTGGGATTCTCTCTCTCCCTCTGCCCCTACCCCTTTGCTCAAGTGCACTCTCTCTCTCTCTAAAAAAAAAAAAGTTTTCTTATATATATATATATATATTTTCCTACATGTTTATTCTTCTGATGAGCTTCAGAATTTTGGTAAAGATTCCTGTCTCTTTCCCTCTTCCCCACAAACAACAACAGAAAACAAACAAACGATCAACCTCTTGGATTTTAACTTGGATTTTAACATTATGAAGTTATTTAAGAATCGCAGTATTCACAGAATTACCTTCACACGCAAAGTTATGGTATGTTTATGCATATTTTGATTTTATATTACTTAACCCAAATTTGGTAGCTATAAGGCTTTTATAATTTTACCTTACTGGTATCTAGGCAGGTTGTGTAGCTTTTATATTTTGTGCTTTTTGCTAGATTTTTGTATCAGAGTCATGCTAGCTTCCCCAAATGGGATTTCTTTCCTCTGCTCCATGTCAATTTACATAGCAATTCACAGAGCTGTTCTTCAGGGTTTGTTAAAATTCTGCCACATCCCATCTGATCCAGTGCATTTTGAGGGTCATATTGGATAACTTTTTAAAAGATACTTGCAAATATATTTCTCTCTTCAGGTTTTCCACCGTGGAAAGGAATGAATCTGTGTAACTTACACTTTTGTAAAAATTAGCTTTTCAACGGATGTATATGTGCATATACTCTTGTATATGTGTGTACACATAAATTTTCATAATTTATTCTCACAAATTTATTATTCTTCCTATATTGTTATATCTCCTTTCTTCTTAATGTTATATATTTCTTTTTTCTTTCTCTTTTGTGTTTGATTTAGGAGTTTGTTTTCTCTTTAATTAATATTCTTAGAGAACTATTTTTGGAGAACCACATGGGCCAATAGATACAGATCTGGCTCCCTCTTTCTAAAGCTCACGTACTGTTCCCCAGTACAACTAATCATGCTTGATTTAAACATTCCTCTAATTCCTGATACTCAGGCTGTTTCCAGAAGGTTTGTAGAAGATGCTGCCACCATCAATGATATTGTACCTCTAATCACACAGGGGCTTTTATTTTTATAGATTACATTCCCCAAAATGGGATTCACGGGGTTGTGAGGACAAACGTCTATGTATTCTAACTTTCAGTAGCTATTGCCAGAATATTTTGCAAAGATATTGTAGAAATTTACACTCAGTGTTGACAATGTATGAGAGTACCCATTTGTTCAGAATTTCTCTAGCACTGGATACTATGGCGTATTTAATTTTTGCCAATTTTGAGGGAAAAAATACCTGTATTAGATTGTTGCATTGTTTGTATTTCCTTGACTGTGAGTGAGGTTGAGAATCTTTTAATGAATTTATTGACCATTTGCATTCCCTCTTCGGTGACTTGCTTGTTACAGCATTTCCACATTTTTCTATCAACTTGTTTTCTCCTTTTTGATTTATAGTTGCTCTTTTGATCTTGGAGACATTAACCTTTGTCTGTCATTTGAGTTGTCAACATGTTTTACTGGTTCTATTAGTCTGATTAGAGATGCATAGTCTAGTTCTAATGTCCACGACCAGATCTTTTTCCTGTGAGTGACTTTCACACAGAGAAACTAGACTCACAAGTATGAATGCAAAAACAGTAGGCTTCAATGCCCCATTTCTTCCCGGTCCCAGTGGGGCAGAAAGGGGAAGATCCTTAACTCAATAGGTGTAAAGGGCTCCAACTTCTCACGATGCTGACTGACAGAGGAGAGGACCTCAGACATGGTTGAGTCTGCAATATCTCAAGCAATGGATTCTTCCTCCTCATTTCTTCTGTTAGCAATTCTCAGCAGGTACAAAGGTTATAAGCAGAAACCTGGTGTGTAGGAGATTGTTCTTGAGAATGGGTCCCGGGACCCTCACCTTCGTGAGGTTTCCTAATTGCAAGTGACATGTGACTCTTTGATGCTAATAGGCCTTCAGAGGCTGGAACTATTGGTTCTTTTTTTTTTTTTTTTAATTTTTATTTATTTATTTGACAGAGAGAGACACAGCGAGAGAGGGAACACAAGCAGGGGGAGTGGGAGAGGGAGAAGTAGGCTTCCTGCCGAGCAGAGAGCCCGATGCGGGGCTTGATCCCAGGATCCTGGAACCATGACCTGAGCCAAAGGCAGATGCCTAACGGCTGAGCCACCCAGGTGCCCCTGGAACTATTGGTTCTTTGAAGGGATTCTGGTAAAGGCCAATCTCGGTCTTAAATTTTAAACATGGCACAATATGTAATGTAAACTTAATCTTGCTAATCAAGATGCACAAGGTCATTCTATATTTAAGGCCTACAGGCTTCAACTCATTTAAACGAATCAGTGACTAAAGAAAGAAGGGCATATTGCAATATGGCCTATGTAGGACAGACCCAATTTCCCAGAAGGATAAAGGGATTTTCCCAGGAAACTCTGCCATTATACCTGTCTTCATTTGCCTTGGCCTTTATGTATAGTGTTTTTTTGTTGTTGTTGTTATTCTTTTTGTTTTTTGGTCATATAGAACATTAAAAATTATACGTAGTCAAAATGCTTTTACAGGGTCTGAATTTCTGTAGCAATCCTTGGAAAGATCTCTAGAGCTATATTCTTCTCCAGACTTTTCTTCTAGTGATTTTTATTTTTACACTTAAATATTTAATTTGTGTGCAATAAATTATTGCGTGTGGAATGAGTTTGGCTTTATTTTTGTCTAGATGGAGGACAAATCATGTCAGCACCATTTATTAAATATTACAATGCTAGGGGCACCTGGGTGGCTCAGTTGGTTAAGGTCTGCCTTTGACTCAGGTCATGATCCCAGGGTCCTGGGATTAAGCTCCATGTTGGGCTCTCTGCTCAGCAGGGAGTCTGCATCTGCCTCTCCTGCTGCCCCCCACCCCTGTTCATGTGCTCTCTCTCTCAAATAAATAAATAAAAATCTTTAAGATAAATAAAGATTACAATGTCTAAAGAAGTAAAAATACAAAAAAAATAATAAAAAATGTAATTATATTGGGAAATTTTAAAATTTAGCAAATCAAGTAGCAAAATATAAGCAGCTATACATTATATTTGAACAGCACAATCTATAAAGTAATATACAACCAAAACTTGGTTATTTTGTATACACACATGCACATACACATTGATAGCATGATACTTTTAAAAAAATTTTTATTGTTATGTTAATCACCATACATTACATCATTAGTTTTTGATGTAGCGTTCCATGATTCATTGTTTGTGCATAAGACCCAGTGCTCCATGCAGAACATGCCCTCTTTAATACCCATCACCGGGCTAACCCATCCTCCCACCCCCCTCCCCTCTAGAACCCTCAATTTGTTTTTCAGAGTCCATCGTCTCTCATGGTTTGTCTCCCCCTCCGATTTCCCCCCCTTCATTCTTCCCCTCTTCTTTTTTTTTTTTCTTAACATATATTGCATTATTTGTTTCAGAGGTACAGATCTGTGATTCAACAGTCTTGCACAATTCACAGCGCTTACCAGAGCACATACCCTCCCCAGTGTCTATCACCCAGTCACCCCATCCCTCCCACCCCACCCCCGACTCCAGCAACCCTCAGTTTGTTTCCTGAGATTAAGAATTCCTCATATCAGTGAGATCATATCATTATTTCACTCAACATAATACCCTCCAGTTCCATCCATGTCATTGCAAATGGCAAGATCTCATTCCTTTTGATGGCTGCATAATATTCCATTGTATCCATATACCACATCTTCTTTATCCATTCATCTGTCGATGGACATCTTGGCTCTTTCCACAGTTTGGCTATTGTGGACATTGCTGATAGTATGATACTTTTTGAGGAGAAAATGTGATTCTTCTTTTTATGTCTGTGGAATTCTTATAAAAGCTTAATGAGGTACTTGACCAAAAGAAAACTTTAATAATTTACCAAAAGTAGAAAGTGACCAGACCATATTCTTTCATTATAATCCAATGAAACTAGGAATCAACAATGAAAGGTGGACCAAAAATATTTTTTTTTAATAAATTGAGGAATACTGTCAGAAGTAACCCCTTAACCAAACAAGAAATCATAACTAAACACAAACAATTCTCAAGTATAATAACAAAGAGAATATTTCATTACAAAAACCAGACTAAAGTTTACAGAAAATTATATAGCTCTATATGATATGATCTTTAATTTTGGGGGAAAAAAAAGGCTAAAATGAACAAAGGATGTAACTTCAGAAGTCAGGAAAAGAAGAACAAAATAAACCAAATGAAAGCAGGAGGTGGATATTAATAAAGATAGAAACTTATGGGGTGCCTGGGTGGCTCAGTCGTTAGGCGTCTGCCTTTGGCTCAGGTCATGATCCCAGGATCCTGGGATCGAGCCCCATAGCAGGCTCCCTGCTCCGTGGGAAGCCTGCTTCTCCCTCTCCCACACCCCCTGCTTGTGTTCCCTCTCTCGCTGTGTCTGCCTCTGTCAAATAAATAAAATCTTAAAAAAATATATATATAGAAGCTTATACTGATTCACTAGAAAACAAAGGGAGTTGAAATGAAACCAGAAGTTGGTATCTGAAAAGATTAATGGAATAAAGATTTCCCTGCTGATTCTGATTAAATAAAACCAAGAAAGCAGCATTATACCATGATAGTAACAAGAAAGGAGATACAAATATGGAAGAAATTAAAAGAAATACTAGAGATTATTATGTACAACAATATGGCAATACATTTTAAAATCTAGAGAACACAAAATCTCTTATTGAAATACACACTTCTGAAATGGACACAAGAAGATCTCTAAAACTAGAACAAATACAGAATAAACAGGAAAGGTAATTACAGTGCTACCATCGAAGACAAGTAACTAGGCTCAAATGGTCTTACAGCTGAGATCCATATAGCAGAACAGACGATGCCTATATTTATCGGAATGTTTCCAGACTGTAGAAAAGACAGAAAACCCCTCATTTATGTGTGTATGTAGTGTTTAATGTTTATGTGTATATATAATATTTTATGTAATGAAGAGCAAGAGTGTGTGCTTCTTCTATTTCACAATTGCCTCTTCTTTTCTTCCTTCCTTCCTTTCTTTCCTTTTTCTTTTTTGCAATATCGTAAATATCTTGAGAATATAAAGTTCTTCGAAAGTTCCCCTCTGCTGACTACATGAATCTGTTTGGAATGAAATAATTTGTTTTGATTCCATATCTTGCACCACTCTCTCCTTTGTTGGCTTCTTTCCATTCTTAGAATACACATTTTATCCTGTTTCAGGGACTTTCTGAAAACTACCCTTGGTCTAGAACATTCTTCTTGCAGTTTGCTTCGTGACGACTTGTCCTCATTATTCATAAATGATTGACAGATCTCCCTGTTGTATTTAACTCTGTTTATTTCATAACCAAGAATTAGTCTCTTGTCTTCCTTGCTCTCTTACTCACTGTGGGAGGCAGATTTCTAAGAACAACTCTCAATGATCCTCACTTTTGTCTGATCCTTTTGACTGGGGGCAAGGCTGGGAATATGAGGAGATGTCATATCTATGACTGCCTCACGTCATTCAGCAAAAGGGAGATTATCCAAGCTGGCCTACTTTAATCATGTGCCCCTTAAAAGCAGAGAGTGTTCTCTGGCTGGTGGCAGGAGGAGAACCAGAGCAAGTCAAAGCATGAGCAGGGCTGGATGTGCCATTACCGGATTGAAGATGGAGGGGGCCTTTGGGGAAGAAATAAGAGAACACTTTAGGAACTGACAAAAGTCAGACAACCAGCAAGGGGACTGGGGACCTCAGTCCTACAGGCTTATGGGGTTAAATTCTGCCAATGGCCTGAAGGAACTTGGAAGTAGATTCTTCTTCCAGGTAAGAGCACAGATAGCTGACATCTTGATTTTTGTCCTTAATCAGGGACTCCAGCTGATTCTATTCAGACTTCAGATCTAAAGTCATGTCCTCTCTAAATAAATGGGTTTAAACCTCTAAGTTTGTGGTAATTTATCACACAGTGACAGAAAACTCATACACCATGTGGAATATAAGCTTCATGACATGAGGGGTCTTGTCTGTCTCAGTCATCACTCTATCACTAGCTCTGAGGACGGCCAGCAGATATCAAGCACTCAAAACATGTTGATAGATGGGCTCCATAAATGATTGACAGAGAGCAGCAAATATTAGCTGGAAAGCCAAATAATGAAAATGGGGTCCTTCCATCCAGGGTCACTGACCACTTGCTGGGTTATGACAGTTCACTCATTACATGACTGCCTTAACCTTTTAGCAATGTCATCTAGTCTCCAGGCTTAACGGTCACAATTATTTTTTTTAAATATTTTATGTATTTATTTGAAAGAGCGAGAGAGCTGAGGGAGGAGCAGAGGGAGAGGGACAAGCAGACGCCGCACTGAGTATGAGCCTGACGTGGGGCTCGATCTCACAACCCTGAGATTATGGCCTGAGCTGAAATCAAGAGTCAGATACTTAACCGACTGAGCCACCCAGGTGCCCTTTAATGGTCATAATTATTAAGGATCATTTTTCCTAGTGATATATCTGTTGTAATAGAGAGGCAGGACATTCAAAGTCTTTGCTTCGTTTTGCTTTTTTATTCCTTAGTTGGGTTAAATTGGGCAAGTTGTGTGAGTCTTCTGAGTTTTAGTTTTCCATCTGAAAATTGGAGATTGGGGGGACCATAAGATGAGTATCATTGATATTTTAATTTTTTTTAAAGATTTTATTTATTTATTTGAGAGAGAGAGAGAATGAGAGAGTACGAGGCGGGCAGGATCAGAGGGAGAAGCAGACTCCCTGCCGAGCAGGGAGCCCGATGCAGGACTCGATCCCGGGACTCCAGGATCATGACCTGAGCCGAAGGCAGTCGCTTAACAGACTGAGCCATCCAGGCGCCCTGAATATCACTGATATTTTTAAAAATGCACTACGACTTTCATTGTTTCTTCTCAAATACTCATTATTCTTCAAACTATCATCTCAGGAGCTCCGTATAGAAATCATGCGCAAATAAAATATGCCATTTTACCACAAGAGGGTGTATTTGACCTTTGTAGACCGTGGAGCCTAATTATTTAAAGCCTCTCCTCATAGACGTGGACTTTTCGGAGGGTTTAATATGTATGAGATCAATTCCAAATGTCATCATCAAATTATTTAAGAAAGTTGTGTGTGTGTGTGTGTGTGTGTGTGTTCAGGAAGTCTATATATCTCTCCCATGTGTTTTCTGATGACTATGGAATGGGAACCATATTTTGACAACATTTCCTCCATCAAACGGTAAAGCTTTGGCATTAAAACAAGAGATTGTCCCACGAAGAAGACAGGATGCTCATTTGGAATCCATTAAACAAAGAAATCCCAGCCCAAAAGTACTGCTGTGAAATACGTCTTGCCTTTTGGAGCAAGTTGAATGGCTCATGATGGAGAGTCTAAGACCCAGAGCATGAAGTCCAAGGGCTCCTTCTTCCCTAAATTTCCCCATTTGATAATTCAGGTTTTTTTTTTGTTTCTGTTCCCAAAATAAGCTACCTTCTACAGTCCTTTTCTCGACACCAGGGAAATTCCAGTTTAGATTCTCCACCCCAGGCTCATGCCACCAGGTATCGATAATATCGTGCCCTGTCCTGGCATTCTCTTTCTCTGCATTTCCCCAAAGCTACTAGCCCAGAAGAGAGAGCACAGGCTTGAGGTGGGTCAGATTTTGCATGTGGAATTTTTTTTTTAAAATTTTTTTTATTGTTATGTTAATCACCATACATTACATCATTAGTTTTTCATGTAGTGTTCCATGATTCATTGTTTGTGCATAACACCCAGTGCTCCGTGCAGAACGGGCTCTCTTTAATACCCATCACCAGGCTAACCCATCCTCCCACCCCCTCCCCTCTAGAACCCTCAGTTTGTTTTTCAGAGTCCATCGTCTCTCGTGGTTCGTCTCCCCCTCCGATTTCCCCCCCTTCATTCTTCGAGGTGGGTCAGATTTTGAACTTAAATCTTTTCTTAAATCTTAACCCAACCTGCCTGTTGGGTTGCACAGGAATAAGTTATTGAAGGTTTCCTAATTTCTGATTTTTCTTCTGAAAATGAGAGACTACAGGCATTAAGCCACAAGTTTGCCGGGAGGTTTCATGAAATAATATTAGTGTGGCAGTATGCTTTTTAAGAAATACAGGTGTTTTTTGTTTTCCTCCCATTTTTCCCTCCCACACACCCATTCCGCTGAAGGAAACGGCTCTTCTGTGCTTCTTTGCTTTGCAAATGAGACTATAGCAGAAGTTGCCTGTAAACCACTTTCCTTTCCAGCTACTGTTTTGCTAAATCCTGACCTCATTGATGAAATTCCACTTAAGGAATCCTCTTTGAAGAATACCAGAAGAAAAGAAAACTGGGAGGGAGATTATCAGTTTGCTCCTACAATAAAAGGAGAGGACAAAAGCCATGGTGGCGGAAGAGCACAAAGTCACAGACCTCCTTCTCAAGTGTCAAGATAACCCCAGGGAGTAAGGGGAGCTCTTTTTAGGACACTTAGGGAGGCTGGGCCCTAGGTTCTGAGGCTTCCAGTCCAGGCACTGATTCCTAAACTTCACCCAGAGCATGGGTGAAGCACAGAGCTTCCAAATTTCAACAAATCAGTGTGGACTCAGACAGTGAGGGGTTTCAGCAGGGTTATGATGAACTGGAGACTAGAAGCCTTTTCTATCACTACAATATTGCACAAACCTTCCTTATTGTATTGCAATTCTTGGAAGGAGAATCCGGAAATGACTGAATTTTCTGCCAATCTAGGGGTAGCAAGGCTCAAACTTGGATTTCATTGAACTGAAGGAAAATAGAGAAAGGAGTATTTCCTGCATGTTGGAGTTTGAACACAGAGAGCCACTCCTGTTACATTTATGGAATCCTCAGACAGGACCTAACACTTAGAATGTTATTATGGTAAGAAAATAAAAAAATTGGCTTAGAATTATTGGATGAGTTCTTAATACCACTGGGTTCCAGGTTTCTCCCTTGATGATGGAACATGACCATGTGATCCATATATCCCTGCAAATACTAACATGTTTTCCTTCAGCAAATATTATTCAGTACCCGCTCCATGCCAGGGGCTGTGGTAAGAGACTGGAGCAAAAATTACCATAGTCTCTGTCAACATGGAGTTTATAGATTACAGGGAAAGAAAGTACCAGTAAAACAATCCTACAAGGCATGTAACATATCTGTAATGAGTGCTATAAAAGAGACACACATGTAAATTTGAAATAGCGTGTTTTGGGGCGCCTGGGTGGCTCAGTTGGTTAAGCAACTGCCTTCGGCTCAGGTCATGATCCTGGAGTCCCGGGATCGAGTCCCGCATCGGGCTCCCTGCTCGGCAGGGAGTCTGCTTCTCCCTCTGACCCTCCTCCCTCTCATGCTCTATCTCATTCTCTCTGTCTCAAATAAATAAATAAAATCTTAAAAAAAAAAAAAAAGAAATAGTGTGTTTTGAAATAGTTGAGGCCAGATATTTTTCCGAGAAGTCCTACTAAGATATAGGATGGCTTCGATATGGAGGAAAGGGAGAGGCAGTGTCTGGTTTCTGGTTTGATTGACTGAAGGAATGGGGGTACCATTCCTCAAGGAGGGAATTCTGGAAGGGAACTTGTTTGGGTGGGAAGATCATTATGCTATTATTCATGTGTTCCTCCAGTTCTCCCCTTTCTCCCAGAACCGAGCCCCAGGAAGCTGACCTGTATGGACTGCCTCAACAGGCTCCCATGTTTTCCCATTTCTGGTTGAGTTTTCCCAATGGTCAGGAGGTCACAGGGCAGAAGGAGAGTGATGTCAGGGTATTTATTCCCGCAGCTCACTATCCCTTGTCTGTTTCCTTTTACTCTTTTTACTATTTTACACCTTGGAAAATAAGTCTCTTTATGGATTTTTTTTTCGTTGTTAAATTCTTAATTTATCCCTACTGAAAGGTGCCATTGTTTTCTGGCCAAGAGGCTGATTGACATGCAAAGAATTTACTTTTGCTTATGTTGGGTGTGAGGAGATTTGGTTGGGGGGGGGCTTCTGTGAGGCTGGATCAAGCAGGTGTATGGACATAAGGGACTGGAGCTCAGAGGAGAGGTTCAAAGGTGTTAGTCATAGTCACCAATGAACACTCTATGTTAGATGTGTTAGTAATCTACTTATAGGTGGTAGTTGAGCCACAGGCATGGCTTTAATTGATTGGAGAGAAGAGTACCATCCTGTAAAAGAGACAGAGAAGTACCTGGAGAACGTCCAGGAAGCCAATAGAGTGTTTGAAGGAGAAAAGAGTGATTAACATTATTAAACACTGTTGGGAAATTAAGTAAAATTAAGGACAGAAAAAAAAAAGTTTATTGCTTATAGTGACAAAGAGGTCCTTGATGGCCTTAGGAGGAGCTTTTGCGGGGAGGGAGTAAGGAGGATGGAAGTCACTAGAATGTATTGAGAAGGGCTTGAGAAGTGAGGAATTGGTGATTGTGAATTTAGGCAGTCCTTTGAGAAGTCGGAATGAGAAGAGGAGAGAAAAAGGATGACAGATGGAGAGGAGATACGATGAATGGATGATTTATTTTTTTTAACGGGGGAGTTGGGTTCACAATTCATAGACTTAGCCAGTTTGAGAGATCATTTAAGTCTAAGTCAAATATAATAATTTCCTAAATATTCACGGTAATATGCGACAGCAACATAGTAGAAATCAGAATGGTCTGTCTCTGAAGGGTGATGCATATTTGGCAGCTCTGGACTGGAGGCTGAACATATCTAATTGGACTAGAAGGAAGAAGAAGCGAGCTGAAAGTTGGCAGTGGGGGTGGGGACTGAGGTCTCTTCAGAGAGAATGAACATTCTGTAACAGGGACATGACTCAGGAAAAGCTTGTTATCCCTGGTGAGTCGCCTGATGCCATGTCAAGAGTATCAGTTACTTCTTATTGCTCTGTGACATTGGGGTTAATCAGAAATGATTAAAAACAGGGAGATCAAAATTGAGGGTAGAGCAGTCAGAAATTGAAGTCAAGCTCTCAAGTGAGCCGGGTGAATTCTCAAATCAGAGTCAGGAACACAAGAAAGGATACAGGTTTCTGGGCTGAGATCAAGTCCCGACAGGGTAAGGGGGGTTTTCGCCATAATTGAGACTTCGCAGCTGGAACAGCTGGCACAGGGAGGACTGAAGAGGATTGCAGCCGAGAGGCCTTCTGAGCTGTTTTAACCCTCAACACCTCTGACACCAGATGCGTGTGGGATTTTTCCACACCGACAATCAGTTCCTCCACTCTCTGGACACCAGCTGGGTGTCCTACAATCCAGTTCCATTTGGACACTGGCTACCTAGTTAGTGCCAAACTCCACAGGTGTAAAGTTTCAGTCCCACAAGGCTGCCCTCACTTCAGAGGCCAGCTGTAAGTCCCAGACTGTCACTTGTACTTCTAGCCAACTGGCTATAAATCTGGGGTTCCCACAACCCCTTCCTCAGGTTTCATATTTGCTTGATTGGCTCACAGAACTCAGGAAAATGCTTTACTTACTATTATAGCTTGATTAGAAAGGATGCGACTCAAGGACAGCCAGATGGAAGAGATGCAAAGGACCAGCCATGCAGAATGGGGCACTGAGCTCCCGTGGCCACTCCAGGTGTACCACCCTCCCAGCACCTGGAATGTGGTCACCAACCCGGAATCACTCTGAATCACATTGCTTAGGGGTTTTTATGGAGGTTTAATTACATAGGCACGGTTGCTTAAATCACTGGCCACTGGTGATGAACTCAATCTCCAGCCCTTCTCCCCGCCCCAGAGGTCAAAGGTTAGGGCTGAAAGGTCCAAATCTCTAATCACGCCTTAATTGTGCTGGTGTTCAGCCCCCCATCATAAAGCTGTTTGGGGGACCTCAGCCTCTAGTATATCACTAGCATACAAAGACACCCTTATAACTCCAAAGAGTCCAAGAGTTTTAGGAGCTGTGTGCCAGGAACCAGAACTGAGGACAAAACCCAAATATTTATCTTTTATTATCCCAGGTGGTCATTCATATATGAGCCTGAGAAGGGAAGGGGACCCTGATTGTATAGGTTAGCAGCCCTGAAGGTGGACTTTTACTTTTCTTAAGAGATAGAAGCCCTGGACGTATTTAGAGACAGTGAAGAGAGAGGAAATGTTGAGAGGAAATGGGTTTAAGAGTGTTGGCCAGTATGTGGGCATCTGTTTCCCAGGGACTAGAAGGATCAGGGCTGGTACAGGGAGGGGAGAGTGATGAAGCTACGGGAAGACTCTGAATTGGAGAGAGAAGAGGGCAGCTGAGAAAGCTCAAGGGAGATGGGACATTGTGTCCCATCGGGGGAGGGAGGTGAAGTCACTGGAGAAAGTGGGGACCATGGCGGGAACAGGCTGGCTTCCCTGGCTCCATCTACCAACTCTTCTCTGGATCAGGGGACATGAATCCCTTGCTTTCTGCTGACTGACTGATGTGGTTGGTCTCACTGCAGCTCTGAGTCACAGTTCCCAATGGTCCTGCTAGAGCTCAGGTGGGACACTATATCTCCCTCTGCAATTCCCAGCCTAAGCGACTTGCCTGGCTGAAGAGGAAGTTCGATTTCCCAGTGCCTGACTGTCCCAGTCCCCCAACAGTGACTTCTACCCTAACACGTGCTCCCAAGCAAAAGCCAGTACAGACATCCAGGTGTGAAGAGAGGTTCTCCACATAAACCAGTGGCCAAAAAACAGTTGTGTGAGGATAATCCACAAAGTCAAAGCCTTCTTCCAAAGGTTGTTGCTAACGAGAAACGCTCTCACTTTCAACTCTGGCAAGGAGTGGAAATTACGGGTCCCAACTCTAAGTAGAAAGAGTGCTCTCTTTCCCACCTGGGATGGTTGCTAGGTCAAGGTCTCCCAAGTTAGTGCACGGTCATGATGGGCTACTTCCCTAGAAAGTACAGACCTTCTGTTCCAAGTTCTTGTGAAAAAGTCTTACTTTAGAAAATAACTTCTAAGTGCAGTTGGCAGTGATGTCAAGACTATCACCCTTCGGTGGTTCTTTTCTAGAATTGTTACCTTCACCATAATTCTGTTTTACCACTTTCGGCAAGTGCCTATTTTTCCTTATTTATAGGACAGATAAGATTTAAGAATTCCTTTCTTCCCCAGTGGGGTCCAAGAAAAAAATTCTATTTTGTATTATTATTACATATTAACTAATTTAAAGAAACCTTTAAAAATTCAGGTGCTGAGGATTTGGGGATTAATGGTTTGTTGCCAATGTCAATGGTCTGTTGAAGATCTTGGTTCAACATTTTGAAATAGAAGCTAACAGTGTGTATTAATTTTGCCATCTTCCTCTCCTACCTCCTACCACGATCCTATCACTTCCACCCACACTTGGATGATTCTCCAATAGTTTGACCAGAGAAGGTTCTGACCTTCTCGGACCTCTGTGTCTACTTCAGCGCCCTTCCAAACAGTCCTTCTGCAGAGCACATGTGTTGACCACTTCAGGGGGTGTTACTCATGTCCTTCCCACAGGAGATCTCACTGCAACTTGGAGCTCTGGAGATCCTTGGGGTCCTTAGCTCTGAACATCCTTTATTTGCTTCTGATCTCCTTAACTTCAACATCTTCCTTGTTTTTACTCCTATTTAAATTTTTTTTCCCCCTTTCCCCTCTGGTTCCTTAGCTTCTTCTTCACCCCTGAAATCATCTTCCTTCACTTTCTCTTTCTTGACTTGAGGTCAGCCATTTCAGCGATGCCTTACGTAATGCCCAATAAACAGCCCAGGTCTTCCACCAAACCGCATCGATGTCTCCCCAGATCCCCCTTCTAAACCTGCTCTTGTACTTGGGTCTTAGGCATTATTGGAGAAAATCTAACCACAGGCGTGCACACATATGTGCTAATCTAGAATATTACAAATCCATTCTGTTCAATTCAATAAACATTATAGCAGACTGCTCTGTGCAAGGCAGCATTATGGGCTTCTGGGAGGTATTTTGAAGTTCATGTAGGAGAAAAGCATTGTCATAAAAACAAAAGAGGGGTGTCAAAGGAAGTAAAACTCCAGTAACTCAGAGGAAGACAAATTTACATCTGTGCTCTGGGTTTTACCCTCAACCTTTGGTGCTGCCCTGACCTTGCTTTCATTTAGCTTTGTTACTATATATCTCAACTATAAATCCTTGAGAATGGTAATTTCAGCTCCAAGCAGCGTCTTAGCAACACAATTCCTGAACACCTCTGGCAAGCCTCTGATTGAGGGTGAACTCTAATCGTGAGTTCCTTATCCATTAGTCCGTTATTTATTGGGCTTAGTTTGCATCCTGCAGAGAAAATTCTACTAGATGAGCAACATATTAAACCATAAAGTGTGAATCTGACTTTTTCCCTTTTTTTCCTTTTAGTAGCCACAGCCCAGAAACGGGTGATAGAGGAACATTTTGCTTTCTCCTGGCTTTGAGGTCATAAAGAGGGGAGAGGGCTGTGTACATCTTAAATAAGGGTAACCTACGAGCCCAGGGAATGTTAATTACTGAGGTGGAGGCATAGAGGAACGAGGAAAAAATGGGACACAGGCAAAATCTCCTTAACTATGTACATATTCTAATTTTAGGCTGACTACATTGGATATTTATGCATGTATTTAGAGATGGGAAAAATATTTTTCTTTCTGGCTATGGAATTTATACCTTGTTGGGAAAACGTATACAGACTTGCCCCCTCCTTGGGGAGTGAAATCCCAACAGTGAACTGGTTATTATTTATGGCTGGAGAGATAAATGAGATAGGTTGTAAAATGTTCAGGGATCTGAGAGAGGAAACTTACTATCAACTGGAATTTCTCTGTTGACTTTAGCATGCTGGCTTTGGTGATGAGAGTTTAGAAATTTACAGTGTTAACGTGACCTATATGCTATATGACTTTATTTTGCAGTTGAAATGGCTTAACATGGCATCTGACTAGCAGCTCTCTATGGATCTCTTTCAGCTTCCCACTAAACTATTTCTGAAGACAGAGTGAGATTAAAACTAAGCCCGATGAACAACCTAAAGCCCGAACGGGGAGCAAGGTGGATGGGGCCTTTGGGAAAAAAACCAACCGGGCTTTCCCTCCTGGCTAGCTCAGACTTTACCTCATCATGAGTAATATTCCCACTGAAACAAAGGTAGGGAGATATTTCATATCTCACCGCACACTCTGAGCCTGGGGAGGCATCTGTTTACTATACAGGTTTAGCCTTTGGCAATTCTTAAAGAAATAACTTCGAGAAAAGAAGGGAAAAAACAGCAGGACAGAAGGCAGGCAGGTGGGTCTGGCTGCGGGGGGTGATAAGACCCCAAGTGTGCTGTGGAGGGGCCCTGGAGCAGTGCATGCTGGGCTATGGGGTCTCAGCACTTGATACTTCAAGCATTGGAGTATCAGGCAGGAGGGGTAAGAGACAACTCCCACCTCGGTCACCAGGACTGTGTTAGCAGACTGGACTGCCCACTAGGTTGGACCAGGAGCTGTATGCGTAAGCCCGCTGTCCAGCTGAGGGTCGGAGAAGGGGTTCAACTGACTGGAGTAGGCAGTGAATGGGACCACGACCATTGAAAAATTCTCCTCCCTTCTAGATCCAGTGTCTTGAAAAAAGCAAAAACCCAAACGTATATTCTCATTCAAATACGCATACAAAGAAAATAAGAACTCCATGTAAGGAGCTATAAAAAAAAAAAATACTGTTGGAGTTGACCAAGGCTCAAGGCTTTAAATACCATTTAGAAGTTGATGATCCCCAAATTTGTATGTTCAAGTTTTTCTCCCAAACTCAAGGCTTATATATCCAATGGCCCATTCAGCATCTTCACTTAAGTATCTAATAGATGTACCTGGCTCATCATGTCTAAAACTGAACTCTTAATGTCCCCCGTCCAGAAAATCGGCTCAAGGTACAACCTTCCTCATCTCAGTTGATGAGAGATCTGTTCTTTCGGTTATTCAGGTCCCAAATTTCAGAGCCATACTCATTTCCTCTCTCACGTGTGACATCAAATCCTTTAGGAAATGCAGTTGCCTCTCCCCCAAAGCAGATCCAGAAACTCTACTGCTACCACCTTGGTGCCACCATCTTCATATCTTGCCCGGATTATTACAGTGCCTTTTGCCTATTTTATTTTATTTATTTATTTATTTACAGAGAGAGAGAAAGATAATGAGCAGGGGGAGGGGCAGAGGGAGAGGGAGAGAGAGAATCTTAAACAGGCTCCACGCCCATCATGGAGCCCAACATGGGGCTCGATCTCACAACCCTGAGATCATGACCTGAGCTGAAATCAAGTCAGCCCCTTAACCGACTGAGCCACCCAGGTGCCCATTGCCTATTTTATTTACAGTAGCCAGAATGATCACTTAAAAACTGAAGTTAGAAGGGCGCCTGGCTGGCTCAGTCCGCGGAGCATGCGACTTCATCCCAGGGCTGTAAACTCAAACCCCACGTTGGATGTAGAGGTCACTTAAAAATGAAATCTTAAAAAAATAAAACAAACAAACAAACAAAAAACCCCAAACTGAAATGATAACATTCCATTCCTCAGCTCAAAACCCTTCGGTGATCCCTCTGGGTATTCACAGTAAAAGCCCACATCTTTCCAAAGGCGTAAGAGGTCCTTACATGATCAGGATCCTTGCCCATCTCTTGCATTCTCTCTTTGACCTTATTTTCTATTTTTTCCTTTCTTATTGTGATTCAAGAATTTTCTTCTCTTTTCATACGAAGGCAACATCAAAACATTCTCTGCAAGAGAATTTGTCAGTAACATTTGCCCATGTATCCTTCTTTAAAAAGGTTATTTAAAATGTACTGCACCCATCTCTGAGAATAAGCAAAAAGAAGCCTTGAGAGTGTATAACATCTTGATAGAAAAAAATGAGTGGTTGTGATAAGCATTTACATCACATAAACATGAATTCAAGTTTGAATAAGTTGTTTAATCTGGCTTCCAAACTAAATGTCAAAAATTATTCTTAGAGAAGTATTTAATATAAAAACAATATTTAATTATAATGATAGGGGCCAGAAATTCTAGACTTTACTGAGTAAATATAGCAAGTAAAAAGAGGGAGTAGCCCATAGGTAGGTGTGATTTTTTTTTTTTTTCTTAAGTGCTAAATTTCATGGAATGCTTGGGTGGCTCAGTGGGTTAAGAGTCTGCTTTTGGCTCAGGTCGTGATCCTGGGGTCCTGGGGTCCTGGGATTGGTCCCTGGTCAGGGTCCTGGGATTGAGTGCTGGGCTGGCCTCCCAGTTCAGCTGCTCCCTCTCCCTCTGCCCCTCCCCCGCTCATGTTCTCTCTCTGTTTCTCTCTCTCTCAAATAAATAAAATCTTCTCAAAAAAATAAAATAAAAAATAAAAGTGCTAAATTTTGTAATAAAAAAGTGCTTATCTGAAATACAGAATGCTCAATTCTTGACTTTGTAGTTAAAAAGAGATTAAACATAATTTTGCCAAGTAAAGCTAACTACCATTCGTATGAAAAATAGTATATAATGAAAATACGTAGCCAAAGACAGAAGACAAAGGAAGCTAAACCAATGAAGAAGCTTAGGGCCAGAAATCACATAATAATAGCAACGGTAATGAGTAATAATAGCCATCATATATTGTAATTTACCATGCGTCAGGACCTAGGCTTACAAATTTACAAGTATTATCTCTCAACCTTATGTGGTAAACTTTATTGTTATTGTTATTATTACTATTCTTTTGTTAATGAGGAATTTGAGAGATCCTAATATAGATAAGAATTTAATATATGGTAAAGGTGATAGTTGAAAACACTAAGCAGAGTACGAATCGTTGAATAAAGATTTGTGAGGAAATTCATTAACCATTTATGAACAAAGTTTGCAACAGAAAACAAAACAAATCCTGAACGGTTCAGTAAAATGCACACACGCACAAGCTAAAAGGAGATAGGAGTGAGAGCATCAGGTACGTTGTTTTTCCGTGAAAGTCACAAGCTCCCCAACTCCCGGTGGCTTAAGACAAGAAGGTGCTGCTCATTCATGTCACACTGCAAGAACTGTGCAGGAAGGGGCCTGCAGGTTGATTCGGGGGTCCCACCACCTCATCAGGCTCTTTCCATCTTTCAGCCCTGCGATCCTCATTGGGTTGACCTTTTGTCTATCCTCCAAGGAAGCAATATGGCTGCCACAGCTCCAAGCATCCTGTTTATACAGAATTGCTTCCAAAAACGATAATGAAGGACCTAGCAAGCAGGGTGGGAGAGAACTCGTGGCATGGCTTTTTTTTTTTTTTTTCCTTTCTTTTTATAGGAGGTAAATCTTTCCCAGAAGCCCCCAGGATAGTCTCTATCTTCCCTCATTGGCCAGAACTGGGTCACATGACCACTCTAGCCGCAAGGGAAGCTGGGAACGTGGCGGATTAACTCCGTGCACAAGAGTGACGGAGAAACGGCTCTTTCTCTAGTGAAGTGAGTTTAAAAATCCACTACCACGTTTTTAAAAACATGGAAGGGGAAAGTCCTCTCAGGTATACAGTAAGGAACTTAAAAAAATAGACTTGCTTCCAAAAATATTAAACACTTTACCTTTTAAAGAAAACTACGAAAAGGGAAAGCCAACATAAGAAGAAACGAAAATGGGCCATCACGCACGGAGAGTGATAAATTGGTAAAAAAAAAAAAAGTATTGGAAACACGTGACATCAGATGAGTCTGGCTGTATTGCAATAGTCTTAAGGTTTTAATCTGTTTGCAGTTCTTGCCGTCATTTTCTTGTAAGTGACCTGCCCTTCAATCGTGTGTGTGTGTGTGGGGGGGGGAGGGGGGATGTAAAAAAGAAAGACCTAAATTTTTTTTTTTTTTTTTAACTTTAAAATTCAGGAACAGGGGCGCCTGGGTGGCTCAGTTGGTTGGGCGACTGCCTTCGGCTCAGGTCATGATCCCGGAATCCCGGGATCGAGTCCCGCATCGGGCTCCCTGCTCCGCGGGGGGTCTGCTTCTCCCTCTGACCCTCCCCCCTCTCATGTGCTCTCTCTCATTCTCTCTGTCTCAAATAAATAAATAAAATCTTAAAAAAAATAAATAAATAAAATAAAATTCAGGAACAAAAGGCAAGTCTGGAGGAACATAGAGTGTGAAGTTTCAGCGTTAGCGATAGACTAGAAAAATACTCTGGACGGAGGCAGGCTGCCTGGGGACGCTAGAAGGGGGTCCCGTGTTGGGGTGAGCAGGGTGAGGGGACTGAACCCTCAAGGAAACTGGGGAAGCTCGGAGCGGAGTGCCTGGCTCGGCCTCCCGTGGCTGGAGGGCCAGGGTCCGCATCTACGCTGGAGCCCCGCATCTGTGAGCAGTGCCCCAAGCCCAGAGGAGGGGAGCCCTGAGAGTAGGGCCCCTTTCGTGGTCCTGTTGAGGAGCCAACATGCTGTTTGTCTTGCTGCCATTTAGTCTCTGCCTGAGCCTCTGCTGTGCATTGTCCAGTGGGTGATGCCAGCCAGGCTTTGTCAAGCCTGTTCGCATTGCCCTACGTGCCCAGCTTCCCTCCTGCTGCTCCTTTTTTTTTTTTTTTTTAAGATTTTATTTATTTGACAGAGAGAGACACAGCGAGAGGGAACACAAGCAGGGGGAGCGGGAGAGGGAGGAGCAGGCGCCCCGCCGAGCAGGGAGCCCGATACCTGATGCGGGGCTCGATCCCAGGACCCTGGGATCATGACCTGAGCTGAAAGCAGACGCTTAACGACTGAGCTGCCCAGGTGCCCCTTATTTTATTTTATTTTATTT
>NW_023270777.1:8437710-8522200 GCF_011800145.1 Mirounga leonina | reverse complement strand
TAACGACTGAGCTGCCCAGGTGCCCCTTATTTTATTTTATTTTATTTATTTATATATATATATATATTTTATTTTATATATATATATATGACAGAGAGAGACACAGCGAGAGAGGGAACACAAGCAGGGGGAGCGGGAGAGGGAGAAGCAGGCTCCCCGCGGAGCAGGGAGCCCGATGCCTGATGCGGGGCTCGATCCCAGGACCCTGGGATCATGACCTGAGCCGAAGGCAGACGCTTAACGACTGAGCCACCCAGGCGCCCCCCTGCTGCTCCTTTTAATGGTCCAGGATACTTGTTATATCCCCTGAAACCGGCACTGGGAGTCCTCAGCGCCGAGCTGAACAGTGGTGGTTTAGAAGGCAAAACCCAGCCCCTGAACTGGGGTGGAAATGGACAGTGGTGGAGGTAGTGAAATACTCCTCAAAGAACTGGAAGATTATGTGAAACCTTGTCAGAGGTTTGAGACATAGTCCCGTTTATGTGCATTGAAAAAAGTCAATTTCCTAAAAATGTTTAGTTAGCCATTTCAGGTGATGTAGTTATTTCTCAGCCGTTTGAAACTCATGTCCCCCCATTTGATAGATGTATGATTTTTTTCCAACCACGCTTCCCAGATTCGGATAAATCCTTGCACCTTAAAATCAATCAGAGGCAGATGGTAGTCTTCATAGTTCTACTGAGGAATAATATTTGGTTGAGTTTCACTTTCTGTGGCTTGTAAGACAAAGTCAATACGCATCATCAGCTATAAATCTTTTCAAATTGTAAGTAATTTGAAAAGTAAATCAACCTCTGCTTGCACGTAAATCAGCCGGACTGTGCATGCATGTGTATGCGCACATGCACGCATTCATCCTTCGCGATAGAAACGGAGACATTGTTATTTTAATATCATGTTACATATAATTGCTAATGGCTGTCACATGGGTATTTTATGAGGGACCAGCAATAGGACAAGACTATGCATCCGGTTGCTTATTGCTTCAATTCTTAAACCTGAGACTCCTAGACAAAGGGAGGTCTTAGTTTGAATGGGAAAGTCAAGTCCTGCTGTTTGGAAGCTCATTGGCTATTATTGACAAGAGTCTCCAGGGTACAAGGGTAACCCCATATAACTAGTGCTCCTGAAGGCAATGGGGAGAAAGCCTGGTGCCCTGACCCACAGCGGGCAGCGTGGACTCACCTCATTGGGGGAGGTCATGCCGGGAGGCTAGGAGAAGCCAATGTGTCATCCCATACCCTGCCAGTGTCCTCATATCCTACTGATGGAGCAGGATTGTCTCCTTCTCCCTCAACGTGGGGTAACAAGAATGCTCGCTCAGTACAGTGGATGAGTGCTCGTCTTGCTCAGGACAAAGAGCTGAGTGGCGTAAGGTACCCTTAGCATTGCCCACTGAAGGAGGTAAGGTAAAATCCACATTCCCCCATATGCCCCTGCTGCCTGAATGGGAATGTCTCAAACGTGAGAAAAGTCTATGACGTCTGTAGCGTTAGAGTGGAAAGAAGCTATGAGGCCATATTGCTCAAACCCATCATGTCGGTGCTGGAGATGATGAAACCGATGTCCAGAGAGTTTACGGGAGCTGCCCAAGGCCACAAAGCAAGAGGAAAGCCTCAAGGTGCGGGCTCTTCTCAGTGGGAGACAATCAGTAAGATAGCTTACCAAGGCTATCAGATGGGGTAGGTGTAGTGGGAAAGATTTCTCCCCCTTAAGTTCTGGGCAGGGGGATTTTTCACAGGCGACTGGCTTCTGTTGATCCTTTATTCCTTTGTCTCTGGAGAGGTGAAGTGACTTTACATGATTAGTAAATCTGAGATCAACAGCAACAACAATAACAATAGTAAAACTTGCAGAGAGTGGGAGTTCTACATGCCTTAGTCTTTTTTTTTTTTTTTAAGATTTTATTTATTTATTTGACAGAGAGAGACACAGCGAGAGAGGGAACACAAGCAGGGGGAGTGGGAGAGGGAGAAGCAGGCTCCCCGCAGAGCAGGGAGCCCGATGTGGGGCTCGATCCCAGGACCCTGGGATCATGACCTGAGCTGAAGGCAGTCGCTTAACCAACTGAGCCACCCAGGCGCCCCTACATGCCTTAGTCTTATCTGAGCATGGGCGCCATTACCAACGAGCAGGGTGGGGAATGGGAAGGCTGGCCCAGTCCGTCTGCTTCATTCCCAGCTTCACCAGCAGGCCTGCTAGGCTCTCACACCAAGCACTGTGCTCCAGTCTGGTCTCTACCAATAATAACTGGGATATTTCAGTGCTCAGATTCACTCTCTGCTTTATTTCTCAGCCTACTGAGTACCAAGGTGGGAAGAGGGGATTCAGATATTGGAGGTCCCTTTAAAAATGCCTAAAGCAGGGGTTTCTGGGTGGCACGATCAGTTAGGTGTCTGGCTTTTGGTTTTGGCTCAGGTCCTGGTCTCATGGGTCGTGGGATGGAGCCCCACATGGGGCTCTGTGTTCATCATGGAGTCTGCTTGGGACTCTCTCTCCCACTCCCTCTGCCCCTCCCCTGCACTCCAAAGCTCGCTCTTTCTCTCTAAAATAAATAAATCTTTAAAAAATAAAATAAAATAATGCCCAAAGCAGAACAACCCACTGCTTTTGTGGCATTGTTTTGACTGTAAGTTGAATTCAAATAATGGAATGTATTCTCATTCTGACTTTTTTTTTACTGAAAAAGAGGGTAGCCTTTTCCCCCCCCTGTGACCCAGGTCGTTAAAGGATTTAGAAACGAGGCAGGAAGCCTTGCCTCCCTCCTCCGGCAGCTAAGCTGAGGTCTAGAGCACATGAGCATTACCCACGTTCTCCCTGTCCTTCTCCCTGGAGTGACGAGCCACTCTTGGGGCAAAGTGGCCCCCATTCCTCTCGGAGGACTCTTTCCAGTTGCTTTCTGGCTCTGTCCAGAAATCCTGGCCCTACTATCATGAAACATTTATTTTGGCTAAACAGGGGATTTAGGACTCAGGTTCTGTTGTGTGTGGGAGGTTGAGTCAGCCAGAACTTCTCCCCCATCCTCATTTCCTTTAGTCTCGGATGCCAGTGAGACTTGGAGAAGCCCCCGCCCCTTCATTATTTGCCCCCATCAATTTATATGTAGGGAGTAGGCTCTCCCTTCAGTAAAAGGTATTAAAACCTGCACGGGCATCCTGCCACACTGGGTTCCAAAAATGTATCGAATGGATCCAGGGTGGTTTTGTTTGAGGCCAGGCTGGATGAAGGAACAACAGTCCTAGAGAGGGAATTCACAGAGACTGGTCAGTGAAGTCGGACTTAGCAACAGGGACAACAGTCCTGGGGCAGGGCCGACCCCCAGCACAGCATTGGCATGAAGGACCATGCCGTCCCCAGCCCAGCTAGTGGGGCCCCCAGATCCCTGGATTTACTACCGTCAGGAGCCCATTGATGGTCCTTGGGTGGGTGTAAGGGTGCAGGGTGAGGGCATTAGGCAACAGCATGTGAGTGACTATTTGTTCATTTGTTCGTTCATTCATTCATTCAACAGATGCTTATCAGGGACCAGAGCTGTCTCCATAGGCCTGGGAGCAGGGGACAGGCAGATGAGATCCATATGCTCATAGAATCATAGGATTTAGTGTAGGATGTCAGACAGCAACAAGAAATATATGAGCAGACAACATAATTACAAGATCAGATGGTGATTCTTTTTTTTTTAAAGATTTCATTTATTTATTTATTTATTAGAGAGTGAGCGAGAGAGAAACAGCATGAGAGGGGAGAGGGTCAGAGGGAGAAGCAGGCTCCCCGCTGAGCCGGGAGCCCGATGTGGGACTCGATCCCAGGACCCTGGGATCATGACCTGAGCTGAAGGCAGTCGCTTAACCAACTGAGCCACCCAGGTGCCTGATCAGACAGTGATTCTTAACGTCAGCACCCCTAGGGAGTGCTTAAACTACTTGGGGAGGGAAATCACGGCTGGTAGAGAAAGTGGGGTCTCAGAGCCCCAAATCTGGCATAAGTATAGATCTGACTTCTGCACCCCGGGACTTGGCGGGGGTCCCCGTCTATAGGTTTCTGTAGCATTGCATTTGTGTGTTTCTTAGTTCGGATGAATCCTCTTGTGGAAGTCCATTCATTCATTGATTTTTTTTTAACCTCTTGCATTTGTTTGACTTTTACTTTTGTCCTCTTTTTCTTTCGCTTTACCTCCTCCCCCTCCCCACCCTCCCCTATCCCTACCCAATTTATATTTTCTGGGAGTCAGTTGGCACTTAATTAAGTCTTTGGAAAATTCCAGCTGAGTCTCGGTTCTCAACATCAGGTGCTAAGAGGTGCCTGGTCTCGCCCCCTTGTTATTCTCGCCAGTGTGGAAGCACCTCTGACTCCAGACCAGGCTGGGTTGGCAAATGTCTCAGCCAGTTATGGCCCCTGCGGCTTGCTGCGGGCTGAAGCTGCATGCCTGCTCTGTCCCATGTCCTCCTCGTGTGTGTCTGAGTGGCTATAGTGAGAAAGATACCTGGGGGTGGGCGAGGCGGGGCAGAGGAACCCCATGTCCCCCAGACTCACCACCAGCCCTCCTGGGCTCCCTCCACTGTCACAGGGCTTCACGGGAGAGTCACACGCTGGTGTCCCATCTAGGGCCCTCCTGATGGTTGTCACCCACCAGCCTGCTTCATGCCCCTGTGGGTCCCTGAGTTTGCTGGAGGGTTCTCATGAGCAGGAGTGCTCACCCACTGTCTTGTGCGGCCTGCTCATGTTACAGAGGGGTGCGGAGATGTGCCCCAAGTCCCATAGCACAGAGCCACTGATCAGAGTGGGAAAGGAGGCTTCTGACTTTCCCTCCCTGCTTTTTCTGTGCTTTTGCACTGCTCCCTGCCTCGGAGACTAGCTGCTCCCACAGAGCCTAAGGACACCTGTCAGAGCCCATGTGAAGTGCCCCGGAGGCCCGGTCATCCCCAATTCGTGGCCTTGGTCAAGCTGTCTTTAGAAGATTCTCCTCCGCTGGTCAAGGGACCCACTGTCCCTTTTCCCATCACAGCTGCCACCACAGTTCCCGGGTGGTCCCCGACTGGGAGAGCTCTGTCAGCACAGAGATCTCCCCAGTTAAATCCATCATTCTGTGGCCGCAGAGGGAGAAACAGACCCCGAGAATTCACATCTCAAAGTCGCAGAGCCAGCAAGTAACAGAAGATGCACCAGGCAGTGTTTGAAATCTGAGAAACAAGACGCAGGAGGAGCCTTCTGTCTTTTAGACGGTCCGGCCTTGGCCTTGTCCTCACACCGCGGTGTCTGTTGGGAATGGGGGAAAGCAAAGGGTTCCCGGGACTTGGCGGTTCTCAAAACAAGTGACCCAGAAAAGTCACAGAGCTATGCTGCTGAAACTCATCTATGGGACTTGGTGGCTTTTTGGGGGAAGGAGAAGCAATAGTGGGGAGAATGTGTTGAGCCCCACAAACTGCTCATAACATGTGTTGCCCTCGCAGGAGAAGCTGAAACATTGTTGCCAAGATAACAAAGTCCACTTTGGATTTAAACTGTGTCTCCTTGTAAATGGCTTTGCAATAGCAGGTCCGGGCCCCGGGGGCCCCGGCCATAGCCCACAGCCCCATTTGCTTCTCCATGAAGTGACTCTTTATTTTATTTTTTTTTAAAGATTTTATTTATTTATTTGAGAGAGAGAGAGCAGGGGAGGGGGGAGGGTCTGAGGAAGAAGCAGACTCCCTGCCGAGCAGGGAGCCCGATGCGGGACTCGATCCCGGGACTCCAGGATCATGACCTGAGCCGAAGGCAGTCGCTTAACCGACTGAGCCACCCAGGCGCCCCTCTTTTTAAAGACTTTATTTATTTATTTGAGAGAGAGAGAATGAGAGAGAGCACATGAGAGGGGGGAGGGTCAGAGGGAGAAGCAGACTCCCTGCTGAGCAGGGAGCCCGATGCGGGACTCGATCCCGGGACTCCAGGATCATGACCTGAGCCGAAGGCAATCGCTTAACCAACTGAGCCACCCAGGCGCCCACGAAGTGACTCTTTAACAAGTCACAGGCACTAGCAGAGGAAGGCAAAGCCCAAGTCTGGCTACATTTCTTTGGCAGAGTCGGGAGGTAAACAGTCCCCTAATTTATAGCAGCCCATTACTCAACACCTTGGATTCATTGTAACAAACTGCGCGGATGGAAACACAATGCCAGGCCTGCTCTCCCCTCCCCCACCCGCTTCCCGCAGCTGCTTATAATACTCACTTCTAAGCAGATAAAACCCATTAATGTCGCTAGGAGTTGGCTTGTTTTTTAATCAAGATAAATATAGACAACTTCAGGACAATTAAAAAGGTCCCGGGAAAAAATGGCTTCAACATATAAAATTTATTAATAGCAGATCGTAAGTGGAGCCGATCTATATTACTATCATATTCTTCAATGACCCACTCTATAAATGCTTGCTTTAGTGTTTTTCTAATGTTGTTAATTTATCTATGGCTGTCACTCCCGGGGCTGTTAACTTTGAACAAATGACTGGTATTAATCACGAAGGGCCATTAGATGCCAAGGCCCGGTGTTAAATCATCTCTGGAGTGGCACGTGTAGGCATCCTTCAAGTAAATTTTAAAAACTGCTCCAGCTTTTGGAGCTTGTCACTACCACTGGGACTTGACCCTTTGGGTGTTGGAAACAAGGCGGAACCCGGAACAGGCTGGTGGGGTCAATGTTAATATGGGCAAAGCTTTGGAAAGGGGCATAACGGAGAAAAATGTCTTCGCCTGGTTCTTGTTGACCCACTGGTTTGACACTATGGTGTGAAAGGTGAATTCTTCAGGAAGAAGTCCCCTGATGAAGGGGGAATCGCAGAGGCCAGAGTCCCCCCAGATGGCGCAGGCTGTTGCCCCAAGGGAGCGTGAACTCCATGGTCTAAGTAGGGACTTCAAACCCACATTTTTATAGGTCAGTTCTCAACGTTGAAAATGCTGGCTGGTTTCAGTCTTCAGAAAACAGAACACCTTTCGGATGCGAAAAGCTTGTTAGGGGACAACTGGCCTGACTTATGACCTCTGACATCTCTTGCTTGGAGTTCAGGAAGAATAGCTTTTGACTCGGAGGAAAATTCTTTCGAACTGCTACTTATAGATGTTGTCAAGAAACGTTATGCTGAGCGAAATAAGTCAATCAGAGAAAGGCATGTATCATATGACCTACTGATATGAGGAATTCTTAATCTCAGGAAACAAACTGAGGGTTGCTGGAGTGGTGGGGGGTGGGAGGGATGGGGTGGCTAGGTGACAGACATTGGGGAGGGTATGTGCTATGGTGAGCGCTGTGAAGTGTGCAAGACTGTTGAATCTCAGATCTGTACCTCTGAAACAAAGAATACATTATATGTTAAAAAGAAGAAGAAGAAGATAGCAGGAGGCAAAGAATGAAGGGGGGGAATCGGAGGGGGAGACGAACCATGAGAGACGATGGACTCTGAAAAACAAACTGAGGGTTCTAGAGGGGAGGGGGGTGGGAGGATGGGTTAGCCCGGTGATGGGTATTAAAGAGGGCACGTTCTGCATGGAGCACTGGGTGTTATACACAAATAATGAATCGTGGAACACTGCATCAAAAACTAATGATGTAATGTATGGTGATTAACATAACATAATAAAAAAAAATGTAGCCATAAAAAAAAAAAAAAGAAAGAAAGAAATGGCTAAAGCCAGGGAGCTGTCGTAGGTAGGGACTTGGGGTGGGAGATATGTTCTAAGTGTCTGTTCAGATGAATGAATGGGTACAGACTTGGTTGCTCAGCTTCAGGCTCAGAAAACTTATCAGTTTATTCAGGAACTAGGGTAATCCAACTCCACACATACACACGCACGCACCTCTCACACACACGTTCACACACACATGTTCACACACACTAATATGACGTTTGCTGTTGGAGTTCAAGGCTTTTCTCTGCATTACGATTGCAATTTGCTTAGTTGCAACTGTGTAAATATCGGTGCCTGGCTATGGCTGGGTTAACTAAATTTGTGTAAGAGCAAATGTAAACACATTCTTCGGTCCATTATAAAAAATAAATTCTAAGGATGCAATATAAGGCTGTAAAGATACATATGTATATATATATATATATTATATACAGTTGACCCCCTTGAATAACACAGCTCTGAACTGCATGGGTCCATGTGTGCATGGATTTTCTTCTGATAAGTACAGTACTATAAATGTATTTTTTCTTTCTTACGATTTTCTTAATAATTTATTTTCTCTGGCTTACTTTATTGTAACAATACAGTCTACAATACATATAACATGTATTATGTATGTAATTAACACAAAATAAGTGTTAATCGACTGTTTATGTTATGGTAAAGCTTCTGATCAACAGTAGGCTATTAGTAGTCAGTTTGAGGGGAAGTCAAAAGTATATGTGGATTTTCGACTGCATGGGGGGTGGGGTCAGTGCTACCAACCCTTATGTTGTTTAAGAGTCAACTGTACAATATACTATCTATCTATATGTATATTTAGAGCCTTGCATTGTCTCCTTGGAATTGATATATTTAAATTTGAATATATTACACATGTAAGTAATTGCCTATATAATGTGATAATATTACATATCTAGTTATACATAGCACACAATTGAATATATATGTGTTATATTTCTGTATACATATTTATAGCCTTATATTATTTCCCTAGAATTTATTTATATAAATTATATAAATATGAATATATTACAGACATATATTTGCCTATATGGAATGTGCAGAAAGAAATTCTGGGAGGAAACATTGGAATAGGTGTGTACGTGTGTGTGTGGGAGGGCAGAAATAGCGTGAATGGAGCAGGGATTTTTTTTAATGTTGTTTTATGTTTTATGTATATATACATATACATAAAATATATCTACATATTTTTATATATATCTATATATTTTTAAGGTTGTTTTATGAAACTTGTAATTGTATTAGCTATTCAAAAAGAATGAAATTTCCATTTTAAATAAAGTATAGCAGTTAACCAAATTCATGACTTACTGTGCATTAGAATCTAGCAGGGTTTGTCCTGCATGTTAGGGTCACCCGGGGAGTTTTTAATGCAGGAGCCATACCCCAAACCATTGGAATCAGAATCTCTGGGGGAGGGCCAGGCATCAGTATTTTTTAAAGCTCCTCAAATGATTCCAACATGCACTCAAAGTTGGGAACCACTGAATTAGACCAAGTGTTATAAACAATAAATGTTACTTTTAAAAGAAAAAGTTTTTTATCAATAATACTTTAATCGAATCCTGGTTTTTCTCAGGAGCACTAAACAGAAAGCACAGCAGAACTCTTGTTAGAGTATAACTGGGTGTGTACTTAGGCATTCAGAGGCATTTAGCTTCAACAGCCCACAAACTAGTCAGCCTTTCATTCCCTCCTGTATAGTTGGGGGGAAGAAAAACTCACACTACATTCCAAGGCTCAGTCCACTCCTTTGATACAGGGGAAGCTGGTGGTTTTCTGCTCTCTCTACTGCTTGATGCTTCACATAGTCAGGTCATCAAAGAGCTATGCTTACCATCTACTAGTGTGCTCAATTTTTTTTTTTTTTTTGGGTTAGAGTAAGCACAAGGGGGGGGGGGGGGGGGAGGGGCCCTGGGAGAGGAAGAGAGAGAATCCTCAGCAGGCTCCACGTTCAACGCAGAGCCCTACACATGGGGCTCGATCTCACGACCCTGAGATCATGACCTGAGCCAAAATCAAGAGTTGGTTGCCCAACTGACTGAGCTACCCGAGTGCCCCTAGCGTGCTCAACTTCTAAGGAAGATGAAGATAATTGAAGGAACTTGTCATACTTGCACATTCCCTATTTGAACCTTCAGGATCCTGATTCAATAGTTCTGGCTTGGGGTACAGGAATATGAATTTTTAACATGTCCCTGCAGGTGAGTCTGATGAAATTGGTCTAAGGATCCTGTGTGATTACCAAACACCGTAGTGCCCTGAGTTGGCTTTACTGGCTTTTGAGAGCCGATTGTTACACATTCAGGAGTTTTGCAAACTGGTTGTTAACCTATTGGCATCTTGAAATTAACTACCTTCAATTAGTGAAGGTATTTGCACCATGGAAATTAACAAAAACTAAGAATCAGAGTGGTTTTTTGTTTGTTTGTTTTTGAGAGAGAGCTAGTGTACCAACATATCAGTGGCCTTAAATCACATTATCTTGGTTTTTGACCTAATTGCCTTTTGACTTCATATTTATTTATTTATTTACTTTTTTTTTTACATTTTTAAAATTTATTTTATTTTTTATTTTTTATTTTTTATTTTTTTTATTCTTATGTTAATCCCCATACATTACATCATTAGTTTTAGATGTAGTGTTCCATGATTCATTGTTTGTGCATAACACCCAGTGCTCTATACAGAATGTGCCCTCCTCAATACCCACCACCAGGCTAACCCATCCTCCCACCCCGCTTCCCTCTAGACCCTCAGTTTGTTTTTCAGAGTCCATCGTCTCTCATGGTTCGTCTCCCCCTCCGATTTCCCTCCCTTCATTCTTCCCCTCCTGCTACCTTCTTCTTCTTCTTCTTTTTTTTTCCTTAACATATATTGCATTATTTGTTTCAGAGGTACAGATCTGAGATTCAACAGTCTTGCACAATTCACAGCGCTTACCAGAGCACATACCCTCCCCAGTGTCTATCACCCAGTCACCCCATTCCTCCCACCCCACCCCCCATCCAGCAACCCTCAGTTTGTTTCCTGCAATTAAGAATTCCTCATATCAGTGAGGTCATATGATACATGTCTTTCTCTGTTTGACTTATTTCGCTCAACATAATACCCTCCAGTTCCATCCACGTTGTTGCAAATGGCAATATCTCATTCCTTTTGATGGCTGCATAATATTCCATTGTATATATATACCACATCTTCTTTATCCATTCATCTGTCGATGGTATTTACTTATTTTTTTGAGAGAGTGGGGGGTGGTAGGCAGGGGCAGGGGGAGAGGGGAGAAAAAAATCTTAGGTGGGCTCCATCTCACAACCCTGAGATCATGACCTGAGTGGAAACCAAGAGTTGGATGCTTAACTGACTGAGCCACCCAGGACACCCTAGTTTTATTTTTTTTTTAACTTTTTATATTAAAATAACTATAGATTCACAGGAAGTTGCAGAAATATTACAGAGAGTCCCTTGAACCCATCAGCCAGCTTCCCTCAGTGGTGACCTCTTTTATAACTGTAATACAATATCAAAACCAGGAGAGGGGCACCTGGGTGGCTCAGTTGGTTAAGGGTCTGCCTTTGGCTCAGGTCATGATCCCAGTGTCCTGGGATCAAGCCCCACGTCAGGCTCCCTGCTTAGTGGGGAGCCTGATTCTCCCTCTGCCTGCTCCTACACCTTGCTAGTGCTTTCTCTCTCTCCCTCTGAAATAAATAAAATCTTTAATTAAAAATAATCAATATCAAAATCAGGAGATTCACACTGATACAGTAATGTTACCTAAACTAAAAACCTTATTTCAGTTTTTACCAGTTTTTTTACTTGTTCATTTGTGAGTGTGTGTGTGTGTGTGTAGTTTTATACACTATGATAACGTGGATAGTTCGTGAGAGCACCACCATAATCAGGCTATCGAACTATTTAATCACTACAAAGGAACTGCCTCTCGCTACTGCTTTGTATTTACCTCCACCCCCGATCCTATCCCACTCCGTTGGAAACTGCAAATCTGTTCTTCCTCTTTATAGTTTTGTCCTTTGAGAACATTATATAAATGGAATCATATAGTATGTAACCTTTTGAGATTAGCTTTTTCCGCTAAACACGATGCCCTTGAGATCCATCTTAACTGTGGCATGTATCAATATTCCTTCCTTTTTACAGCTGAGTAGTATAACTTTGTACAAAGTACTGAAGTTGACTTAACCATCCATCCAGTGAAGGACACTTGTGTTGTTACTACTTTGGGGCTGTGAATCAAGCTGCTAGGAACATTCGTGTACAAGGTCTCCTGTGGACGTAAGTTTTCATTTCTCTGGGATAAACGTCCAGGAGTGGGATTGCTGGGTCGTAGGGGTTTACTTTGGTAAGACTCTGCCAAATTATTTTCCAAGGGGCTGTACCATTGGACATTCCCACCTGCAGTGTGTGAGAGAACCAGCTTCTCCACATCCTCACCAGCATTTGGTGTCATGTCTAAGAGCTCTTTGCCTTAGGTTTAGTTTTGCTATATCCTTTGGCATTTCATAAATTGCTACAAGGAGCAGACTTTCAGTTACTTAGCACATTTGTTGGAAAAATCCTGTGGCTAGATTGACTGTTTCCTTACTCGGGATCCCCCCTGTGAAATTCCAGTGGAAGGAAGATTTTTAGGACACTGCTTCTCAAACTTTCACATACATACGAGTCATCTGGGATCTTCTCACAGTGCAGAATCTGATTCAGTAGGTCTGGGATCAGAAAGTCTGGGATCAGCTTGAGATTGTTCGTTTCCAACAAGCTTCCCGTTGATGCTGATGCTGCTGATCCAAGGACCATGCTTTGAGCAGTAACCTCTTAGAATTCAGCGTCCCTCTGATGCCTGATCATGGGAACGACAGAACAAAACATACCTTCATTTTCACCAGGAAATGAAAGACGTAGATTTGAAGCCTGCGTAACACGCAGGTTGACATATGACGTGTTCTTATTTTTGTGTTCTTATTTTCCTTGGTTCTCACTCCTTACTTTTATTCTTCTACATATTCTTCTACATTTCCTCAAGTCCTTTCCAGAACAAGGTGAACTGTAAACAAAACTAGATGATGAGGTTTGAAAGGGCCCTGCACCCACAATACATCCCCTGTCTATGTCTCCATTCGGGAAGTATTTTTTCCCCCACTTATGCTTTTGATTATATTTCTCTGTAAATTTGTTTTTAAGTCATTTTGTACATATGTGAATGCTCTGTTTCTCCCAGCTAGATGATACATTTTTTTTAGGACGGGGACTGTGTCTTTTATTTATTTATTTATTTATTTTTTGCAATCTCCCACTGATCCTAGAATGCTTGTCTACACATGGGTGGTGCTGGTGGTGGTGGTTGGGGGAGGGAGCGGGGTTGAATGTGCTGTCTAGGAAACACCACGGCCTCCGGCTGATGAACAACACATGCTTCTATTAGTTGATAGGACTTTACTGTGACCAGATGTTCTACAGTTTCCCCAAAGCTCCTTGCTTGGTGTGGTTAGGACTGTGGGCCTGAGATACCAGTCCTCAAGGCGTCTGTGGGCACAAGGGCAGGAGATTAAATTCTAAGCCCTTTGAGGGGGAAATCTTTAACATCTGGAAGGTTCTTGGGGATGTGAAATATTCTCCTTCAAGTCTCTTCCACCAGTAGAGACAGGGGCTGTGGGGGCTAGTGTCACAATCAGAAGGGATCCAGTGGTGGACATTTTCCTGGATGACAGGGAACTTGGCCCCATAGCCAGCACTGTAGCTGGATGCCCCAAGGGGAAAGGGATACAGCATCTCACAGGCATGAATCTCTGCAGGATGGGGCCAGTCTGAGTTAGAGCTGCTCTCCCTAGGGCTGGCAAGCCCACGCGGTCTTCTCAGCTCCACTGAACCCACTCCCTGGGAGCATGAGCTTGGGATACTTGGTCCAGGAAGGGGCTGTCCCATCCCTAAACTTAGTGCAGAACCTCCCAGGGAGTCTGCACTCCTTAGTCTTTCCTCCCCTCTCACCATACCCACCACCCTGACTTTGGGACTGATACAATGGCTCTCTTACCGCACTCTTTGTCTGTGATCTCACCGACTTCCAGTGCATCTTCCAAAGTGCGGGTGGAGGGATGCATCTGAGGGGTGAATCTGGCCGCGTCAAATGCTCTGAGACCTTCAGCGACTCCATAAAATCCAAACTCCCCATCTTGACTTACAAGGCCCTGGGGCTCTAAGCCCCCACGGGAGCGCCTGCTTCTGTCACTTTGCCACCCACACAGCATTTCCTCCAGGCACGCTGAGCTACTTGTCTGTGAATGTCCTAA
This sequence comes from Mirounga leonina, assembly GCF_011800145.1. NCBI lineage: Eukaryota > Metazoa > Chordata > Mammalia > Carnivora > Phocidae > Mirounga > Mirounga leonina. Next base: position 8,508,214 of record NW_023270777.1, on the reverse strand, counting down.
GCTTTCTCTTGTCTTTGTCTTCCCCTAGGCCCTGTCCTTGATCTAGATATCCTTTCTCCCTGACTTCCCAGGTGACTCATTGTTATTTTTAAGCCTACAGCGAAAGCATCTCCTCCTCTAAAAATATTTCCAGGATTCCCCTAGACAATGCGCACACCTCCGTGCCTCCTCAGCATCGCATGTAAACCTCGATCTTGGCCCCGACCACACCGTCTTTTAATTCTCCATGAACTTCTTGGTCTGTGCGGGTGACCGGTCTCCATCCTATATGCACGTGATCCAACTACTGCAGAGAGTTTGTATCTCTCTCAGGTTTAGTTTAGCTATATCCTTTGGCATTTCAAAAATTGCTGTAAGGAACAGACATTCAGTTGCTTAGCACATTTGTGGGAAAAATCCTGTGGATAGATTGACTGTTTTCTTACGCGGGATCCCCCCCTATGAAATTCCAGCCGAAGGAACAATAGTAAAATAAGCCGTTGACATTCTGCGTTGCCGGCTGGGTCCACAGTGATTCCAGTGACTCGCTACAAAGAAAGGCCACCGGAAAGAAATTAAGGACAGAGCTTAAGGATTGTCCTCCTCACTTCCAAGGGTGTTAATAGGGGATTCAATAAAAAGACCCTCCCCCTGACGCACCTCTCCAGCGAGGTCTTCCCCACAAGTACCAGTTCCTCGGTTTATGGAGAAAGAGCGCAGCTTTGGTGTGGTGGCCATGCTGACATTTTCATAACCTGGGTCTCTGGGTTCCTAGACAGTAGCTACCCTCATGGGGAGGAGCTAACACCACAGAATCCTTCTTTTGAGGACCATGGGGGTGTAAAAAACCAGGGGCTTTCAAGTAAGAGGGAAGGGAGACCATCCTCCAGAGGGATGAGGAATATCTCCCAACACCTCGGTGTTTCTCCAAGAACTTCCCAGAAGTTTCACACAGGAAGGGTTCCAAGTCTATTATTCATAGTAGTACGGTGTCTGTGTGCAGCTAGCTCCTTGGCAAGCATGCACATTTAGCTCTGGACTTTTCAATGACCTACAGAGGTTTGAGACTGTGCCAATCAGTTAGGCTTCTGGAAAAACTTGCTTTGAAAAACTACAAGGTCTTACTTCAAACAGTAATGTTTTACATGTTTCCTCCCTTCCCTGGTCACCGTGTTCCAATCATCCAGATGGAGTGGCCAAGACAAAACGTGGACTTTGGTTTCTGTCAGTACCTGAGCACTGTTCCCCCCCCCCCCCCCTTTTTTTTAAGAGAGAAAACTCCCTCTAATTGCTTAGCTATATATGTATTCCTTGGCTTCCAGTCATCTGCTTCCCTCTACCTAGTTGGACAGTTCATTAGAGCCAGGGCTGCTGGCTTGCTCCCTGGTTAGCTCGCACTGATGAAAAGTGTTTCATGACTGTTGCCTGAACTCTTAATCCTGGACAAGAGCTTTACAACCTAATCCCAGACACCAACTCAGTCCAGTACTCTTAATCATGCAGTGCACACATGCCTTAAACCCACTGAGCAGAGCAAATGCGTGATTCCCCATAATCTGCTTCCTCTACTTGCAAAGCCCGATGAACGCTTTTTTGCTAAGCCCAAGAATGCTTCTTGCTGGTTGCATACATGAAGTTAAGTGTGGCAGGAAATTCTGACTCAGCCAATCTGGGGGACTGTGGGTCATGGACACTGCGTTAAAACAGTCACACCAAAATATATGACCATATGGATCAACAGTTCTTACCAAGTATGGTGCTTAACAATACCCCTGACACCATCCTTCCTCTGTACGTATCCCTCATTCTATCTCTTTGGAGGGATCAGCTGCGGCTAAGGGATGGTGTGAACTTCAAAACCAGCCCAAGGCTGACAGGTGAGGTGAGCTGAAGATGTCATTCATTCAAGATGGTTTTTCAGGACTTATCAAACTCAAGGTCAAAGAACGTCACACATAGCTTCCATCTTTCCTTCACCGTGGTTGATCCTGATGAACGCTAATGCTGAGCACAAGTGCTACAGTGAAGAGTGGAGCTTCCCAAACTGTAGTGTGCAGGGGGCTTGTCCAAAAGCAGATTCTGATCCAGGAGGTCTGGACAGGGGCGTGCAGTGCTGCATTTCTGGCAAATTCCCTATGATGTCCATACTTCCGGTCCCTGGACTACACTTGGAGGAACAAGGCTGTAGAGAGCCTGACAGTAATAATCAAGAACCTTATAACAGAAAGGAAGGACCAAGTTTAAGCCGTAACAAATACAATTGCTTAGTTGAGTTTTGCCCACCAGGTTGCCATGACTCCAAGTAACTAACTGCAGTTGTTCTCAGAGTTGTTGGGGGCATTATATGCTTTTTCCAAAACGATAATTACCCAAGAAAAATACTCAATTGTCTAAGTCTTTATTTCCTAAACCGTGTACTGATGACCACAAAGGAACTTCAGCTGAGAGAATTTTGAGAAATGCTGATTGCCATCAGCCCTCCTGGAGACTCACTGCACACAGTCACAATAATAAAGGTTCTGACAAGTCCTGCATTAAGAAAAAGACCCGTTTAACTCTACTCAAACTGTTCCTCAAACTTATTTGGCCATGAACTCTTTTTGTTGTTGTTCTTAAAATGATACTAACTCCCAAAGCAACGGATTTTGGTGGTGGGTGGAAATGCTGGTTTGATTCACGAGGAATTGCCTGACCGTGGTGGGGGAGAACATTTCGATCTCTGCAAGGCAGAATTCCCGCTCTTTCCTAATGTGCCGTGTTCCTCCCTGCCTTCATGTATTTGCCCACGCAGTCTTCTCCCCCCATGAATAGATCTGTTTGCTTCCTTGATGTTACGTGTTGGATTAACTTTGTTGTAGCCTATGTTGTTTGTGCATAGAGATCAGCCAGGCCCTTTGAAAGGTTGCTGAATCATTCATCCAGCAGCATCCTGGCTGGGGATTAATTGGGTGCAGCTGAGGTGCTGCGGGTGTTAAACGCCTTTAATACGATGGGGAAGCTGCCGAGAAGCACTTAAAATTTCCTGGAACCAGGAAGCGCCCTTAAGCTGGAGGCTTTGGGCAGCTTGTTGTAACTAAAAGGAGGGCAACTAGAAAGACAATTTTTATTCCATTTTTCATTAGAAAAACAATATTACTACAGAATTAATGGGCTTCTGTTTAAAATAGTTGTAATTAGAGGATGAGGGAATGGGTTATCAGAAGATGATCACAAGTCAAATAAGAGCTAAAATACTCCTCTGTACCTAGGCTGCTGGGGCTTTTTTCTTTGCTTTATATTGATTTGTATTTATGTTACGGGAAATACAATGTTTACTTAATTTTGGAAGTATAATGCATATTGCCATTCCTTCCTAAAATTTTACTAACTGCCAGGGAGCGAACCTCTCTGTAGTGATTTTATTACCCTGAGAAAATGCATACGCCCCCTGGTGGTGGGGACTGATGCAGGGGCAAGACACCTCACCTAATTGCCTCTCCTCCGTACCTTTCTGCATCTTACCCATTCCTCGGAGCCCCCCTCAAGTCCTGACCTCTGTAGGGAAGTCTCCAGGACGACCCCTGGCTCTCTCCCTCCAGGGATCTCGCAGTTAAACAGCCTCTCCCCCACAGGTGAACACCTCTTTCAAAACACGTCCCATTTGTTAGTCTCGCTTGGTTGTCCAGAAGCTCCTCCTGGGACCGAGCTTATCCTTTTATTATTATTTTTTAAACTGCACAAATCAAACCATGGACATTTTCTTTTCTCTCCCTCCCCCAGAATAGTTTTTGATGTCCATTTTCACGTACAGGGGATCATGCCATATAGATTGCTCTTTATTCTGTATCCCACTCTGCAATATATCTTACAGGCAAATGCACGCTAGTCATAGAGATGTGATAAAATAAAGATTTTATTTATTTGAGACAGAGAGTGAGAGAGAGAGAAAGAGCCCACAAACAGGGGAGGGAGGGAGAGGGAGAAGCAGACTCCCCGCTGAGCAGGGAGGCCTGAGCAAGGAGCTGGACTCAGGGCTCAATCCCAGGACCCCGGGATCAGGGCCCGAGACAAAGGCAGATGCTTAACCGACTGAGCCATTGAGGTACCTGGAGATTCTTTCTTTTTAACCAGCACATAGATTCCATTGTATGGAGGTCCTTTATTTATTTATTTATTCATTCATTCATTCATTCATTCATTCATTCATTCTTATGTTAATCCCCATACATTACATCATTATTTTTAGATGAAGTGTTCCATGATTCATTGTTTGTGCATAACACCCAGTGCTCCATGCAGAATGTGCCCTCCTCAATACCCACCACCAGGCTAACCCATCCTCCCACCCCCTCCCCTCTAGAACCCTGTTTGTATGGAGGTCCTTTAAAAAAAATTTTTTTTCCCTATTGAATGACACTTAAGTTCTTTATGAATTCTGTCTTTTGCTTCTTGTGTACTCCCCCCAGAGCTAGCGCCTTCCATTCTACTGCAACAGGTGGGCTGGTTCCTTCCCAGAAAGGTTTGGTCTTTGGTCATGGCCAAATAATGGGTGATGCTAGCTAGCGGCCGTGTGGGGCCACACGGGTTAGATGATGTTGGTGATGGAGAGGATTCCTGGAGAAACCGTTCTGGATGTTCTGGGGGTTGGGCAGTGTGGATGAAAAGCCTGGGGTCCCACCTGGAGAGGAGGAAGAGAAGCAAAATCAATGACCGTGATCCTTCAGGACCTCACGTGGTCTTGTGATGCAGAGTCACAAAAAGATTTTCAGAATACCTCCTCGGCTTTCTGAGATGAGAGGAAAGGATGGGCTGCTAGATCAGGGCTGGGGGTCCAGGGGCGTGCTCTGTGCCTGGAGTGAACCAATACAAGAAAGATGGAGAGAGCTTCGGATGTTCAGCCGTTCAAGAGGGCTGAATTGGAAGGAAATGATGCCAAGGTGCCTTCCAAATTATTTACCTTGTTGATTATTTCTCCCTTTTACCAACAAAATAGTAACATGCAGCTGTGCGCTTTCCTGTGTAAACTTTAAAAAGTTTGGTGATGGGATGAACAACAGATTCTCCTGAAACGAGTTTCAGAATTATGCCTGGCACTTCACAAGGCACCCATTCATATAAATCGGCTAGATTGCATTTTCACACACACACACACACACACACACCCCAGCCCACAGCTTGTTGCTACATGTGATTTTTAAACAAGCTCTTGAGACGATAATCTTCGGATGCTGCCAAGCTGGTTTCCTTCCTGTTGGCATAAAATGCCCCAAAGTTACTTCCTGTCATTCTTGACTGTCTTCCTATTTACTGATAACTTCTCAGTGCACAGCCTAGAGTGAAACAGAAATACAGTGAGTATATTTCAAATAATGGGATTTTCCTGTACATGCTTCTGGGATAATGGCCCCAACTATGCCCCTGGGAACAAATTAACGGCAAAGGTTTGCATCAGTGACTTGGATTTCCTGCTGAATTTGCTTTGAAAGAGCAAATACGTGTGGAATGAAGCTGCTTTGTAGGTTTCCTCTTTATACAAGTCCTGCCTTCTGCCTTAATCACCTGGATTGACTCTCTAAAAGCACAAATGGATGTAGTTCACTGAAGAGCATTTCGGAAACATGTGCTTTTCCTGTGATGATGTGTAATTAATCACCTCCAGGCAAGGCAAACAAGTCAAGGTGGCTTTTAAAGCCTCTTGTCAGTCTTTCTTCTTCTCTTCCTGTCTTGTTCCTGTCAGAAGACTCTGTGCTCGCCTCTGATTTTTCTCTGCTTCAAGCCTAATGTGATCACAGAAGTTTCATCAGAGGCTGCTTTGAACCCCCATTCCCTCCTCCAGATGCAAAGGCCAAGTCCACGTGACAACGGACCCTGGGATGAGAAAAGGCAGCTGTGTGAATCCACACGCACATGAGTCTCGGCAACACGCTTCCTCCCTTCCCCTTCTCTCTGTGCCCAAGCATGAATCCCTTTAAGCCCAATCGTTGGTCTCGGCACTACCTGGTGGCGACACCTTCTGCCAGGGAACGTTCCACTCTTGGCCATGCATAATGGGATAGGGATTCTCAGAACACACCTGCAGCTAAAGCCCCATTTATCAGGCCCAGAAACATTCTGTTCTCTGATGAGACAACTCAAAACAATAATGCGCAGATTGGGAAGATTTAGGGGCAGGACGGAGGTGGGTGCGCCTGTGTTCACCCATAAGTCACTGTCTGGCATTGACATCCCAGAAGTAAGTGCCTTGCTCTAAGGGATTGAATGGTACCCTCCCCAAAAGACGCTGGAGTCCTAACTTGACGTATCTGTGAATGTGACCTTGTTTGGAAAGAGCATCTTTGCCAATGATCAGCTTATGATGAGATCATTAGGGTGGGCCTGATTCAATATGGCTGGCATCCTTACGAAAAGAAGAAATTGGGCCACAGAGACAGGCATCCACCCAGGGAGAAGGCCAAGTAGGATGAAGGCAGAGGTCGGCGGGATGCTTTTACAATCCAAGGAACAAGTATTGCTAGAAAACCCCCAGAAGCTCGGAGAGAGGCATGGACCAGGTCCTGCCTCCCAGCCCCCAGTAGGAACAGACCCTGCCTACCCCATGAACGTGGACATCTAGCCTCTAGAGTTTGGAGACCTTAGATTTCTGTTGTTCCAAGCCACTCAATTTGTGGCCCTCAGAAACTATTATAGTCATTTTTCGAGAAGTAGCCAAAGATTGAACAATGTAGAGTATATGGGTATGCTCAGACCGTCATAACCGCATACCACCCGATGGCTTAAACCTCAGAATATCATTTTCTCACAGTTCTGGAGAAGTCCAAGATCAAAGGGTGGCCAGAACTGGTTTCCCCCAAGGTCCAGTCTCCTTGTTTGCACGGTCTTGCTGCCTCTTCACATGGCCGGCCCTCTCCCTGTGTGCCCCTGGTGTCTCTTCCCCTTCTTAAGGGACACCCGTCGTCACTGGATTGGAGCTCACTCTGACGGCCTCATTTTAACACGTCACCTCTTTAATGATCATATTTCCCAATACAGTCACATTCTGGGGTGCTGGGAGTTGGGACTCCAACGTGTGGATTTGGGGGGACCAAATCCACAGCCTGTGGATTCCTATGGCTGTCCATAGGAATCCACAGCCTATGACACGGAGGACAGGGGCCATGTGAAGCAGCTAGGGGTGGAGGGCCAGGGCCTTTGAGGACACAGGCCATCTATCGGACCAAGCATGCCAATTGATTCCTGAGGACCGACGCGTTGGGTATACTGTGCTGAGTCAGTATTAGGGATCCAGATAGCTTGTCTCATCGTAGCCTCACATTAACGAACCTAGACTTGCTCAGGCTTCGGTTTTTTTCTGGGTTTGGCATAGCAGTTCTGGACAGCCTCAGGATGACCTGCTGACATTGCCCCAGGCTGAGCCAAAGCGCTCCGAGGCCCAGGCTTCCTGCTCTGCTTGCCCCAACCGGTCAAGATCATTACCTGGGCAGAAGCTGGGACTAGGGTGCTGCTTTGGGTCCTGTGCCTGCTCTGTCCGATCCATCCTGCCTGAGGGAGGCTGAAGACCCAGATGGGGGCGGGGAAGGAAGACAGATAGAGGAAGAGGGAGGGGGAAAGAGAACCAGAGAGAGCGAGGAGCCTCTAGGGCCTTCAGAGGACCTGCCCAGTACTGATTCTGAGCCCATGCCTTGCAGACCCACCTGTGCGTGCCTCTTCTTGGCAGCTTTAAAGAACAGATTGAGCTCATGCTTGCAAAGCTAACGAGGCTTCTGGCGGTCGAGGTGGATGTTCAAGAGGAGTCAGAGAGCGGTGTTTGGGATTTGCTGTCCTGGATGCACCAAAGGGCAACATTGGTTGCTTGGCCAGAGGTGAAGGAAGGAAACAAGGCAAACGGAGCCGTCCCTGCCTCCCCAAACTATCTCTCTCCTCTGCGTCGCTGTTTGATTTGGGACCTATAATAGGATAATGGAAACTAAAAGCATTTTTTTTTTTCCTGGTAAGATCTAAACAGTAGCAGCCGTAATATATTATTCCAGAGCACAAATGCTAAGTTAAGAGAAAGGGGAAATGATGTATTTTTAAAGAGCTCTTATTTGGTTCTAACTTAAAAGCAACAGTGTAAATTTCTTTCAAGTAATGTTGCCTTAATTATTCATTTTCCTTGGCACTAGTTAAAAAGCCAAGTAATGACTTCTGTCTCTTTATATTTAGTCTATTATTGTTTGAAAAAGGCCAGAGGAAGGCCAGAGCAGTGCAAAAATGATATTTGCTTTTTTTTTTTTTTATTACCAACAGCCAGTGTAAAGGGTAATATAATCACCAGCAGCTGAGAGACAATGACATTTTTATAGACCTTCTGGCAACACTGGAGTGTGAAAGAGCCTGACAGGTATTTGGCTTTCCAGGCTGTTCTTTCAACTGCATTTCCCATCAGACACACTGCTGGGCGGGCAGCTCGAGGCGAACCCCATGTCTCCCTCCAGATAGCCTTGTAGGAGCCTGACCAGCAGCTGTCTGTTTAAATTTCGTGGTTTTATAAATGGGAACCAAGGACGAATGCTTCCAGGACCGCCGTTTGCACAGTCCTGCAGGACACTGGTCCTCGTCCGTGGGACTTCAGTTGGATTCTCATATTCCTGGCAGACTTCAAAAGCTGGAGAACATTACCATTGCGCACTGGGACGTGGATGGCTCATTATAATTTGGAACGCTTGCTCTTTAAACGTGGTCTGTCTGTGGGGTCATCTGAAAACCGGTTTGTGCGTGAGAACCCATGTTGCTCCTTCTTTACCGAGGAGGAATTTGTGTGAGGCTACTTTCTCCTCACCCCGCAATCTGGGGAAGACCCTGCTTTATGGGATCTTTCCAGGCTGTGCAATTTGAGACCTAAGTGGACAATCCAGGCATTTAGAACTCTTCAGCTTGGACAGAAAAACAAGGATCAGATTTGCACTGTGAAATCAGGCAGTTCAGATGTAGGACAACTGACGTGGGCGCCCGTTTTCCTTTTGCTCTTTTGACCTGGGGAGAGTGTCAGGGTGCCCCTTGCACCTTCAGAGAAACCAAACATTTTATTCTGCTGTTCCTGGTGGGCTATGGAGTCTTAATATTCTTGTGTAAATTATCAAAGATGTCTTGCTTTGCCTGTGACCACAGAACACGAGGGACCAAAAGTTGACAGGTGAAGCCAGGGCATGAAAAGATACAGCAGTAATAAACACATGAGCTAAAGTTAAGAATATAGACTTTCATAAAGGTGGCCCGTTTATTACAGGGACTTTTTTCTTCTTTTTCATTTTGTTCTGTCTCCTTAAGCCATTGGTTGGATTCTCTGGGAATTCAAAGTCGGGGCTCTTGTGCCTTTGGTGAAATCAATCCCTCTTTGGGATTCTGTGGGGAATGAGAAAGCATGTTGCTTTATCTTGTCATAAGTATTCAGGAAGGATTTCCTACCCATTTCCCTTCCTACAATAGTGATGGTCCCTCTTTTTTTTTTTTAATTATTATCATTTAAACATTTTTAAAATTTTTTAAATATTTTATTTATTTATTTGAGAGAGAACGAGCCAGAGAGAGCACAAGCAGGGTGAGGGGCGGAGGGAGAAGCAATCTCCCCGTTGAGCAGGGAGCCTGAGGCAGGACTCGATCCCAGGACCCCGGGATCATGACCTGAGCCACCTTGGTTAGCGTAGTTGGATAAAATTTCTACCTACTCTTCCCAGAATCAAGTTTCTGAAATAGAAATGCTTAGATCAGAATAGTGTCTTGCATCCACCCTCCTTATTATACAGATGAAAAGAGATCTGAAGCCTAGGGAGCTTTAGCGACTTGCACAATGGGGCTGAGATAATCAGGGAGCAGAACCAGAAGTAACACGAGGTGCCCACCTAGTGCTCCCACACTGTTTCTCAATCCTCCTGCCCCACCCACTTTAATGTATATTTTGATCTCGCATGGGGCAAGGATGCTAGAGATGATAAAAGAATTTAGTTCTAATGATCGCTGCTGAAAAAAAAAATCACAAGCGCCAAAAATGCTTGATCCTTTCGACTATGATTGCAAATTAACTCTGGGACAGGGTTTGGTTTTTAACTCTGGCAAAAAATGGCCAATGGAATTATTTGTTTTTCTCTCGAGATACTTACCTTGTGCAAAACAAGAAGTTTTGACCTGTCCAAGAGGCAATTTATCATCCTTGCTCATTGTCATACCTTCTCCAGCTTCCTGGGAATTGAACACATGCGCATTTAGAAAGAAGTGTCCTTGAGAGAGATACCTGGGGTATCACAGTCACTGATTTCAAACGGCATTACAAAGCTATAGTAATTAAAACAGTATGGTACAATGGAGTATTATTCAGCTATAAAACAGAACAAGATCTTGCCATTTACAACATGCATGGATCTTGAGGGCTTTATGCTAAGTGAAATAAGACAGGCGGAGAACACAAATACCATAGGATCTCACTTATCTGCGGAATCTAAAACAAACCAAAACAGGGGCGCCTGGGTGGCTCAGATGGTAAAGCGTCTGCCTTCAGCTCAGGTCATGATCCCAGGGTCCTGGGATCGAGCCCCACATTCAGGCTCCTGGCTCAGCGGGGAGCCTGCTTCTGCCTCTCCCTCTGCCTCTCCCCCTGCTCGTGCTCTTTCTGTCTGTATCTCTGTGTCTCAGATGAATAAATAAAATTAAAAAACAAATAAATAAAACAAACCAAAACAAAGACCAAACTCGTAGATATAGAGGAGAGATTGGTGGTTGCCAGAGGCAGGGGTTTGGGGATTAAGAGAAATTTGTGTGTGTGGTCAAAGGTACAGATTTCCAACTATAAAATCATGGAGACGTAACATACAGCATGGGGACGATCGTTAATGATACTGTGTCGTATATTTGAAAGTTGCTAAGAGAGTAGATCTTAACAGTTCTCATCACAAGAAAAGAATTGTTTAACTATGTGTGGTAACAGATGTTGATCAGATTTATTGTGGGAATCATTTCACACTATGTACAAATATCAAATCATTGTGTTTTACACCTGAAAGCAATATAATGTTGTCAGTTAGACCTCAAAAAATAAATAAAAGAAAGAGGTATCTTCCTGGATGTGTGTAAGTATGTCCACATATATGGACTCTATTGTTTAATCATTTGGAGGCCGGGCCACTCCCCCTCCCCACGACCTGGGCATCAGCTCTAACACTGTGTTGCCCTTCAGGCTTGCTATGGCCACCAGATAAAATATGGGAGACCAGCAAACTTCCAATTTTAGATAAGCAATGAATACTTTTGAAGTATAAGTGTATGTGACATTTGGGACATTTATACTAAAAAAAATAGTCATTGCTTTTCTGAAAGCCAAATGTAATGGAACACCCTGCATTTTTATTTGATTTTATTTGAATCAGAACCCAGGTCTGAGCATGGTAACAGCATCCCCCCCGCCCACCCCCCCACCCGTTGCTGGTGTCCAAGTGCTTCTCCAGTCCCCTCTGGTTCCCTGAAATGTGCCCACAGTTCTGTGAGCGTTCGTTCCCTCCATGGAGAGCGCTATAATCTTGGCTAGATTCTGTTTCATTCTGGAACCCTGACTGGGCCTGTTTCCTTCTGGGATCCATTGCCCATACATAGCCCGCCAACGTTAGGACTGGGCAAACGGCTGCTCTCGGGGCTACAGGTCCTAAGATAAACTAAAACTTTCAGGCAACCTCTGAGTGAGCGAATAAGCCTTCTGGAATCAAGATGAGTCTGGGCGAGGGGAGGATTGAGCAGAGGGAAAGCACACTGGGCTGCCATCTCAGCCAAACTCCGGGACTGAATCGCTCGCTGTACTTTGTCCCTCGGGCCAGAGTCTTAACTTTTCAGCCCTTTTCTATTCTAGGCAGCCAGGAGAGCTAAAGCGTGTCTTTTCTTCATTCATTCAACAAACGTGGATAGAACCCTGCTATGGGCCAGGCTCTGGCCAAGATGCTGTTCTTTTCGATCTACTCTGTTCCTACTTTTGTGTTTGTCACTTTTGATACATTTCCAGGGACAGTCACAGCCTATGCAGTGTTGAGCCAGTTCCTCCTGGCTGGGTCTAGGGATCACGGCATACTTTTCCTCTCACCAAATAGGTGGTTGCCAAACTACTAGATTCTGACAGCTTGTGACAAGTTCTGTTTGTTGCCCGAAAATCGAGAGGAAATTCTATCCTACCAACCACTCCCTTGGGTTTTTGCTGGGTGAGGGTATGGTGATGATTCCCATTTAAAATGATGCTCAACAAAGGGCTTTGTCCCAAATGCAGGAAGCTGTGTAGGTCAGCAAATCCTGCAAGAAGAAGTGGGGAACAAGTACGACCCGTGTCCGAGATTTGCTCTGGCTTAATTCCCCCAACAGCATATTCAAATATGCATAGGGTTTGGAAGGAAAATCATCTTTTTTGGCCACTAAATTCATCAAGCTTGGAAGCTTTCCAAAGCAGGGGATATATTTCCAATATTTCTGTATCCTCAGGACCCAACACAGTGGCTGGCACAAAGGATGTATCTTGAATTAATGTGAGTAGCTTGTATTAGCAGGGAAGTAGGCTTTGCAAAAATCGGTGAATTCCCAGATGGCTGAGTTTGGCGCATAAGTGCTAAGTTTTAACTTGAACCTTGTTTTCACCTTTTTTTTTAAGATTTTTATTTATTTATTTGAGAGAGAAAGGGAGAAAATGAGAGGGTGCACAGGAATGGGGGGAAGGGCAGAAGGAGAGGGAGAAGCAGACTCCCCACTGAGCAGGGGGAGCCCTATGCGGGGCTCGATCCCAGGACTCTGAGATCATGACCTGAGCCGAAGGCAGATGCTTAACCGACTGAGCCACCCAGGTGCCCCTATTTTTACATTTTAAATCAATTTCATTGAGGTATAATTTACACGCAATAAAATGCACCCTTTCAGTGTAGAGCCTGATGAATTGGCAAATGTATACATCCATGTCACCCCCTTCCTAATCAAGATGTTGCAGGATCACAGGGTTCTTGTCTCACACAATCCAAGAATGAATCTCGTGGACACAAAAGAGGGAAGTGAAGTAAAAGTTTATTAAGTGAAGGTGAGAGCAGAAAGGAAAGAAAAAGCTCTCTAGCATGAGAGGGGTCCAGAATGGGTTGCCCCTGAGGGATTTTAGGGCTGGTCTTTTATTGAGAACTGACCAGGAAGCCTGTGGCCTTGAGATTCTTGTGCCATCTTGGTTTAAGCAAGGACTATTGATAACACCCTTAATGACTTACTTCTTTGAGGTTTGGTCATTTTCTGTGATTACAATGTAGCCACCAAAGAAAAATACTCCCTAACATCCGAGGCCAGGTGGCTCTTGTTCACTCTGGCTTAGTGCTTCTACCTGCCAGGAATAGTTTCAGAGCCTAGTCAGGGGCTCCCAACGTCTCCCTTCCTATACCTTAACCCCTTCTTCCTTACTCAAAGATATAGACCATCTCCACCACCCCCAGAATTCCTTTGTGCCCCTTTATAGTCCACTCTCCCCACATGATCAATTTGGATGGGAGGTTGTCTAAAACACGCTCCCTCTGCTTCATTTCAACAAGGATATTGAACCATCCAAAGGCTTCATTATGAACATCAGTTCTTGTGGTATCTTCAGAAGTGGGTGAAAGGATTAAAATATTTTGCATCTTGGGTACCTGGGGGGCTCTGTGGGTTGAGTGTCTGACTCTTGATTTTGTCTCAGGTCATGATCTCAGGGCTGTGGGATCAAGCTCCATGTTGGGAGCAGGGAGTCTGCTTGAGATTCTCTCTCCCTCTGCCTCTGCCCCCCCCCCCCACTGTCTCTCAAATAAATACATACATAAATAAAATCTTTTAAAAATATTTTACCTCTTTCCTAAATGAGCCTGAGGGGCTTTGGCTTGGAAGATTCTGTTTGCCTTTGCAAAAATTTTACATCTCTTCTCTAATCAATACCTGTTACTTTTACCACATGTGTCATTTTTTTTTTTTTAAATCCACGTTCCTGTTTCTAGCAGCATGTCTGCCCATGTCCTCATTGGCCTCCTCAAATCCGTGGTGGGTTGTAAAACTGAATAATCCATCTTATCAGAATTGCTTTAAAACAGAAGCAAATAGGGTGTTCTTATGAATAAATGTGTCCAGATTTAGTGTTCAGACTTGGTGGGATATCTCTATTCAACTGTCTTTTTATCTTTTCTGCTCTCAGCTTTGGATATCCGAAGCCTGATGTCCTCAGCCCCACGTTGACCCACGAGAGGAAGCAAATCAATGGGATTTTAGATCATCTCAGATGCTTTATCCAGAAGGTAAATGATACGGTTTTTGTCTGAGATGCAAGCCTATTCGCTGGAGGGGAGGTGGGTGGGGGGATGGGGTAACTGGGTGATGGAAACAAACTGAGGGTTGCTGGAGGGGAAGTGGGTGGGGAATGGGGTAGCTGGGTGATGGGCATTAAGGAGGGCACGTGATGTAATGAGCACTGAGTGTCCTATGCAACTGATGGATCATTGAACTCTACCTCTGAAACTAATAATACACTGTATGTTAATTAATTGATATTAAATTTAAAAAAAAAGCGAGTTTACCTTGGAGGTGATTCCGGGGAGCACCACTAGGGGTCAGTGGAAGTTGGACAACACAGGAAAGGGAAGGTGTCCTCCTGAGTTGGTGACTTCAACAGGCAACTGGGGATCGCAGAGCAGAGTGCACTTGGCACCTGACAGATGAGGAAGCAGCAGCTTTTCTCACTGACGTCCCTGCCCATGGCCATTGATGACTGGTCGAGGGCTGCCCGCATAGCCTGCCCAGTGCACGGGCCAGATGACAAAAAGCACAGTGCCAGAGAAAGCCAGATGTTGCAGGAACTTGAAGTAAGAAGCCATCGAGCTGACTCAGAAAGGTGAATGCCTGCAGAAGGGCTATGGGCTGGGCACCAAGAGCATCTGCTACACCTGACACATAGTTCTCCTTCTCCAGTCCTACCAGGCAGCTCTCAACAGGAGGGTACTGAGTCTGGCTTGTCAGTTTTTATTTATTTATTTGAGGGAGGCAGGGCGGGGCAGAGGGAGAGGGAGAAGCAGACTCAGTGCTAAGCAGGGAGCCCAACGTGGGGCTCAATCCCAGGACCCTGGGATCATGACCTGAGCCGAAGGCAGATGCTTAACGGACTGAGCCACCCAGGTGCCCCATAATTGAATGCCATTTTGATTTCCCTTCCTTGCTGATAAGCTCCTTGAATTGCTAGCTCTGTCCCTGGGTTGGGCTCATTAGGACACAACACGCTCTTCAGGTGTGTGGACAGAGAGCAGGTTATCTACAGGTAATTCCCATAATAAAGAGACTGTCATTTGGAGGTGGAAGTCTTTCATATAATTCATTCTTGGGCAGAATCATCTTTCTTTCCCTTTCAACCCCAAACATCTCCCTGTCTGTTGTGGAGGTCTGGAAGTACCTCAACCTGCTTTAAGAACCTCTTAGGACCCAATGTTGTCAATGCGTACTCTCCTCTAGTAAACCTCCCCCAAGGGGGCCCATTCTCTGGTTTCATCTTGGAGGCAAAGGTCCAGCTGTTAACGCCAACCTCCCTATTGAGAGTGGGAGGGCAAGAGGGATAGGAGAGTCCTAATAACGATAGCTTTTTAAAATGGATTTGTAAGTAAAATATCCCATGACTTCCTGGGGAATCACTCCTCTTGTTGTATTTGTTGTGTTGGGGAAAACCTGGCACTTTGGAGTTCTTCATCAATTGTTACACTTTCCTTTTACCAAGAATTTACAATTTCTTTTTTTTTTGTTTTTTGGTTTTTTTTTAAAGATTTTATTTATTTATTTGAGAGAGAGAGAGAGCGAGCATGAGCAGGGGAGGGGGGCAGAAGGAGAAGCCGACTCCCCACTGAGGAGGGAGCCTGATGCAGGACTTGATCCCAGGATCCTCAGATCATGACCTAAGCTGAAAGCAAACACTTAACCGACTGAACTACCCAGGCGCCCAAGAATTTACAATTCTTGTTGTGTTATTGATATACTTTCTTGTTTTTCAGGGGTTTAGGGCTATCATGATTTCAAATATTTAGAGATCTTCCTCCACTTACATTGGGGTTACATCCAGATAAACCCATCATAAGTTGAAAATACTGTCCATTTGAAGGGCATCTGGATGGCTCAGTCTGTTAAGCTTCTGACTCTTGGTTTTGGTTGGGTTGTGATTGATCTCAGGGTGGTGAGATCGAGCCCCACATCAGGCTCCATGCTCAGCGCAGAGTCTGCTGGAGATACTCTCTCTCCCTCTCCATCTGCCCCTCCCCCGGCCCACATGCACACACATGCTCTCTCTTTAAATAAATAAATAAAATCTTTTTTTTAAAAAAGAAAATATCGTCAGTCAAAAATGCACTTACTACACCAGACCCCAAACATCATAGCTTAGCCTAGCCTACCTTAAATGTGTTCAGAGTATTTACATTACCCTCCAGTTGGGCAAAATCATCTAACATAAAGCCTATTTTATAATAAGGAGTTGAATATCTCATATAATTTGTTGAATACGGTACTGACAATGAAAAAAAATGTTGTATTGGAGCAGATTAGTTAGACATGTATCAGTTGTTTACCGTCATGGTCACATGGCTGACTGGGTGTGTGTCTCGCTGGACCTGCCCACCATCACGAGAGAGGACTGACCACATACTGCTCGCCTGGGAGAAGATCCAGATTCAAAATTCGAAGTATGATTTCTACAGAATGTGCATTCCCTTTGCACCTTGTAAAGTCGAAATGTCAGTAAGTTGAGCCATAAGCCAGGGACCAGTTGTATATTCAAATTACATATATATTATATGTATAATATATATAATTTCAAATTACATACATTTATAACTTATATATAATTCAATTGTATATAATATATAATTCAAATATATATATTTCAAACCCATATATAATTTTAACAGGATATTCAAAAGGGGGTACATATACAGGTGTTTGTTCAATCCTTTTTTTTTAAGGATTTTATTTATTTATTTCACAGAGACACAGTGAGAGAGGGAACACAAGCAGGCGGAGTGGGAGAGGGAGGAGCAGGCTTCCCGCGGAGCAGGGAGCCCGATGTGGGGCTCGATCCCAGGACCCTGGGATCATGACCTGAGCTGAAGGCAGACGCTAAATGACTGAGACGCCCAGGCGCCCCTCAATCCGTCCTTTGAACCAAAATCTTATTTTATTGTTTAATGATATACTCCATACTGTTTATTATTATGATGATATTAAAAGCAGTAAGAAGAATCTCTATGCACTGACATGATAAGATAAATATAAAATAAAATCTGTCGGGGCGTCTGGGTGGCTCAGTCGATTAAGCAGCTGCCTCCGGCTTTGGTCGTGATCCCAGAATTCTGGGATTGGGCTCCCTGCTCAGTGGGGAGTCTGCTTCTCCCTCTCCCTCTGCCCCTCCTCCTCCTGCTTGTGTGTGTGTGTGCTCTCTCTCAAATAAATAGATGTCTTAAAAAAAAGAAAAAAATCTGTCAATAAAAGGAGTTACAGAATAGTAGGTTTGTAGTAAAGAGTTAACAACCTCTCTTTCTCTCCCCTCCACCCCTTCCTTGTCTCCTCTCCTCCCTCTCCCTTGGTTTAGGAAAGGTCTGGAGAAAGCACACCAAATATCTAATAGTGTTGTGGTGAACTGAATTGTCTTCCACACCCCCTGCCCCACCATTCATATGTTGAAACTTTAACCCTTAATAGGATAGTATGTGGAGTGGGACATTTGGGAAGTGATTAGGGTTGAGAAGGTCATGAAGATGGGGCCCTCATGATGGGATAAGTGCCCTTATAACAAGAGACACCAGAGAGCTTGCTTGGTCACTCTGTCCAGGCCATGTGAGTACACGGCAAAAAAATGGCCTTGTACAAGCCAGGAAGAGGGCTCTCCCCAGAACCCAACCACGTGGCGCCTTAATCTTGGACTTTTAGCCTCCAAAACTGTAGAAGGGATGAAGAGGAGACTTAAGTCCCCGCCCTCTGGATACTGGGCAGTGTTTGCAGTAACAGAAACTGGGCGGGGCGGGGGGGGGGGGGGGGCGAATAGTCAGGTGGGCGGGGAGCTGAAGTAGGGGAAACCATCTGTCTCAGCCTGCTGGGAATAGATCTTTGGAGGATCGTGTCTCAAGGGTCAGATGAGTGAGAGATGAGAGATACAGGAAAGTGTGCGGGGGCCGGCGCCCTCAGGTAGACACATGCAATGACAAACCCATGGAATAGTGGGGCAAGAAATGGCTATGGCTACCTTCCCTCATGTCCCATCCACTTCTGCCCACTTCCTGGCTGTCCCCACCCAATCACTGAGATGTATTCTCCAGTGAGTAGAGTTAAACCACATTAAAAAGCTATACCTGTGAGTGTTTTCTGGCACTCTCCTCTCCACATATTTCTAAAGCTTCTTCTCCCAGTAGCTGAGTCCATGCAGCTGTGTAGGTAAGGGGATTCAGAGGGATTCATGGCCATTGGAAGATAGGCAGAATTTCGTCCTGTGTTCCTGGAACAAGCATATGAAGTTGCTGTAATACACCTCTCCTTCTTCTCCCACATAGAAGCTAAGTTCAGCTGGGGAGACTGCAAACCCCACTTTGGTCTTGAGGTCTCCTAGCGAATGACCAAGATGGCTTCCACCAGATGGCCTTCAGTAAGGAGTAACTGAGCTGGATGAATTATTATTATTATTACTGATGTCATTTCCATTTAGCTATTCTTTCTTCATTCTTGATCCCCTGCTATAATACTATCTAGTATTGAAATGCTACCATAACCCTAAAAAAAAGCCTGGGAATTTGATAGCTTGTGGGAAGGAATGAGACTATTGCTTAAATGTCCTAAGGTTTAAATGTGTTAATATAAATCTGATAATAATGCTTGTTCTGCATTTCAGATATTCCCGAGAGTGCTTGGGAAAAAAAGAAAACTAATTTATATTCTATGTACTAATTGCTTCAGAAGTTGATGGAACGTTGAGCTGACATGGGTGTTCCATTATTTTTGGTATGAATATTTAAAAAAAAAGATTATTCACTTTTATGTGCCTCACAAAAATGCAGGAATTCAAGCACATTGAGTCTAAGGATTTTTATTGATTGACTGATGTACACCTACTTCTAAAACATTAAAGGAGTTCTTTGCCACCTTGATGCTGGGAGATCATGATTCTGCTTGGCAGAATCTCAAAATGTGTTCCTGGGACAAATACTCAAATATGTTCTAAGTCTGCAACAGTCAAAAGTAACTCTTCAATTCAAATCCTAAATATTTGGCCTGTTTCTTGGTAGCAAAACCATCTACACTTCCATTTCCCTTTGAATCATCAATGCAAGAGTATTGCTATAGCATAAAACGCTGTCAACAGAGATCTTAGAATTTTTTTCGGCCTTGCTTCTCCATTTTTCAGGGGAAACACTTAGACTGTCAAAAATAATTACTATAATGTTGTCATCTGATATGGAAAGTCTGACAAATACCATTTTCTGATTTAGAAGCAGTAATTTACAAGGCCCTGGGATCAAAAAGGAATTCCTCTCAATTCTATTCTTGACAACATCTCTGCTTTCCCTGGCTTAGTTGAGATTAATCCTGTCTCTTCCTACAAAATCTGGCTCAAAGCTCACCTTCCTGCGGGCAGTCTAGTCTGAGAAACTCTTCCCTGTTTTCCTCTCTTCTACCTTAAACAATCCTCTGTTAATATTTACACTGTGCATAGGGCGCCTGGGTGGCACAGTCAGTTGGGCATCTGACTCTTGATTTTGTCTCAGGTCATGATCTCAGGGTCCTGGGATCAAGCCCAGGTTCTACTCTCAGAAGGGAGTCTGCTTGAAGATTCTCTCTCTCCCTTTCCCTTTGCCCCTCCCCTCACTCGTGCTCTCTCTCTCAAAAATAAATAAATCTTTAAAAAAATATTTACACTGTGCATTTGTGTTGTGTCATTGGGAAACTATTGAAGTTTTTAAGAAGGGAAGATGTGTGGTATGATTTGCAGTTGAAAATATTGTTCTTGCTATAGGATAGGGGATATGTCCAAGGGGGATGAGACTTGTCAATGAACTGGGGCATCTGTAGTGAGGGAACAAGGAGGAGATGCTAGAGAGGTGGTTTAGAAATAGGCAAGGACAGTTGACAATGATTTAGTCTAAGATGACAACAAGGTTTTGAACCCAAGATACTGGGAAGATGGGGCAGCATTAAGCCAGATATGCTGGAGAAGGAGAAGAGCAGACCTGTAGATGTCTGTATAGAAGGTAGAGACACCTGATGAGTTCTATTTTAAGATGTCTAGAGAGAGAGAGAAGACATCTACATGGGATGTTCTATAGACAGCCATAAGTTGGAAATTTCAGTGTAGAGTTTGGGAGAGGAGATGGAACTGGAGACAGTGTGGTAAATGTGTGTGTGTATGTGTGTGTGTGTGTGGTAGACAAAACTGTGCGAGGCCATGAGACCATAAGAGAAGTGCCTTAAGTAAAAATTTAAAAGGACCTTGAGAATTCTTACATTTAGAGGGTTGTGGATAAGGAATAAGGACGCTGGGAAGGAAGCCTCAGACAAGTAGGAGAATGTAGAGCCTTACCTTAGAATAACTATCCATAAAATTAGATTTAACAGACATTTATTGACCTATTAGAAAGACATACTGCTGGGCTCTAACAACACGAAAGTGGTTTTTACTCTTAATGAACTTCCAAAGGAGATGGAGAAATGGACATGTATCAGGTGAGTCATGCAGAATGGCAACATTCCACCAGTTTTGACCACAAAAAAAATGCTATTTCAGACAGACTAACCTCATCTAATTAGGTAAATGCAATTATAGTCTTGACAGAGTTTTTAACAATGTCATTTCGATATACAGAGTTTTAAGCAATGTCATTTCTGTACACAGAGAAAGGATTCGGATGGAAAGACATGTCCCAGAAGACCTCACACATACATATTTTCCTGCATGACTTTCTAAGAAAAATTGCTTAGACCTTAGAAACTTGTGAAATGTCTTCTTTAACCTAAGGCTGACTTGCCTTATTGTTGCAAGGCGGCTGCCAAGACTTTCTTCTCATTTATGTCCAGAGACAAGAGAAAGTTTTGGTCTCTCTGTTAATGATCCAACAACCATCCTGAGATCATCCTGTCATCCTGATCAGACCAGCTGGGTTCCATGCTCACCCTCAATTGCAGCTGGGGAATTCCACGTGTTGCTAACACTAGGGTCTAGAATATTGCCCATTCATGAATGGGAAAAGGAGTCAAACCCACAGTGATGAGCTGCCATCCAGTGGAGACTGGGAAGGCAACCAGCCATGTCACTTCAGAGCTGAAGGAGCAGGGTGACAATTCGGGTTTGGAAAGACTGCTTTGCAACACTGTAGATGTAGACATCAGAGGTGTGCATGGTTGGAGACAAACCAGTCAGGAGGGGATTGAAGGAATCCTGGCAAGAAAAGATGAGGGCACCAGTGATGGTGGGGGGCAGGGGTGGGCAACGTGCAATGTGAGTCCAGAGAAGAGGGGCTGATGCAATTTATGGTAAGATGGAGCTAGTAGGACTTGGGGAACCATCTTGACGGGGAGTGTGAGGGGGACAAAATCAGGGTAGGAATGACTTGCATTTCTTGCTTGGTTGATAGTACAAATGATGGTGCCGTCCCTGGAAGAGGAAGGGGAAGACATTTATTTACATTTTGGCTTTCCCCACCCTTTGGTTGAGATGACTGAGGAATATAAAACTGTGAGATGTGTGAATGGGTTAGGACCTGGAAAAGGCCAGAAAGGCAGGCTTGGGGTTGACAGTGCAGGGTTGAATACATGTGTACAGCCAACATCTTCCTGGAAAGAGTGTGTGGTGAGAGAGGGAGTGAGGATGGATTAAACAATGAAGGGGAGAGGCAATGAAGCCGTGGGGGCAGGGGCTCCCACGTGGGTACTGGGCAGAAGGGCATCGGTCCCGAGCACTCACTTTACAGTCACTCTTTGTGAAAGGACATTCCTAACACACATTCCACGGGGATGTGGTGTTATGTACATGAGGACACAGGTAAGATCCTTAGCAGAGTTGCAGGCATGTGATAAATACTTAGGTAATGTTCTTAAAGGAGCAAGACCCAGAGGGATTCGTGTCCCAGGAGCTCAGGGGAGAGAGAACAGTGTCAAAAATCTGGGACTTATTCTGTGGAATGAGGACAAGGAGCCTCACTGGATTTGGCAACCAGGAGAGACTGTTGCCCTGGGAAGATGCAGTTTTGAAGTTGTGGTGAGAGTGGAATCTGGGTGCAGGTGGGCTGTACACCCTAAAAAAAGGTGAGGCCAAGGGAGTCAACATGACCTTCAAGAAGGAAGAGAAGGAAGGGGAGGAAGAGGGTACTAACTAGAGGGTCTGTAGGGTCATAAATTTTTGTCACTGGGTTGGTTTTGGTTTCGTTTTAACACAGAAATAGGCCCATTTCTGGATCTCTTTGTGTGTTTCCAAGACATCCTTTTAACACGAATTTTAGAAAGGATTATAGAAAATACTGATCATCCATTACTCAGGATGAAGGCCTTTTCTTCCAGCAGGTTTAAATAAGACAGGCTTGTTTGGATATGAAGACTATTTTAATCAAGATAAATGGTTTGAAACTGTTAGAAAAACTTTTTTCCCCCCTCTAAATCAGTCTGCTTAAGATCAGCCTAATCAGACAAGACAAGGAAATTGCGCTGTATTTGGAAACATGGGCAAGAAGATAAAGATTGGACTGGGTGCAAATCTTTTCAAGCAGATGATGCATTGCCAGTTAAAATCCATACACAGACACATACCATGACGACCATAGAACTCTACAGCACACACCTCAATTTTTCAGTGAGGAAACTGAGGCCAGCCTCCCCATCCCCAGTCATACAGTTAATCAGTAACAGGGGGGACCCATACCTAGGTCTCGTGCCTCAGTTCAGGTAACTGGTGTTTATACCTGTTTCTCACCAGCTCTCTGTGAACCCGGAATTCATTTTTTCCTTCTCTTCCCCATACATCCATTAGAATGCCGTACAGACATCTGTTATTAGAATGTATTTACTATATATTATTATGATATTATCTCTCTTATTAGAACCTGCAAGGTAAGGGCGTCCTTTTATTTGTTGTTGCTGTTAAATATGTGTATCTCTGGTGCTCTGCACTGGCCTGGGAGAGTCTACTAAATACATGAATCAATGAATGGATAAACAATGGATCAGTCTGATCTATATCAATTTTTCCTTACATAGATTCATGGAATGATATGCAGGCTCTGATACTTGAATACTTTCTGTACGCTCATGATCCAAATAGACCTGTTCCAGAGCCCTTCCTCCAAAAGAAGGATTTCTATTACTGCAGCCTGTTTGGATTCTCTCATTACAGATGTCGTGGGAACACATGCACTTCTAGCAAAGATGGGTAATTTCTCTTGAACGTGAGATTATTTTCATGGATCTCAAAGAATCTGGGCTATCTCCATAATGTATTGTACCTTGGGTGTAATTTGTGGTTTAACTTTTTTTTTTTTTTTTTGCTAGAGGTTCTGATTTCAAAAGACCACTCCAAATGAAAAGTAGAACATCCCAATTCAGCTCATACTTCAGCAGATAAATCATGGGGTGGGGGTCCACACTCTCTGTAGGTTATCAAACTCAACTCTCATCTTGGCAGATTCCTGGATGCCTTTTGGCTCCACCGAGAATATCATCTCAGACTGGCTTCACCAGGATAAAAGACAGTGATGACTTAGAGTCCCCAGATTTGACCCCTTTGACCCCATCCATTGCTCAAATTAGAGGAAGTTGAGCTTTTCCCCAAATGAATAGAATAAAAATTTTAAAAGATTCATCACCCTTTTGGCTGTTGGCTTCCTTCTTCCAATTTATGCCCAAACATGTATTCCATGGCAAGATACGAGTTATAACAGTAACGCTCACCAGGAGTTTGCAAGTAAGACCTAAGTCCTCATGGAGTGTATCAGTCAGGATAGGCGAAATTATGCTGTGGTAACAAGCAGTACTGAACTTTCAGTGGCTTCACACAACTTGAGTTATTTCTCACTCACTCTGTATGTCCATCATGAGGACACAGACTGATGGAGATTGCTTCTGGATGCCTGTTTCTGTCTTTGTAGGTGCAGAAAGGGATGTGGCAGATGCACACACTGGATCTTAAATGAGACATCACTTCTGCTCTCATTTCATTGGCCAAAGCAGATCCCAAGTGGGCAGGATTGTGCAATCCTGGCATGTGCCCAGAAGATGGAGCTGGTCAACAGCACTAACAACCATAGACGTTGATTGAAATTTCTAATTATTTTCTCCCTCTTAACCTTCAGAAGAAAGAACCAGGCTTGTCTGATGTTTGAGCTGAGTAAACCCCCAGAATCTTGCACAGTTCAGCTGGAGGAATGCCTAAAGGAGATACTAAACCTTGTTTATAGGGAAAGCCTCTAATAATGAAATGAGCTATTATATGTATAATGCAGAATATAAAGAGAGGTGGCAGTTTGGGTATGTCAAAAGGTAAACTAAATCAAATCAGGTACATGCTGAATGAATGAGTGAATGAATAGATTGATGAATGAAACTTCATTCAAATGGAATTATACCTCTCTTCTATAAACATCTTTTGTGACTTTTCTTGGATATTTTCCCCTGCAGATCCCATGTGTTTCATTCAATTGCATTATTAGGGGTGCCTGGGTGGCTCAGTGAATTGAGCGACTGACTCTTGATTTTGGCTCAGGTCATGATCTCAGGGTCCTGGGATGGAGCCCCGCATCAGGCTCCCTGCTCAGCAGAGAGTCTGCTTGAGATTCTCTCTCTCCCTCTCCCTCTGACCCTCCCCACCAAACTCTCACTTTCTCTCTCTCTAAAAATAAATAAATAAATCTCAATTGCATTATTACTGTAGGTGAGAATAATCATTTACCCTCCTAGCTTGATAAGAAGTCACCATAATCAGGTTTACCCCTCTCCCAGTACGTTTTACACATGGAATTGAAAGATTTATGTTTTTTAATAACTGGGAGCCAAATGCTGAATGGGGACCATTTAAGCATGGGATGCAATAAAGTTAGAAAAACTTAGATTTTATCCCAGAGCACTGAAGTTTACCAAAGATCACAAAACTCTTTTGTCCTAATTCGTTGAATTGTTCTTAAAGAAATCCAAAAGCAAAGCATTCTTTTTGCAATGTAACAAACAAAACCGTGAAATACAGTGAAAATCTCTGTCCTACCACACCTGACCCCCTGGGGTAACCAATATGAATAGTTAGGCTCCTTCGACACCTTTTTCTGTACTCATCAACACACTATGCATTTCCACAAAGTACATACTCATATACAGAATGCGTCCTCCCTTTTTTCCTTTCTTCTTCTTCCATAAATGAGATCTCAGTGCACACATTACTCAGAAACATATTTTTAGTATTTTATGAACATCCCTCTGGGTTAGTGTTGTTCACACTATGGGGTTTAACCATTTCCATATCATAAAAAGCAATGTACTGGGTCCCAATCAGCAGTGTTTAAGTAAAGTAACATAGGATATGATAGTAATTCTGAATGTGGTAAGGATGAGAACTGTTCTTTGAGAATTTAATTTCAAGTGTGTATGTATAGTTTCCTCATCTATAAAATGAGGATAATAATAGTGTCTACTTTATGGGTTGTTGATTGGATTAAATGAACTGTTCTATGTAAGGTACTTAGAACTGCACCTGGTACCTTGCAAGTACAATATAGATATGTCATCATCACCATCATCATCCTCATCCTCACTAGGGTACATTTTTTCTAAGGGGAGGTAAAGAAGGGCATTTTATTTGCATTTGGATTTGCCTTTGCCTGTTCACCAGTGAGCCGGATCTTCTTTTCATATGTTTGTTGGCCCTTTGCATTTTTCCTTGGATAAATTTCCTGCTTCTTATTCCATACCCATTTGTCAGTTAGTTATTTGATTTACAAAAAATTATTTTTTCTTTCTTTGTACAACAGGGATACTAATTCCTGACTCTAATACTAGCAAATATTTTTTCCCCCAATCTGTCATAGGCCTCTGGACTTTATTTATGGTGTCCTTTGCCATTTAGACATTGCTGGTTTGTGAAATAAAATTTATTTTGTTTTTTAAATGGCTTTGGGGTTCCTTTCTTGCTTAATAAGAACTTCCACACCCAATGGCTAGATAAATATTCTCCTAAATGTTCTTCTAAGAATCATTCTTCCTCAATTTTTTTACATTAGTTCTTTAATCTAGCTGAAGTTTATTTTTGTCTATGGCCTGAAGTAAGGGACTACCATTATTTTATTCCAGATGAATAGCCAATTATTCCAGTCTCATTTATAAAATAAACCATTCTTTCATCACTGAATTTAAATACCACCATTATCATATATTAAGTTCCTACATATACTTGGATTTATTTCTGGACTTTTTTCCACTGATTTCCTCAGTCTTTTGCCAGTACCATATTACTTTGCACCAATTCATAGTCTCTTAGTCTACATTTTTTTCTACGATATTTTAGCAATTCTTACGCATTGATTTTTCAATATAAAACTTAAAGTCATTTCACCATTTTCATTAAAGAACCCTTTATGATTTTATGGGAAGCTAAATTTATTTGTATTGAGAAAGATTGACTTTTTTTATGATGTTTTCCATCCACTTATTTAGATATATATATATATATTTTAAAGATTTTATTTATTTATTTGTGAGAGAGAATGAGAGACAGAGAGCACGAGAGGGAGGAGGGTCAGAGGGAGAAGCAGACTCCCCGCTGACCAGGGAGCCCGATGCGGGACTCGATCCCGGGACTCCAGGATCATGACCTGAGCCGAAGGCAGTCGCTTAACTGACTGAGCCACCCAGGCGCCCGATATTTTATGTTTTTATTGTGTTCTTCACATAGACCTCTTTTGCTACGTTGATTCTTTAGAAATTTAAAGTTTCTGATGTGATCATTAATGGAATTTTTAAAACTCTCTTTTTTATTGTTATGTTAATCACCATACATTACATCATCAGTTTTTGATGTAGTGTTCCATGATTCATTGTTTGCATGTAACACCCAGTGCTCCATGCAGAACGTGCCCTCTTTAATACCCATCACCAGGCTAAACCATCCTCCCACCCCCCTCCCCTCCAGAACCCTCAGTTTGTTTTTCAGAGTCCATCGTCTCTCATGGTTCGTCTCCCCCTCCGATTTCCCCCCCTTCATTCTTCCCTTCCTGCTATCTTCTTCTTTTTTTTTCTTCTTAGCATATATTGCATTATTTGTTTGAGGTACAGATCTGTGATTCAACAGTCTTGCACAATTCAGAGTACTCACCATAGCACATACCCTCCCCAGTGTCTATCACCCAGCCATCCCATCCCTCCCACCCCACCCCCCACTCTAGCAACCCTCAGTTTGTTTCCTGAGATTAAGAATTCCTCACATCAGTGAGGTCAGATGATACATGTCTTTCTCTGATTGACTTATTTCGCTCAGCATAACACCCTCCAGTTCCATCCACGTTGTTGCAAATGGCAAGCTCTCATTCCTTTTGACGGCTGCATAATATTCCATTGTATATATATACCACTTCTTCTTTATCCATTCATCTGTCGATGGACATCTTGGCTCTTTCCACAGTTTGGCTATTGTGGACATTGCTGCTATAAACATCGGGGTGCACGTACCCCTTCAGATCCCTACTTTTGTATCTTTGGGGTAAATACCCAGTAGTGCAATAGCTGGATCGTATGGTAGCTCTATTTTCAACTTTTTGAGGAACCTCCATACTGTTTTCCAGAGTGGCTGCACCAGCTTGCATTCCCACCAACAGTGTAGGAGGGTTCCCCTTTCTCTGCATCCCCTCCAACATCTGTCATTTCCTAACTTGTTAATTTTAGCCATTCTGACTGGTGTGAGGTGGTATCTCATTGAGGTTTTGATTTGGATTTCCCTGATGCCAAGCGATGTTGAGCACTTTTTCATGTGTCTGTTGGCTATTTGGATGTCTTCTTTGGACAAATGTCTGTTCATGTCTTCTGCCCATTTCTTGATTGGATTCTTTGTTCTTTGGGTGTTGAGTTTGGTAAGTTCTTTATAGATTTTGGATACTAGCCCTTTATCAGATATGTCATTTGCAAATATCTTCTCCCATTCTGTCGGTTGTCTTTTGGTTTTGTTGACTGTTTCCTTTGCTTTGCAAAAGCTTTTTATCTTGATGAAGTCCCAATAGTTCATTTTTGCCCTTGCTTCCCTTGCCTTTGGCGATGTTTCTAGGAAGAAGTTACTGTGGCTGAGGTCGAAGAGGTTGCTGCCTGTGTTCTCCTTTAGGATTTTGATGGACTCCTGTCTCACATTGAGGTCTTTCAACCATTTGGAATCTATTTTTGTGTGTGGTGTAAGGAAATGGTCCAGCTTCATTCTTCTGCATGTGGCTATCCAATTTTCCCAACACCATTTGTTGAAGAGACTATCTTTTTTCCATTGGACATTCTTTCCTGCTTTGTCAAAGATGAGTTGACCATAGAGTTGAGGGTCCATTTCTGGGCTCTCTATTCTGTTCCATTGATCAATGTGTCTGTTTTTGTGCCAGTACCATACTGTCTTGATGATGACAGCTTTGTAATAAAACTCTCTTTTTATTATAAACAACCCTGCTAGTATAAAGATGATTTTTGTATTTTTGTGAATTTATTAAATTAAAAAAAAAAAGTTTGACCCTTAATTGTCATAGTTTCAAAAAAATATTACTATATTTTCTTGTGTATTCTATGTGTTAAAAAAGAAACAGGTCCAAAATAGAGTCACTTGTGCTAAGCCTCGCTTCAACAAACCAGGATGTAATAACTAACGTAATTGAAATGTCAGTCTCTCCCAGGAATGTGACCTTAACTAGTAAATCTGGAATTACCTGGTTAGCATTAGTGAGGTAATCTGTCTGATAGACCCCATCCATTCTTCATAGGAAGGTGACTTTGCCTGAAACAATCTGCTCTTTTCTTGCTGTTCTCCCTTTCTGCTTCTGAAAGTCTTCCATTTTGCTCCTCAGAGCTCCCTTCTGTCTGCTAGACTAGATGCTGCCCAATTCATGAATCACTGAATAAAGCTAATTTGATCTTCAAATTTACTCAGTTGAATTTTGTGTTTTTTTAACATAGGCATATGGTTATATAATCTATAAATATAGTTTGCTCTTTTCATTTCCAAATTTATACCACTCATTTTCTTTTCTTTTATTATTGCATTAGCTAGAATCGCCAAAACAATGCTGAATACAATAGATGCTTGAAGGCATCCCCATTTTCTTTCTGTTTTTAATGAGATTGCTTACTATTTTACATTAATTGTTTGATTTTACACTTTGATAATAGTCTTTATCATGCTCAGGGCATTTCTGTTTATTTCAGCAATAGTTGTGACTGCTGAAATTTATCAAATGCCTTTCACTGCCTGTATATCTAATTCGCTGTGACAATTGATTTATGGAAAAATGTTTTAATATTGATCCATCTTCCATTCCTGGAACAAATGACTACTTTGAATACAAAGAGGGAAAAGCAGTAAAAGATAAAGAAGAAAAAAGCTGTTTGTGTGTGAATGTGTGTAGAGAGAAAGAAAGTAGATATCAAAACACACCTAGTAAGTGTAGTATGATAACTGATATTTGGACTTATCAGGAGAAAAAGGAAAGAAGGGAAAAGAAATCTCCAAGAATGTGAAACAAACAAAACAAAAACAGAATCTTATTTCCAGATAGGCCTAATTCCTTTTTTGGCAAGGTACCAAGGGGAGTTTGCCTTCTGACCTCTGAGTATATGAGTAACTATTTTCTATCTGATGGATCCAGGTTTGCACACAATACTTGTGTAAAACTATTGCTAGGGGGGATGTTGACTGTGGTCATTCTAGTATTTGAAAAGGGCTACAGATATTTCTTTTTTTTAAAAAAAGATTTTATTTATTTATTTGAGATAGAGTGAGAGTGAGAGAGAGAACACAAGCAGAGGGAGTGGCAGGCAGAGAGAGAAGCAGGCTCTCCACTGAGCAGGGAGCCCGATGCGGGGCTCCACCCTAGGACTCCAGGATTATGACCTGAGGTGAAGAGAGACACTTAACCAACTGAGTCACCTAGGCACCCCTATTATTTCTATACTTACTACCAAATAAGTGAATTGTTTCTTCCAGTGCCAATATTTAATTGGTCATTAAGTAGAGTTATTTCTAGATCCCAAATATCTCTCGAAGCTGACCTTATCTCTTTCCCCAGAGCCAACACTCTAGATCAGAGCTCATAATTTCCCACTTGGAGGGGAAAGATCCAGGGAATGAGCCTGACAGATGGTCACCATACAGGTTGACATGACAAAGTGGATCTAGGGAAGGAGACAAATGGAGAGACCATCAATCCTGACCGAATGTTAGAATTATAGGGATAGCCCAGATCTTAATCCAGATAATCTCACTAAACTGGTCCAGGGTAGGATCTACATATTATATTTTTATAAGTACCTGAGCCCTGGGCCATTTTAAAGCACAGGCTGAGTTGACAGTATTTGAACAGTGGTTCTGGAAGAGTGGCTCCTGGACAAGCTATATCAGCATCACTTGCAAACTTGTCACACAAATTCTGGGTCCCACCCAGACCTACTGAATCTGAGGTTTGGGCCCAACGATCTGCCTTGTAGTCAGGCCACTGGGCATCACTGATACTGGTGAGAACCACTCCCACAAAGTCAAGGAGCAGCTAGAGAAGCACACCCCTAATGGGATTCTGAGGTAATACTCTGATTGCCACAGAATGGCCAAGAATAATGTGGATCCAAGGAAAGGTGTTGACTTTGGTCAATGAGGGGATCAGAGGTATCCCAAAGCAGTTTTGGTTCAGAGGTCCTCGAGGAGGAAGGAGTTTTGATTCCCAGAGTTGAGGGGAAAGAGATGATAAGAAAGAGGTGGAAGTGGGTGTGGCCTGTTTGGTGCAGACCTGTGACCATGGAAGTAGGAAGAAAATCAGAGTTGAAGCTAGAGGTGGCGGGCAATCAAGTTTATGATTTTAGTTTGCTTTCTTTTTGGGAAAACCATAGGTTTGGACACAAAGAAGTTCCTGCACAGAGAGAAGGGTTGGTTTGGGGGAAAAAAAAAAAAAAAAGATGATTCCTCATTTTCTGGGTCAAGAGATGTCCTCTCAACTCAAGGGTAGTTTGGGTAAACCAGTAGTCCATTTGCATCTGGTTTTTGTATTGACCTTTTACAGCAAAAGAATAAACTTGAAAGGAAAAAAATCAGAAGTGTTTCAGATGGCTCCGTGTCCCTAGGTTTAATGGCACCTTCCTAGGTGCCTTGTGTGGGCCCTTTGAGGGTGCTGCTGAGAGAGGGCCCCTTCATTCCTCTGGGGCTCCTGCTTCTCTCTTGGGCAGCATCCGCCTACACCCTTCTCCTTGCAGGTCCAAATCCTGCCCACCCAACTTGCTCCACCACCACCCACCTTGACTCCCTCACTTCTGATCAACCCCGATTGTCCTTGCTGTTTAAAACCAGTTTTTGGCTTGACTGTTTTTTCTCTCATGAATGTCTAGAGAGGATGCTCCTTTGCACAGCTTTTTGCCTTCTTGCCTCCTCCTCCCTCAACATCCCCCCCTTCTCCCCTTATTTATGAGGCTCCCAGTCTTAGACCGTATGTTGATGCTTATCAATGTTTGGTTCCAGCACATTTTCTTTGTTCCCAGATTAACCTCCCAGCTATCTCTGTCATCACCCCCTGGGGCACACCTGGGGGTCCTATTTTTAGGACTTCTACTGTAAATCTCTCACACAAGCTGCTTCCTGCTCTGGAAATCTCACAACAAAGAGGTCTCCTCAATTAGCATAATTACTATAGTTCCCGCATGCATAATTGTCCGGCCCCAGAACATTAATTTACCATTCAGGCTCTGCAGGATTGTAAGATCCAGGACCAAATGTGATCGGGGAGTCGGGCTTCCTTTTCCTGCTCTGGTGTCTCTGGGAGTGTTCATCTCCCTGTCAGGGGGATCAAGGCTGGGGAAGCCCTGGAGGGTTTGGGTGGCAGGTTAGAAAGATTGATGTGTTGACAGTTAGTCAACAATTTATAACAAGAGCACACACTGTTAGAAAAACTATACCTTGGCTTGAAAGAACGAGATGTGTTTTTCAATGACTGGTTTTATTGCTAATCATGTTGTTTTCACTTTCTGCTGTGTAAATAGTGCCCCAATGGGGGCCCCATATCCTCTTAGGGTGAGAGTCTGTTTGTAATAGCAACGATGTCTAGGTTTCTCCTATTAAAGGCATTTCCACCATAGAGTCCTTTCAAGGAGATCATCCCTCTTTAGAAACATTAAGGAACCACAATCTTTGCTCTAATTTACAAGCGTGAAGGGATCATATTGCTTCACATATCAGGTTGCTGGGTGTCCTTCACCAAGAAACACAGGAGCGTACCCTAAGGCAAAGAAAATGATGTTTCACTTGATAACTTGTACATACTGGTGGATTATCATGGTTGATTGTTATTTATTTATAAAATTTTTGCTCTTTTTAAAACCAGTCCTTTGATTCCAACATAACTCAGATAACGTTAAAAAGAAAACAGCAAGCTCGCATACATGGATTAGCTGTAGACTGGCATTGATCCATACAATATTGATTCCTAACACTACAATTTATGATGGCATTGAATTTCTAAGGTTCTAGTCTGAAATATTTGTCTTTCTTTACAGTGTGTGATAAGTTTTCTTCTGTTGCAAGTAACAAAAAATCATATTTGCAGAAGCCAGAGAGAAAGAGAGAGAGAGAATTTATTGGCATACATCTCTTCATCCAGAGGTGGTTTTAGCTTCATGCATAATTAGCTTCATGAATGGTTAGCTTCATGCATGGTTAGCTTCATGCAGAGGTGCTGCTAGTCTGATGTATGGTTTGATCTGCGGGTTCAAATGATGTGTTCGGGACTTGATTTCTCTCCTTTCCTGATTTTTGGCTTTGGCAGGGTTGATTTTTTTTCCCCCCTCGGGGAGGCTCTCTCCTCCCAGTGACAGGACAGCCTCAGAAGTTCTCATGTATGAGGCAGAGCAGAAAAGCAGTACAGTGGGCAGGAGCAAGGGGTAGGTGCTTCTGGATTCCAATCATGCTAAGTGGGGGACATTACATGAGGTACCTTTCATCCTTGAGCCTCAGTGACCTCACACATGAGAAGAACTGTTCTGGTGGCTGTGAGGGTTAGAGCAGATAATCTAGGTAAGGCGCTTGAGGTGCCTGGCACCTAGTACCCTCTGTGAGCTGTTGTTGCTGTTATTCTCCTTTCTCCCTCAACTCCAGGAGGAAAGAGAATCTGTCTCTCTCCCAAAAGTTATAACAAAGAAACATTCCATCCTGTGGTGCTCCCATTGTCATAGTGATTGGTTCAGAGGTGGACAAGTTACCCAGCTGGTGCAATCAGAGTGAACCTTGGGACTTCTCGGACCACAGCAACAAAAACTCTCCCACGTTCTTTCGACAGTGCCTCAGGCTGAGTTGAGGCTTGGGATGGCTGCAGCTTTTTTACTTCAATGAGAGAACCCAGTCTGAGGATGAAATTGTCAAAGGGGAGGGCCAACTAGAGAAAATGTCATCAGAAAGGAACCAGAGCTCTAGGAACATGATGAGCTTCTGGATCAAACCATACCTGAAGGCCATCTACCACTGCATTGAATACCCACTGTGCGGGTTTTCTATCACTTGCAGTCTAAGGATTCTTACTAATATAGGAAACCCACATACTTTCTCAGCCAAAAACATAAAAATCAAAGTAAAACGGCCCGGGTCAAATCTTCCAATATTATTTAATACAGGAGCATGTTAGTATTAATAAAAGTAGAAATGACATACTTTTGGAACATAGAATAGTTCTTTAAATTGAATATATTCGACTTTTTGAAAAACTTACTTTTAAAGTGTTGCAAACTGGAAAAAAACTATTTTGTGATTTTTACTGGCTCATGGATTAGATTTTAGGGACCAATCAGGTAATATACATAATAAAATGCCTATCACAGGATGTGACACACACAGTAGGTCCCACGAATGGCAGCTACATATATTTTCAAAAGACATGGGGGGAGTCGTGCTATGGACTTCATGCAGGGGATAGGAGGAGTAAGTCACTCTTATCTTTGTATTCCCAAAGAACCTAGCACATAATAGGCACTTAATATTTGTTGAATGAGGGGTGCCTGGGTGGCTCAGTCGGTTAATCGTCCAACTCTTGATTTCGGCTCGGGTCATGATCTCAGGGTCATGAGACCTTGCCCCTCTCCCTCTGCTCCTCCTCCCATTCTCTCTCTCTCTCTCAAATAAATAAATAAAATCTAAAAAAAATTTTGTTGAATGAATGAATGACCTTCAATTGAGGGTAATAGAAAGTCTACAGAGATGTGAAAACACAACAAATATAAGGGAGAGAGCAACTGTATATCCTCAAGGTGGTGGCAGTGGGGTGTGGGTATTTTCTGGAATCCTGGGGCAGAAAACAGAGCCCACAAAGCTTGCCCAGTACATACCATCCCTCCCATCTTGTCTCCAGTTCCCCTCTTTTCTGCAAATCTACTACTGCTACATTAGTTCTAGGTTACCACCAGCCCATCCAGATTTCCAGAATTCCCTCCTCCTTTCTCTTCCAGACATACTGCCTTCCTTTCAGCTCCGGGCAGTTGGTGAGTTTCCCCCACCTCTTCCCACATGCTGTTGCTTCCACCTGGAATGTTCGTCGCTCTGTTCTTTGTCTGGTTAATCATACTCATCTTTCAGACCACTCAGCTGAATTCCTGATATCCCTAAGGCAGGCACTTCTTTTAAACTCTCCTCCAGCACCAAGTTCTCTACTTTGGAGACTTTTATCAGAGTTACCCTTTTACAGTTTGATGATTTACAGTCTGTCTTCCTTACACACCGTGAGAATCAGGAGGGCAAGAGTGGTTCCTTCTTTTACCCCCACTGCCCTGTGCGGTGTGCAGCTCTGGAAAAATGTTCAATGCATAGTTGTTGAATGGGTGAATGGATATTGTGTTAATTACACATGTGTTAAATTTACACAAGAAGACCCACTGTACCAGCATGGTCAGGGGAGCTGACGAATTTCAAGACCTCCGTTCTAAGGGCTTCCATTCCCAGATTTTAAAAAAACTTGTCGGCTAGTGACCATCATCAGTGGCCCGCTCTGCAAATCCCACTCCCCAAAACAGAGGGGTGTCTGCAGAGTGTCCTCCATAGGAGCTCTGCCCCTGGGGGCATCATGTGCTTCGCCGAGAGCATTTTGGATCCTGGCAACTTGGACAAAAAGCAACAAAAAAAGGGTGAACTTCTCAGCATCCTCAGCATACGGGCGATAAAGCACATTGGCCCTTAACGTTAATCTTATTCGAGACCCAGGTTTCAGAATGGTTTATCTGTTTAAATTTATCTGTTTATCTGTTTAAATTTTATTTGGTTTATCTGTTTAAATTTTATTTGGGTGTGAATCGATCTTTTTGCTCTCTCCCGCCTCAACTGCGTTCCTTAAATAGTATCTTATTATAGATCCACCATAGTCCTGCTTAGGCTACCTCTTCCTGAATATCCCCATCACAGCAGGTTTGGGGTTCTTCCCTTTAAACCCGACATGATAGTGTCACAGGAAGCATATTTCAGCCTCTTGACCTCCTGATCAAGCGAGTGCTTTCACTCAAAAGCACATCCAATTTTAAACCAGTCGAGATGGAGATTTCCGTAATACTTGGCGTTCTTTCGTTCCCCAGTCTCTTTTGAATCGCATTTTTTTTTCTTTCAAGAGTCAGTATTCTTATCAGAAGCAACTGAGAAGGCAGCAGAATAATAGTACTAATAAATTCTATCCTCCACAGGAGGAATGGTGCACAGCCCTTGCTAGGGACTTGTATTAGGATTAAGGAGAATCAAATGAGGGTCAACTAAAAAGGGAAATTTTCCCTGGCACCAGAGAATGTTAACAAGAAAGCCTACACTGACAAGACCATTGCTGGAAGACTCAGGAACCGCAGCGAGCTTTGTAGCCGGTTGCTAACCCCTTCATTTCATTTACCTGCAAATATTTAATATGCTGCTAAGCTGTATTTCTTTGCCCCCACCCCCCACCCATCAATCACATATTTAGTCAAACCATTTTTTTCCTGCATGCAATGAAATGACATTTCTTCCTCACTAGATTAGCCATTCATTGACTACATTAGCACAAATGAGTTGTTACAATAGCTGTAAATGTTGCATCCGCGGCATTTTGACCCCGTGTTTGGTATGGTCTTGTCACGCTTGGTGCTGCATTTACACGGCCTTGTACAATCTCCTCTGGTCCATCTGTGTCTCTCCCATCGGAATACTGGGCTCTCCCTGTCTGCAGACCCACAATGAGCTGGACAGGGATGGAACAATGTGTTTCAGCTCTTTTTGACTCTCGGGCTGTGATTGCTGGGCTCTGGGGAATCTCTTGTTTTTATCTGTTTTCTTCTCCCAAAGGGGCACTTGGGGAGTCATTTTCTTAGTTCTGAATTAGAAATTAGTGACCTTTACCAATAACGGCAAAGAGACTCATTCTTTACATGCAGTACACATTCAAGAAGTATTTGGAAACAGATCGGTATCACAGGCACATAATTTTTATACAAGTGCTTGTCCCTGAGTTAGTTTTTACATATAACATAGGCTTAAGGTTATATCTGGGTCTTCAAGTTGAGGGGTCCGTCTATAAACTGCATGTCAAGCTACTTTAGCAAATGACAGCTAGTTGGTTCATCATTGTTCTGTTTGCAGAAAAGAAAGAGTGCCTTTTTTCAAAAGAAAAAAAAGGTCTCTCATCATCATTTATTAGCTATGGTAATAAACCCTGTATCCCAGAATATGAGTTTGGATCCCCTGAGACTCTGATGACATATCCTTATACAATTATCCTTCACTACTGTCATTGTATCATATTCACAATTTTTTTTTTTCAGTTTCAGTTTTTAAGTTGAATGTTACTCAGGACAGATTAGAACGAGACCATCCAGTGTGATAACCACTGGCCACACGTAACTATGGAGACCTTGAATTATGGCCAGTCCAGGGTTATGTGTGCTGTAAATGTAGGATACACACTGAATTTGAAAATTTGGTACAGAAAAAGTAAACTTTTTTTTTTTTTAAAGATTTTATTTATTTATTTGACAGAGACACAGCAAGAGAGGGAACACAAGCAGGGGCAGTGGGAGAGGGAGAAGCAGGCTCCCCGCAGAGCAGAGAGCCCGATGTGGGACTCGATCCCAGGACCCTGGGATCATGACCTGAGCCGAAGGCAGTCGCTCAACCGACTGAGCCACCCAGGCGCCCAAAAGTAAACTATTTTAATAATAACTCGTTGTGGTTTACAAGGCGAAATGATAATAGTTTGGATGTATTGCCTTAAGTGAAATGTACTATTAAAATGAATTTCACCTGTTTCTTTTTACTATTTTGAATGTGGCTGCTAGAAACTTACAAATGACAGCAGCACTTATTGGGATGAGCCCTGGGTGTTATGTGTAAGTGATGAATCACGAAATTCTACACCGGAAACCAATTTTACCGTGTATGTTAACTAACCAGAATTTAAATAAAAACTCGAAAAAAAATAACATCTATTGGACGGAACTTCCTTAGAGATCGCTCCAGATGTGTTCCATTTACCCGTTCACGGGACACTGCTGATCCAAGTTTGAAAACAGTCTGCAAAATCGGAAGCTGTAATTTACATGGCAACTTTGAAACAGGTTAGTAGGTTGATAGAGGACACATTCAAGTGAGTTCACATAAAGCTTGTCAAATCCATCCCTCCAATGGCACACATATGCTGTGTTGAAACACTAGAATTAATGGGTGGGGGGGAGTGTATGACTCGGGGGATGAGGGGTGCTTTTTTGTTTCCGTTTTCTCATGCTACTGGTTCATACCTACAGACCCTTACAGATGCATACAAAGAACAGGAAAGTGCTAAGCCACTGTTAAGGCGAGACACGTTCCCTGGTTTCTGGCCAATGATCAGACAACCATAGAGTTGCAGTGTTGTACCTCAAGTTCGAATTCCTTGGTGTCATATAGCTTCCTGTCAAAATTCCCAGTCAAGGCCATGCACCCATTTTCCTAGCTCTATGTCTAAGGCTGGGCACCCCACGCTGGCCATATCAGGAGGTCAATTCTGGAAGCTCCCCTGGCTTGGCTACATGGCCAACCTTCACATTTTCCCGGGGATCTGATAGTCACACTTTGAACCTTTAATCTTTTAATATCCCGTTGGTCCACTTACTCCCTTGGAAAATACAGACCAACCAGAGCAGGTGGATGAAGAGCCCTCATAGCTCAGAAGCACCTTGAGTGGAACAGAGTGAGCCAAGTGTAGATCCTGGGTCTCCAAAGCCCCTTCCATCACATGTTGCAAGATGAGGCTTGGTCAGGGATGAGGAGGCCCATATGGTATAGACAGGGTGTGGCTGGTCCAGGGCAGGCAGAAGATGTGGTTTGTCTGGCCTTTCGTTGTTTCTAGTTTCTATCTTGATGAAACAAAACAAAAACTTTTTTTTTTTTTTAAAGATTTTATTTATTTATTTGAGACAGAGAGAATGAGAGAGACAGAGAGCATGAGAGGGAGGAGGGTCAGAGGGAGAAGCAGACTCCCTGCCGAACAGGGAGCCCGATGCGGGACTCGATCCAGGGACTCCAGGATCATGACCTGAGCCGAAGGCAGTCGCTTAACCAACTGAGCCACCCAGGCGCCCCTGAAACAAAACAAAATCTTAACTAACCAGCCTTCTACGGAATAAATAGAACCATGGCTTATGCTTCACCATCAATATGACAGATTTTAGGAACAGCAGTGTTCCATTTCCTGCCACATTTTTGGATGGTGACAATTTTTTCTTCCCTCTGGAAACCCAGAATATTCTAGGAAATTGAGAGGCAAATTGTAAGCGGGAAAGAGGAGGGTAGAGTCGCCCCTCTGCAAGGTTATGGTAGAAGGATGAGATTCTGATGCACAAGGGGGTCGGAAACTCTCTTTGATAGATGAAGTAACTCAGTTGTCTTGAAAAGCCATTTTCGTCTGACTTGGAACACTTTGAGGATGAAGCTGCAGAAGAGCTTCATCGGGGCCGGCTGGGATTCTGGCGGGTTCTGGGGCAAGATCAGCTCATTGGCGGGATGACCATGCACCCTCCTTTCCAGAGAACCACTCTTTAGAGAGGCAGGCTTTTGTAGCTTCTTCTTTTTTTTTTTTTTTAAAGATTTTATTTATTTGACAGAGACATAGCAAGGGAGGGAACACAAGCAGGGGGAGAAAGAGAGAAGCAGGCTTCCCACCCAGCAGGGAGCCCGACGCGGGGCGCGATCTCAGGACCCCGGGACCATGACCTGAGCCGAAGGCAGATGCTCAACGACTGAGCCACCCAGGCACCCCGTAGCTTCTTTTTTCTAAGCATGGCTTTCCACAGACACTTTTTATCTGAGGAGGGAGTGAATCTGATATGAAAGCCTTTGAGAAAAAAAATAAATAGGGAAAATCAATGGCATCATTTTCACAGAATCTCTTTTCCAAACATAACACTGTAAGAAGAATGGCAGTTAGAGCCCTTCCTCCCAAGGACCTCCCAGATGCAGGGTTTCCTTCCCTGCTTTGAGTGCAGGAGCTCGGCTAAAACCAGGACAAAGGCAGTTCTAGGTCCTTCCATTTAGGGCTAAAGGGCAGATTTGGAGGAAGCAATGGGGATTATCAGATCCAATATCCTCTTTGTACATGAGGCTTCTGAGGGAAACTGAGGCAAAGGGACTTTCCTGAGTTCCTATGCCTCAGGATTTCAGGAGTCATTCTCTCGGTCAAGGTTTATTAAGATGAGAAATCAAGCTGTACACTCATAGGATGCACTTGATGAGGTGGTGAATCATTTCACATTCAGCAAGCACGGTTTTTCTTCCTGCACTGGAATCTTTGTATTTAGGGAAACTTTAAGCTGAGTCACTCTACCAAAAAGACCTGGACTTTGGTGCTTATAAGTCCCTTTGCCGTGGGCAAGCCATCTTGCTCCTCTCCTCCCTTCCTCTTCTTGCTGCTCATTGTAGACTACTTTTGTGCCTTCCCCCAAGTCATGACCTTTACCTGGAACACATTCTTCCTTTCTCCCCACCTATCCCGGTTTAGTGTCCCCCTTCATGAGTTGACTTTCAGTCCTTTCCTTGAGAAAACCACTTCTCTATTCCATCCTTTTGCCTAATTACCCTTGGATCTCATATGTCCTATTCATTTGCCATGGTTTATGGAGCACCATCTTGGTACCAGGACTGGTCTGTGAGAACACCCAGGTCCCTGTCCTCATGGAGCTTACATTCTGGTAGATAGCATGACCATAGGGCACTTAATGTCATGATACTTTGCAGCTACTCATCATTCATGGTCTGTGTTTTCTCTTACCAGATGCAAGCAGAGATCTACTATGAGTAGGGCTGAAAGACTAGTTTCTGAGCTCTAGGGACAGCCATATTTGGAACCTCCAACTGTAAATGTAGCTGCCTGTGTTAAGTTAGGTAGGGAGAGCAAGACTCCTTATGTGAGAAGAAATTTGGAATCCAGACTTGGTAGTGGGAAGAATTTTTTCCTGTAACCTCCGTAATCTGATAATGCAGGTGGTAAATCTAGTGGTATTTTTGTGGGCAGTATGACTTTCATCATTGCTTTTATGATCGATGATTGACTTTTTTCCGTTTTTGTGGACTGAGAATATAATGCAACCCAATAATAAGAGCTAGGAAGGCGCATTTGGCCAAAATCAATAAGAACATGTAAGTAAGTGATACAGCCCCTGGAATGTTAGCCAGGAGGCACTGACCCGGCCATGCAGTTCAACCTTTATGAAAATAATGATTCTTGGGGGCATGCAAGGATTTGGAGGAAATTATAATCTGACCATTTGTGAAATATACTTGTGAAATTTCTGTGACCCAAACGCTATAATTTATTTATTTATTTATTTATTTATTTATTTATTTATTTATTTCCATCTCAAAAAACCTAGAATGAGCAGAGGACTGCTGCATGCATTAAATTGCCAGGCATCACAACCACACTTGAAGAGATGCTGGTCTAGAGCACGTATGCTGGAGGTGGCAAGGGTGTGGGGACAGCACTGACAAGTGATCAATGCATTTGTCTTTGTCTACAGCAGATGTTTTTCAGTCATAGTCAGAAACCATTTCAGCATGACTAACGCTGGGGATAACTGACTGCCTGTGAACATAATTCACTGACGGGGCACGCTTTATCATTCTGGTTTGTTACAAGGATCGGTGACACTAAGTTAACTACTGGAGAGACAACATTCTTCCTTTTCATCCGATACAAAATTTTGTTTTCAGTCAGATGTGATGCATGGTCCAAGGGATAGTGATGCTGGAGAGTTAAGATAGGGGAATCCAGGAAGCTCTAGGCACACAGGGGAAGGAGTATTAATTTTGGAACTATAGAACAGTATGTCAGACTTCCTACTGATCACTAACTTTTAGCATTCATTTTCACAGCCATAGACATAATAAAAGATGAATATTTTATTCTCAAGGCTTCAGAACATAGACAGAGCCCATGGTCCATGGTGAATTACTACTTTGTCTTGGGAGTTGCCCTATAAATAATTCCTGAGGCTTAAAACTCATACAAATAAATCTCCCTGTGTTTCTAACGGGAACTTCTGGTGTTCTCAATGTCATCTTTAAAATAAAGCAATCACTGTCCAGATTTTTCTAGGATTGTGTGTATTTTCTGCCCCCCCCACCCCCACCCCGTCTCTCTCTTGTGAGAGTGATTTAATGCTTGTAGAGAAAGGCAGACACTCGGCTGTCACCTGCAGAGACCAGGGACGCTTAACAACACCACTAATAGATTCCATTTCTCATCCTGATTGGTTGCTGGAGGGCCTGTCACTAAACACACTTAGCAAATCGATGACGATCTTGTTGCAACACTTTGCCCTCTGAGATCTGCTACTTCTGTTTTCATTTCATTCATAAAGGAACTGTCCAAAGACTACTTGCATTTTCAAACATGGGTAGAATGGTTATCTGCTTAGAAAAATCTATAGTGATGATGAGTTTCTTCCATTGACTTATACAAACCTCTGTTGGAAATTCCTGCCTGGCTTGACGTGGGGGCTGTAGGCAGATGTGATTATGACATCAGAGCTGTAGGCAGATGTGATTATGACATCAGAGCTGCTCTGGGCACACCTGTTCCAACTAACAATCAATTCCTGGAATGATCACTGCACCTAACATTCCTTCCAAACCCACTCAAAGGAATGCATGAGCCTAAAGAGGTCATTAAATCTCTTCTTTTTCAATTTCTCAGAAATTCTTCTAAAAAGCTCTGGTCCCTGGGCAGGGGATGTTGGTAATATTTTATTCGTGCAAGATCACTGTCAGTTTAAGGTCAGGTTTGACCTGGCTGGAGACAAGAAGAGCAAAATAACGGAGCTGCGGATGTTTTATTTTTCTAAGCTAATATTACAAAGGAAATATAAATCATTCCCAGCTGGAAGGAGTGAGTTGAATGAGAATTTTAAAAGGGATTTTTTTCTGATTATGATAGTAATAAATGTTTATTGCAGAAAACAAGCAATAATAATAATAGTAATAATACTCCATAATACCATAATCCAGAATAAACATTGTTACCATTGTAGTTTTGTCTTTTTTTCTTTTATAAATGTATTTCCCTTTTGTTTTATTTATACACAATTGTGTCATGCTCTCTGTAAATTGAGATTTTATGTAAGATATCTGTAGCATTTTACCAATCCTTAAAAATCCATAAAAATTCTTTCAAATGTGGTTTTTAATGCTTGTACGTATTCAATTATGTCTAACCAACCCTCTAATGGACATACAGATTACTTCCTATTTTTTGTATCATAAACTACACCAGGAATGTCTCTCCATGTATGTAACTTTTCTTATTTCTTCATTATAAATTAATAAAATTATGATTACTGGGATGAAGAGTATAAACATTTTTCAGGCTTTCAAGAAACATATTGCCAAATCAAACCTCAGAAAAATTACATTATTGACAATTCCAAAAAAAGGCATGAGTAAAGCCGTTCTCTTTTGCTCATCAAAGAAGTATTTGGACACAGCAACAAAAGCAAGAGGACTTATTCAAAATTTAAAAATATCTTTGTCATATGAAAATTTTGAAAAATCGTTTTAAAATCTGCATTTTTTTTTTCTTTACTATCGGGTTTCTTCTTTTTTTGTTGACATATGTTTGGTGGCCTTGTCTAATTCTTCTGTCATTTTGTCTGTTTATATCCATGGTCTATTTTATATTAGAATAAATGTCTTTCTTATTGTTTTAAGGTATATTTATATGTTGTGACTATTAACCTCATAACTAAAAATATCTTTCCATTTCTTCAGGTAGAAAAGTTT
Source organism: Mirounga leonina (assembly GCF_011800145.1). NCBI lineage: Eukaryota > Metazoa > Chordata > Mammalia > Carnivora > Phocidae > Mirounga > Mirounga leonina. The sequence continues at coordinate 8,464,758 of NW_023270777.1, read as the reverse complement.
AAATTTTAAGTAATTAAGTATATTGATTTTTTAAATGACTTTTTATGAATAGACCTTTTTTCCCCATCAGATATTCACATATATTTAAACTTCTAAATTTATGTTTTTTAAGTCATGTCATTTTAGCATTTAAATTCACATGTATTTGATTTGTTTTGACAAATAACACACTAGTTCAGTTAAAAATAAAATCTGTCTCCTCCCACTCACAATTTGAAAGCAATATAGTATATTGGTTAAGCAAATTCTGGAAACAGACACGGCTCTACCTGGACTAACTGCCTAGACAAGTTACTTACCGTCTCTGTGCCTCATTTATCAGATGGCAATAGGTATAGTACCATCCTCATAGAGTTGTGTTGAGTAATAAATAAATCAATAGAGGTTGAGTGCTTCTAAAAGTGCCTAGCCATAGAAATTGCTCAATAAGTGGTAGCTATGACTACCACAAATCAGTACTGGGTTCTAGGAGCAGATGTACAGATCAGGTCTGAGAACCACCATGGTTTGAGCATGAATTCCAACTTTGACAAACTCTAATTATGTGCTTTTGAATAGGACCCTTAAACTCTCAGAACTGATTTCTCACCTGTAAAATAAGAACAATTACCTAAGTTTCATAAAACTTTTAATGTTCAAAGTATGTTCTAATTTTCCTTTTGATTTCTTACTTCACTCATGGGTTATTTAGGATGTGTTATTTTGTTTCCATGTATTTGGGGATTTTTTCAGTTATCTTTCTATTATTCTACTTTAATTTCATTGTCATCAGAGAATACTTTGTAGGACTTGGATTATTGCAAATTGATCAAGATGATATATATGGTCTATCGTGCTAAATATTCTGTTAACTTGAAAAGAAAGTGCAATCTGTTGCTATTAGAGTGTTCTATAAAAGTCAATTACAGCAAGTTGGTTGATTGCCATATTCTAGTCTTTCACTATTTTTTTCCCCAATATTTGAAATTATTTTGGCTATTCTTTGTCCTTTGCAAGTCCATATAAATTTTGCAATCAGCTCCCCAATTTCTCCAGAAGATCCTGCTGGGACATTGATTGAGATTGTGTTGAATGTATAAGTCAATTTGGGGAAAATCAACATCTTAACAATATTGAATTTTTTGATGCATGAACATGGTCTACCTCTCCATTAATTTAGATCATTTAAATTTTTTCTCAGTATTATTTTGAACCTTTAAAAAATAGAGCTCTTGTAGAATTTTATTAAATTTATCCCTACATATTTTTATGCTTTTTGGTGCTTTTGTAAATAGTATCTTTCTTACACTTCAATTCCTAATAGTGTGTTGCTAGTATATAGAAACACAGTGGATCTTCCTTGTATATTGACCTTGTATCAGTGACCCTTACTAGTTCTAGTAGTGTTTTTGTAGATTTCTTAGGATGTCATATACAGAAACTGATGTCTTCTGCAAAAAGGACAATATTACTTCTTTCTCTCTGATCTGTATATCTTTTCTTTTTCTTTATTGCACCTTCAGTACATTGTTTGACAGAAATGCACATTTTGCCTTGATATAGTGATGAGAGTCTATATCTCATCTTGTTGCCAGTCTTTAGAAATAGCATTCAGATTCTTTTTAAACCATGAAATATGATGTTCAAGATATATTTTGCATGGATGCTCTTTATCATTTTGAGGAAGTTTCCTTTTGTTTCTAGTATGCTGGAATTTTAAAAATCCTAAATGAACATTGAATTCTGTCAATTTGTCTGCCTCTATTAAGATGATCAGACAGTTTCTATTCCCTCTTCCTGTTAATATGGTGAATTACACTGAGTGATTTTTTTTTTACTTTATCGTAAACTTGACTTTTACTATTTTAATGACTGCATTTTATTGTAATTGGTTTCTTTTGTAACATTATATATTTTTTCTATATTTAATGCTTATTAGTTTGGAATATTTTAAGATATAAAAAGTGACACAAATAGAACAGAGCTTCTATGTGTGCTTCACCGAGTTTCCCCCAATAGTAACATCCATAGGTAAACATCAAAATCAAAAAAATTAACAATGGTACAGCAATAATAACTCAACTATAAATCTTATTTGGATTTCATTTATTTTTATTTTGACTGTGTGTGTGCGCATGTGTGTACGCGTGTGTGTGGTACAAATTTTGATGTGCTCTTTTCATTATCATTCAGTTTAAGAATTTACTTTTTTTTTCAATCTCTTCTTTAACCTGTGGGTTATTTAGTTGTGTATTGTATAACTTCCAACTATTTGAAGATTTTCCAGAAGTGTTTTCATGTTATTGATGTTTGTGTTAATTTTGTTGTGGTCAGAGAACATTCTCTGCATGATTTTAATCCTCTTAAATTTATTGAGACTTGTAATATGGCCCAGAAAATGCTCTATGTGGGTGTATATTTCATGTGCACTTGAAACTACTATGTATTCTGCAGTTATTGGTTAGAGTATTCTATAAATGTCAGTTAAATCTGATTGTGTTTTTCAAGTCTCCTGTATTCTTACTGATTTTCAGTCTACTTTTTCTTGGTTAGTAAATGAGAACTGATGAATCTCCAACAGAAATTATGGATTTATTTCTCTTTTGAGTTCTTAAATTTTTTTATGAAATTTGAAGCTTTGTTATTGGAGGCATACTAATTTAAGACTGTATGTCTTCTGGATGAATTGATCAATTCATTATTTTAAAATGTTTCTTTTGAACTCCGGTAATAATCTTTGTTCTTAAGTCTACTTTATCTGATGTTGGCATAGTCTGTCTAGGTTTCTACTCATCTGTGTCATTATATTTAAAATGGGTTCCTCCTAGATAGTATATAGTTGGGGCTGGCTTTATATATTTTTTTATGCAGTCCAATAATCTGTCTTTTAATTGGAGTATTTAATTGTTGATATGCTTGGGCTAAATCTGCCTTTTTACTTTTGTTTTCTATTCTACCTATTCTTTGTTCCCTTTCTTATTGCTTTCTGCTTTCTTTTGGCTTCATTTTTTTTTTTTTTTTTTTACTGTTGGATTATTAGCTAAGCTTTTTTCTTTTGGTATTAACATAGGGTTTATAATTCATATCTTTAACTCATCACAGGAACATTGATGTAGTTAGTTATAAGTATATATTTTGCTTTTCTTCCCATTTATCCTTTTGTATTTTGGTATTCTATTGCTTTTTTCTTACCTTTTTTTGGGTTATTTGAGTTTCTTTAACTCTCTTATTTTAATTTTTTCTATTGGCTTCTTAAATATATCTTTCAAAAATTTTTAGTGTTTTCTTTTTAAGAGTTAAAAATTTATGCCATTAACCCATCAAAGTCTCTTTAGAGTCAATAGGGCACAACTTTACATTTCATACTGGCCCCTGTATATGTCCCAATTTTCACTGCACACTTGAAACTTTGCAACTTTCTTTTCACTTCTCACTTGAAACTACACTTTTAACTTTTTATTTCTCACTTCACAAATGTGATTCTCCAACACAATATAATTCCATTTACCTACTCATCACTTTTGTGCTTTTCTTCAGTCACATTTTTACATCTCCATGTGTCATAAATGTTACTTTACAATATTATTACTTTTTATCAGAATAGACTATTGTCTGGTAAGAAAATTATGATAAGAACAAAAGTCATAGTCTTTTATATATTTACCTACTGATTTACCATTTGTGGTTGTCTTCTTTCCTTCTTGTTATTGGATTTCTACGTAGTATCATTTCCCTTCCAGCTAAATAACATTTTTTTTTGCCTTTCTTGTGCTGGTTTGCTGACACTGAAGTCCTCTCAGCTTTCATATACCTAAAACTGTCTTTATTTCACCTTCATTTTGAAGAGTGTTTTTCTTTTGCATATGGAATTTGGGGTTGACTTTTCTTTTTTTCTTCCACACTTCAAAATGGCCTCCATTTTTTCTGATGACAGATTTGTGATCATCACTATTGTCCCTCCATATTCTACATATCTTTATCTGAATGCTTTCAAGAGTTTGTCTTTGTCTTTGGTTTTCAGGGTTTTGACAGTGATGTACCTAGATGTGTGTAGTTTTCTTTGAATTTATCCTTTTGCAAGTTGAGCTTCTTGAATCTGTAAGTTTTTTGTTTTGTATTACAACAACTTAGGATATTTTTCTCCCACTATTCCTTCAAATATTTTTCTGCTGATAAATTTCCTAATTCTGAGTCATCTTAGCATTCACGAGATGGTTCCTACTTGCTTACTAAGCATTATTATTTTTACATATAATTAAATTGGATATTCTTAAATAAATTTGTTATTTTTAGGTACTTTTTCAGGAAGAGTATGTTGTTGGATGCTTTTTAGTCTAGGAATTTTCTATACTCATAAATGAGGGCTTTAAATTCATCATTTTTCTTTAAGATGCTGTAGATGCTTCTTCAAAGTCTGACATTTGGTGTTTTAGAGGACAAGTCTGGATGCCATCTTGATTTTTTTAGAGGGGAAATTTTTTGAGGGGTAGGATGGTTAATACAGATAGAATTGTTTTCTTTATGTTTGAAATTGAAAACTGAAGAGATCAGCATCTAAAATAAATGTATATCTTTGCTCTGATTTAGCTGATGTGAAATATAGTAAGTATGCCACAATCTAATTAATCAACATAGGTTTTTTGTTGTACCTAATGTGGCAATAATCATTGCCAATGCTTTTGAACTTAGTAATCTGCAGTTTTCTCTGGCCCTAGCTGGTTTCCTTTTTCTATATTCAGTCTACTTCTGTTTCTTGGAGTGAGTGAAAATACAGAGAAAATTGGCCTTAATTCTTTGGAACAATTTATTTTGTTTGAATTACTTACTCTTAGTTACTGCAGTTCCTCCTTTGTTTTGGGCATGAGTGTGGTGAGGAGCTGCTACTTTCTGCTCATTCTCCAGGTGGGCATTTCCTGCTGTGTACTGGTTAGGTACCTGTCCCAGTCTGATTCCATCTTTACTTATAACTTACAGAAGTTCTCCACATTTCCTGACTTCTTCATGACATGTATCTTATTCTTATTCCCACACACGTGTTTCTTTATTTTCCTATATATATATATTTTGAAATATCAGTGGGTGTTCAGAATGGAGGAGAGGAAGGAATTAAAACCAGGGATTCAAAGTCACATCTCAAAATGGATGCCCAGGAAAGGCTGACTTCTTGGCTGTAGCTCCAAATGCCTGATATGGTACCTGACACATAGCATGGACCAGGACATGAATTCATGTTACAGAAGTCTCTGCTAAAATGGGAATATATTTTGACATATCCAGGAATTACTAGAAAAAGTACTTTAGCCAATGGATAAAAGAAACAAAAAAAAGTATGAGGACATATGGCAGCAGAAAAGGTGGGGAGTGATAGATTCAGTAAAACTTGGAGTTTGCATGTAAGCAGTTCCAAATATTCTATCCCTATCAATTTTCTGGTCTTGCCAGTAGGATCTCATAGACCTATCTCTATCTCTCTTCCTCCTCCCTTTTCACCTTGACCTCTCTGGTTTTTCCCTATTACATGTTGGATAAATTTCTAGGATATGTCATGGACTTAATTTAATTTCCCACAGAATCCAATCTTTTGTTTATAGTGACCACAGTGATTTTTAATTCAGTGGCCATGTTTTTTTCATGCCTGTCTCTCTTGCTCAGAGATTATTTTCTTCTCACAACTGCTTACTGGGAATTCATAAATTCAATGCCCACTTGGAAGTTATTAAGTTCATGGATTACCAGTTTTCTAAAAATGTGTTATTTCTTGTAGCAAATTTATTTAATAGAGAGATATTTTCTCTGATTTTTCAGTGGGGTTCCCCTTTTTTTTTTAAGATTTTATTTATTTACTTGAGAAAGCGAGCACAAGCCGGGAAGGAGAGGGGCAGAGGGAGAGAGAGGAGCAGACTCCCCACTGAGCAAGGAGCCTGAGATGGGGCTCTATCCAAGGACCCTGGGATCATGACCTAAGCCAAAGGCAGACACTTAAATGACTGAGCCACGCAGGCGCCCCTGGTGTTCCCTTTTCTGCATAGCAGTATCTTTTCCAGATCCTGAGATGTTTCTATTTTAGGCCCATTCTTTTAGAGGGAGTTCTTTGCTTGTTTAAACAATGAGAATGATACTATTCTGTCAAAAATTAGAGGGGGTTCCTGCTGAAATCCTGCAGTTCTATATGAGGGGAAAACGAAAAATTTATGCTTTAGTGGTTTTCTCTGGGAGTTCAGTAGCTTGGAGTTGTGAGTGGATGTTGAGATAAGTGTGGAGACTCACAGCTGGGAAACTCTCCATTGTATGAAAGGATATCTATTTGTGTTGGCTGAAGCTAATGTACACACCCATGATGGACTGGGCCAAGGTGGGGTGGGGGCAATGGCTACACTTCTCACATTGAGGCCCCTAGCCTCACTGTCCCTCCTCCCTGCTCTGAGATAAGGAGTGTTAGTGAAGTTTTAACACACGTCTTCTTCACTTTGCTGCCGACTCTACTTTTTGATGGGAAGGGCAGTCATGGATCAAAAAAGTGTGCTTCCTTAAATCAGACCCATTGTACACTAAATCTGGCAGCAATTCCTCCCAGTTTTATCCATTTTTCAATGAAGATGTTTACATGGATCATTTCTAATCTCCAGGTCATCCGGGAGACTAGATTTATTTATTAGTGCTTTGTCCCCATCTTGCCAAGATGCTCCAAAGCCTATATTTTTTATTTTAAAAGAAAGTCCTCTCTCATCCAGCCTGGGAAACTAGTTTGCAAGAGTATTTATGGGGTGTTAGAGCCTTGAGCCAATTGAAGATAGCGACCTCTTAGGCATGCAACCTCCTCAAAGGCATAGATTCCTCAGACTTGGAAAGACAGAACTCTCAGCCTTGATGACATTTTGATTTGGCTTGTTGATCTGAATACAACTAACATTGCAAAAACAGTGTTGGATCATGACAAGTCTTCTGCATAATGTAAGAATCATCCATGACATTTAAACAATCAAGAAATCAAGAAAACTGATCAGTTTTGTAGTCAACAGGCTTGCTGGAAGCTTGGGATCAATCACCACTGCAACAGAACTCCTTTGATCACAAGACTTACTGTCCTTGAATGTCAATGTCTTCATCTACAAAGAGGAATAGAACTTTAAAATCTCCAAATCATATACACGCAAGTATGCATACATGTATATATACATATTATTATATATTCTTCTTATATATATAATATATATTCTTTTATATATTCTAGACTGAACCAAAGAGTAGTTCCAGTTCTACAATGTTTAGAGCGATAGAAGCTGCATTCATCTGGTTGTATAAGTTCTGATATGTTCATTTAAAAAACAATCACTTTACCTTGCATAATTAGCCACTACTGCAACCTTGATACATAGCATAGTTCATGGAAAAACGCAGGAAGTCAAAATATACCTTTGAATAAATTAATAAACATATGTCACAGAATTTTTAACATCTAGTATCATCTTCAGACCTGGGCATCCTGGGCCCTGCCTTGAGCCCTGAGATTTAGAGGGCTTACTCTGTAATTCCTCTCCTTGAGATCCTCCTCCTGGACTCAGGAGGCTCCAGTGTCGGGTCATGTCCATCCAGAGCAGGCTACCTCCTCACCCCAAGTTCTAGGTACCTGAGTGTGGGAAATGAGCAGGCCAAACAACCTTGAGCCTGCTTCTAGGACCTACATCCACCTGTTTTCTGGATTCTCCTCATGAAAATATATTGTGTTATTTGTGTGTCCACCCCTGGGCCCAGGAGGTGGCCAAGGAGGGGCTGCTCCCAGTGTTGGAGGTGGAAAGGGTAGGGAGGCAATGTCTACCAGTCTCCATTTCTTTTTTTTAAGATTTTATTTATTTATTTGACAGAGATACAGTGAGAGAAAGAACACAAGCAAGGGGAGTGAGAGAGGGAGAAGCAGGTTTCCCGCTGAGCAAGGAGCCTGTTGTGGGGCTTGATCTCAGGACCCTGGGATCATGACCTGAGCCGAAGGCAGACGCTTAACGACTGAGCCACCCAGGAGCCCCGAGTCTCCATGTCACTCTTGTCCCAAGTCTGGTAAATGTTAGGACGGGATGGGTTATCTCAGTTATTTACTCTCCCTATCCCTATACCCCAAATATACTCCTATGCAGTTTTTTTTTTTTTATTGGGACTGGAAAAATTTAACACCCATTAAAACACACACACAAACACACCTCACAAAACCCAAACAAAAACCCTAATATCTATCTATCATCTATCTATTATCTATCTATCTATCTATCTATCTATCTATCTATCTATCTATTATCTATCTATCTATCTATCTATCTATCTATCATATCTATCTATCTATCTATCTATCTATCTATCTATCTATCTATCTATCTAACATCTATCATCTATATCTATCTGTCTATCCATCCATCCACCCATCATCTATGGATCGATCTATCACTCACCTCTACAGATGCCTACATAGATATCTTCATCTACATCCAAACAGATGTATAAAGGATTTGTATAGAATTATAAAGACACATATAATGAAGAAAAAACATGTCTTCTTTTCTTAATTCTTCTTATAAAAAGGACTTTAAGATAATGCTGCAACAGCACCTAAAGAATATTCAGCATTCCCAATCTTTCCCAGTTTCATCCTTTTATACAAAGAATGTCTCTTCCCCAAATACCCCAGTGAATTCTGAGGAAATATTTAATGAACAGAATATCGCAGGGAGAAATAGAAATATGTAGTTACTGCTGAGAACCTTTCACTGCATTATTTCGTCCCGGATTAATGCGTTAGACAAAGCATGCTTCCTCACCACGGGGCTCCGGGTTAGGGCGGGGGGCATCGGAGCAGGACCTTTGTTATAGGAGTTTGTAGGTGCTGGTAGACCATGGCATCTATTTCCTCTTCAACCCCCTCTCCCAAATCTCAGCTAAAAAGAAGCTTTGTTTGCTTGGCTTTCCTGGAGTGGCTTTAAAATATTTCCATTTTCCAGGGATATATTAACATTTGACCATCCGTGTGATGTGCCAGTTCCTATTTTGCCCTTCAAGGGCTGAAATAACACCCACCCTTAGAATTCCCCTCACAAAGCAGAAGGAAATCCCTCCTAAGGCCCAGTGCACCGGCTATAGACTTCATAATTAGCTTCTGTAATAAAGTACTTAATCGGAAGGGAAGCCCTTGCTAATTACAGCGGGAAGTCGAGACAAGCGGGTTACCCACAGCTGGGGTGAGGCTCTGCAGAGGTGTCTGGGAACACGCACCCACAAGGGTCCAGGTCCGCTCGGGAGCCCCAGGCCTTAATTAGCCCCAGCAATTAAAAATGAAAACAATCCTCTATTTTCTCATTAAAAGATGGAAGCCCCTCCCCCACCGCGTTACTGGGAATGATAATTTTGCTGTTGCAAAGATCAAGCTGATTGCCCAAGACAATGGTGGCTCTTGGGCTGCAAGCCCTCAGTCACCCCTTTGCTTGCTAAATTTCAGGCATCTCTGCATAATGGGAGATTGATTAGGGTTAATAGACTTATTTTTACAGGTCAAGACACAAAACACTTTGGGTTGCTGGTGCTCTTGCACATAATATCACAAGCTATAAATCAAACCGCTTAAAAGAAGCACAGAACTTTCTGCCTCGGAACTGGTGGTAACAATCAACGTTTGTTTTCCCTCCAGCTACTGGCTGCCTTACTCTGCTGCTCCTGGATGCAGCCACAGTGTCAGTCCGGTAGATGCGGGTAGGGCTTCAGGCTCATTTGCTTCACTAGTTCTCGGAAGCCTGGAAGTGAAGGGTGGTGTCCCACATAACTCCTTGGAATTCCTATGTTTGTTTTCTCTCCATTTCTAAGGTAACTGGTGCTCAGCGGCAGTTGTAACAACCATCAACATCTGTCAATCTCACCTTGATTTGATGATCAAAAGTAAGGCAGCTGGATCAAGAGATTTAAAAATTAAAAATGAAAGAAATCCTACCCCCAGGGGAGAGTTTGAGTAGTTAGTCTAAGGGGCCTGGGGGAGACCAGCGGGTCCCTCATGGCATTTGGAATGCAGCTGCCAAAGGCACAGCATCCCCGGAAACAAAGCCACATGCAGGGTGAACCTTCTGGAGACTGCTTCTTAAAATTACCCCTTGAGAAAAACTGAAAGGAAATTGTCTCAGCAGGAGGAAATGTCAAAAAAATGCTTACCTAGGAAATTTGAGAAAACATTAAAAGAAGTACCTGGCTATGAAAGTTAAGAAGATTTGGGGAATTTGCACATCATCAGTAGTGCGTTCAGCTTCTTTTTTCTCCGTGTGGGGTAGCCTTAAGTTTAACGTGTATTTTTCTTCTAATCGAAAGCAAGCAAAGCTGATGTCTTTATTACTTTCAACCAAGGATGACGCTTTCTTCATTTCTGAAACGTTGAGAGATAGAGCGATATAGCTGAGAAGTGTAGCTCATCCAAAAAAAAAAAAAAAAAAATTCAATATCAACAAGTTTCCCGAAGCATTGTTATTTTTCATCTTCTTTTTCCACTGAATCTTTCCCCACCCCTACTCAGAGCAATGTGGCTCAGCCATATGGAGTCCGTAAGACAGCAAGTATTTTTCTCAACTTCATAGAGCTGCTATTCCACCTAGCTTGTAAGAGGAAACCTGGAATCGAGAGAATAAAATAGTGTAAAAGGAGGTTGGGAGTGGGAAGGCAGGAGGAAAGATGAGGAAGAAGTAAGAAATGTTGAAAAGTGCACTTAAAAAAGTGCAATTTAGATCTCACCATATGGCGGTCTGCTGATGTGGCTTCTCCACCCTTGTTAGACATGTAGAGTCGCATAATGAAGTCTACAAATAAAGTTTAATAAGACAAGTAAATGGAAGTACCCCGATGGCAGGAATAAGAAGGAGCAAGCCAGTCAGTGCCACCCCTAGCTCCCAGCCTAGCAGATGTTGTGGCAGCTTCTCTGGAAGCTGGGGCCATCAGGCCTGGGCATGGGGCTGTGAGCTGGGGCTAAGTTTCTATTGCCCTAATGGGGATGGAGGGAAAGAGGCCTGCTTGAGGTGGGGAGCCCTAACTGAAATTCCTATTGTACACCTGGGATCCTCAAAGGGTTTCTAAGTTCCTAAAAATGAAAAATCCATCTCTTGGCTCAGAGGCATGGCAAGAAAGCACAGGCTCTGTCTCAGGCTCCAAGTGGATTTTTAAAAAATCAGAACATATTTTTTTGAGAAACCTAAACACCCCATCTACACCAAACATGGGGGTAAGTTCTAAGCTTATATGTACTGTGTGATAACCCCAAGCTGAGAAATTAACATAAAGTGGTCCAGGATTCATTGTGCTCTTGGGAGAAGGGTAGAACACTATTTTGAAGGACCACCCAGATTATATAAAAACACCCTCAGCAAAGACCACCCCATTGAGGAAGAACTCACAATTAAAAAAATAATTATAATTCAGACAAAGAAAAAAAGAACCATGAAGGAAAATCATCAAGACAATATACAGGAGAACTGGACCCCAAGAATAGAAGCACAGAAACAAAACCAGCTGAAAGAGATTATAGAATAAGATCTAAGATCCTTGAATTGTTTGGAGAAAGGCAGAAAGGTTGATGAACTACACTGATTATGTTTGCTAGAAAATAAGCAAAAAAATGTAAAACTTTACAACAAATTGAAGAAAAATAGGAAAAAGCCCAAATCATTCAACAGAAGGCAATAAAGGAGAAAAATAAATAGGGAATGATAATTAAAAAGCAAAAAGAGAAGACAATTTAGATATACTGGTAATTCCAATAAAGGCAAATGTACTAAACCTCCTTGTTAAAAGACAGAGATTCATGGGTTAGAATAAAACAACCAAATAAATAAGATTCATCATAAGCTATTTCCAAGAGATACTCTAAAGTGTCATGATATCAAATGGTTGAAAGTTGATGTTGATATTGAAAAGAATGGGAAAGGATACAGTTGGCAAACACTCATGAAAAGAAAGCTTTAATATCAGACAAAATCAACTTTATTAGGGATAAGAAGAGTTTTTTCTTAGGGGGCGGAGCAAGATGGCAGAAGAGTAGGAGACCTGGATTTCATCTGGTCTCAGGAATTCAGCTGGATAGGGATCAAACGATTCTGAACACCTACGAACTCAACAGGAGATCAAAGAAAAGAATAGCAACAACTCTCTGAACAGAAAAGTGACCACTTTCTGGAAGGTAGGACGTGCGGAGAAGTGAATCCAAGGTGATATTCGGGAGGATAGACGGCGGGGGAGGGGGCCTCCGTTGGCTGCTTCTGGCAAGTAACAGAGCCCTGGAGCACAAAATCAGAAATTTTAGAAGTTGGCTCCGCTGAAGGACGTCACTCCGGTGGCTAAGTGGGGGAGAACCCTCGTGGGACAGTGTGGTCTCAGGACCCTCGGGGTCACAGAAAGACCGGGGGTGCCTGAGTGCGGCAGAGCTCCCAGGTATTGGAGCGGGGAAGCCAGCTGCAGAGATGGAGCCGAGGTGTGGGCTCTCAGCTCGGGGTTGCCATAAACCGTGATCCGTGGCACAGTCGGGCCACTGCTCCTCCAGCAGGGACCCAACAAGCGGCAGATCCAGGGACACTCCCTTTCCTCCCCCGGGAGGAGAGGTGCAGGAGCACACCGCAGGGATCTGCTGGGTTTGGAGATCCACACGGGGTCGGGTGCCAGAGATAGAAATGTGCAGTCACAGGCATCCAAATCGGCAAAGAAGAAGTCAAACTCTCACTCTTTGCAGATGATATGATACTTTATGTGGAAAACCCCAAAGACTCCACCCCAAAACTGCTAGAACTCATACAGGAATTCAGTAAAGTGGCAGGATATAAAATCAATGCACAGAAGTCAGTGGCATTCCTATACACCAACAACAAGACGGAAGAAAGAGAAATTAAGGAGTCGATCCCATTTACAATTGCACCCAAAACCATAAGATACCTAGGAATAAATCTAACCAAAGAGGCAAAGGATCTGTACTCAGAAAACTATAAAATACTCATGAAAGAAATTGAGGAAGACACAAAGAAATGGAAAAACGTTCCATGCTCATGGATTGCAAGAACAAATATTGTGAAGATGTCAATGCTACCTAGAGCAATCTACACATTCAATGCAATCCCCATCAAAATACCATCCACTTTTTTCAAAGAAATGGAACAAATAATCCTAAAATTTGTATGGAACCAGAAAAGACCCCGCATAGCCAGAGGAATGTTGAAAAAGAAAAGCAAAGCCGGCGGCATCACAATTCCGGACTTCCAGCTCTATTACAAAGCTGTCATCATCAAGACAGCATGGTACTGGCACAAAAACAGGCACATAGATCAATGGAACAGAACAGAGAGCCCAGAAATGGACCCTCAACTCTATGGTCAACTCATCTTTGACAAAGCAGGAAAGAATGTCCAATGGAAAAAAGACAGTCTCTTCAACAAATGGTGTTGGGAAAACTGGATAGCCACATGCAGAAGAATGAAACTGGACCATTTCCTTACACCACACACAAAAATAGATTCCAAATGGTTGAAAGACCTCAATGTGAGACAGGAGTCCATCAAAATCCTAAAGGAGAACACAGGCAGCAACTTCTTTGACCTCAGCCGAAGCAACTTCTTCCTAGAAACATCGCCAAAGGCAAGGGAAGCAAGGGCAAAAATGAACTATTGGGACTTCATCAAGATAAAAAGCTTTTGCAAAGCAAAGGAAACAGTCAACAAAACCAAAAGACAACCAACAGAATGGGAGAAGATATTTGCAAATGACATATCAGATAAAGGGCTAGTATCCAAAATCTATAAAGAACTCATCAAACTCAACACCCAAAGAACAAAGAATCCAATCAAGAAACGGGCAGAAGACATGAACAGACATTTTTCCAAAGAAGACATCCAAATGGCCAACAGACACATGAAAAAATGCTCAACATCGCTCGGCATCAGGGAAATCCAAATCAAAACCTCCATGAGATACCACCTCACACCAGTCAGAATGACTAAAATTAACAAGTCAGGAAATGACAGATGTTGGCGGGGATGCAGAGAAAGGGGAACCCTCCTACACTGTTGGTGGGAATGCAAGCTGGTACAGCCACTCTGGAAAACAGTATGGAGGTTCCTCAAAAAGTTGAAAATAGAGCTACCATATGATCCAGCAATTGCACTACTGGGTATTTACCCCAAAGATACAAAAGTAGGGATCTGAAGGGGTACGTGCACCCCGATGTTTATAGCAGCAATGTCCACAATAGCCAAACTGTGGAAAGAGCCAAGATGTCCCATCGACAGATGAATGGATAAAGAAGAGGTGGTATATATATACAATAGAATATTATGCAGCCATCAAAAGGAATGAGATCTTGCCATGTGCAACGACGTGGATGGAACTGGAGGGTGTTATGATGAGTGAAATAAGTCAATCAGAGAAAGACATGTATCATCTGACCTCACTGATATGAGGAATTCTTAATCTCAGGAAACAAACTGAGGGTTGCTGGAGTGGGGGGTGGGGTGGGAGGGATGGGCTGACTGGGTGATAGACACTGGGGAGGGTATGTGCTCTGGTAAGTGCTGTGAATTGTGCAAGACTGTTGAATCTCAGATCTGTACCTATGAAACAAATAATGCAATATCTGTTAAGAAAAAAAAAAGAAGAAGATAGCAGAAGGGGAGGAATGAATGGGGGAAATCGGAAGGGTAGACAAACCATGAGAGACGATGGACTCTGAAAAACAAACAGGGTTCTAGAGGGGAGGGGGGGAGGATGGGCAAGCCTGGTGATGGGTATTAAAGAGGGCACATTCTGCATGGAGCACTGGGTATTATGCACAAACAATGAATCATGGAACACTACATCTAAAACTAATGATGTAATGTATGGGGATTAACATAACAATAAAAAATTTTAAAAAAAAAGAAAAATTTTTTCTTAGAGATAAGTATGAATCATGTGGGGGATCTAACATCTAGAATTACAAAGCCTCAAAAATAATAATGAAAAATGACTTGAGTAGAAAGAGAAGTCACCATTATTACAGTGGAAGTTTTCTTGTATTTCTATGAATTATTGATAATTAGAGACCAAAATTTCCTAAGAATGTAGATGTTTCACACAACATATTTACGAAGCTTAATATAATGAACATATTTAGAATCATGCACCAAATGAGAAAGAATGTACATATTTTCTTTTTTTTTAAATTATTTTAGAGAGAGAGAGAGCATGAGTGAGAGGGGCAGAGGGAGAGGGAGAGAGAATCACAAGCAGACTCCTTGCTGAGCATGGGGCCTGACTTGGGGTTGGATCTTGCAACCCTGAGATCATGACCTGAGCCAAAACCAACAGTCAAAAGTTTAACCAACTGTGCCACCCAGGCGCCCCAGGAATGCATATATTTTCAAGGCATATAGGACAATTAGAAACACTTTTGTGAGGGTTTACTATGGGCAAGGCATGGGTTACCAGAAGAAATGAATAGAGTTCATTTCCAGCGTACAGACTGTCTGAAAACATGCATCACAGCACTGCCTAGTGGAGATCTAATGGGAGCCACACGCGTTAATTTTCAATTGTTTAGTAAGACATTTAAAAAAAGTAAAAAGGAAAAGGTGAAATTAGTATTAATATTAGCATTAATAATATATTTGGCCAATGTATTCCAAATAATTATTTCAGTATGCAATCAATATAAAAAACTATTAATGAGAAAAAAAAAAGACTGTAGATTAGTGACCAAAATGTAATTTTTAAGAATTCTATTCATTAGGAAACTCAAAACGCTTGTAAATAATTAATGGACTAAAAAGGAAGTGAAATAATAATAATGAAATATTAAGAAAAGCAGTAATCCAAAACACTTCCCATCACAACTGTGGTACACGGTTAAAGTGACACTCATAGGGGCATTTGTAACCTTAATACCCTAAATGCATGCATTAAGGAAAACAAGAGACTAAAAAATAATGAATTAAGCATTTATCTCAAGTACTTGAAAAAACAATAATAGCATAAACCTTTTGAAAGTAAAAGGCAATATGATAGATAAAAGCATAAATGAATTGTCTTAATACATATGAAAATATAGACAAACACATTCTAGATAAAAATAACTATTATATATAGCAGTAATGTCCACAATAGCCAACCTATGGAAAGAGCCCAGATGTCCATCAACAGATGAATGGATAAAGAAGATGTGGTATAGGGGCGCCTGGGTGGTTCAGTTGGTTAAGCGGCTGCCTTCGGCTCAGGTCATGATCCTGGAGTCCCGGGATCGAGTCCCGCATCGGGCTCCCTGCTCAGCAGGGAGTCTGCTTCTCCCTCTGACCCTCCCCCCTCTCATGTGCTCTCTCTCTCCTCTCATCCTCTCTCTCAAATAAATAAATAAAATCTTTAAAAAAAAAAAAAGATGTGGTATATATATATATATATATATATACACAATGGAATATTATGCAGCCATCAGAAGGAATGAAATCTTGCCATTTGCAATGACGTGAATGGAACTAGAAGGTATTATGCTAGGTGAAAGAAGTCAATCAGAGAAAGACAATTATATGATCTCACCCATACATGGAATTTAAGAAACAAAACAGAGGATTACAGCGGAAGAAGGAAAAATAAAATGAAATGAAACCAGAGAGGGAGACAAACCAAAAGAGACTCTTAAGCATAGGAAACAAACTGAGGGTTGCTGGAGGGGAGGGAGGTGGGGAGATGGGGTAACTGGGTGATGGGCATTAAGGAGGGCATGTGATGTAATGAACAGTAGGTATTATATAAGACTGATGAATCACTGAACTCTACCTCTGAACCTGATAATACACTATATGTTAATTAATTGAATTTAAATAAAAAATAACTTATATATGATTTTATATTATATATTACATAATATATGTAATTATACTTGTATATAGTATATTTATATTATATAATATATTCATTATTAATAATATAGCATATGCAATCAATTCACTAACATTGATCAACATCATTAATAATTAACATATTATTAATATTATTATATCACCACATATTATAATGTATGTATTATATTATATTTTATAATCATATACACTGTATATAAGTTATAATTACATATCACTAGAATATGTAACATAAATATAATATACAAATAATATAATATGCAAATGATATATAAAATAATTGCTAATAATATTAATTATAAGATCTTAGCATATTAATTATATATAATATAATGAATAATACAGCATTAATTAATGGCAGCATATATAATATATAAATATGTAATTACATATATTATGTAATATTACATATTTAGTATACAATATAAACTTCATTATTTTTTCAGGAAAATTTTTAAAAGACTGAATATAGCTATAATTTGTAAAGAATTAAATTAGTAGGCAAATTCTATCAAAAACAAAACCAAAGATCTGGTAAAGACAAAAGGCAAGGAGTAAGTAAGTTATATTTTAAGGAGAATTAAAAAAGAGAAACTTGCCTTAAAAGATCACAAGACATATTTTACAATGATAGTAATAAAAACTCTGTGTGTGTGTGTGTGTGAGGGAGAGAGAGACGACAGAGACAGGGAGAGAAAGAGAGGCCAATGGAACAGAATTATAGAATTAGGAGTTGAGAAACAGCTGATACGGGACAGAGAAGGATGGAAGACAATTTCTGCAAGTGTACACAGAAAGGATAAACATTCACTAAAGATTGCTGGGCTACTTGACTTGGCTCACGGAAAAAAGTAAAGGTAAATTCTACCTGGCCAGGTCTAGCCTAGGAAAGGGTGAGATTTAGAGCTGGGGTATACAGGGCCTTCAGCTGTGTCTGTAAAATTTTATTTCTTTGAAATAGTATCTAAAATTATAAAAAGAAATAACGACAAAATGGTAATGTTTGTTAAATCTAAGATACCGTACTTTGATGTCTGTTTTCTATTTTCTGTCTACTTTACTGTATGTGGAAATATTCCACACACACACACACATACACACGTGTCTGTCTAGAGTATATACATTATATACATGGAATACATATATATATGCACATGTGTATGTATATATTCTATACTTGTGTGTGGAATATACTCTATAAATCAATATGTGTGTGTAATGTATTTTTTTAAAGTACAATAGTAAGTAGGAGGCAAAAATGAATGGACTTTTATGTTGTGCTGAAGAGTTTGAGGACAATGGGGAGCTAGGGAAGGACTTCTTGGCAGGAAAGCAGCCTGGTTGGGTTTTCTTGTCAGCAAGATTGCTCTGGCCACAAAATGGCCAAGCGACTAGGTGAGGGTAAGGTTGGAGGTCCAGTCACCTCCAACGTGGCTGTTTAAGTATTTAGGGCAGAGAGCACCGTGACAGAGATGGGCAGCCTGGAGAGGTAACAAGGAGGTGGGATTTCCAGGGCAGGTGGTTTCTTGAGCGAGGCATGTGCAGGGAGAGGCAGGGAAGAGTCTGGGGTGCTCTGTGGATTTGGGGCTCTGGCAGCTGAATCATTCCCCGAGAGGGGCCAGAGGAGCAGTGGGACTTTCATGAGGGCAAACTATGGAGCATAGATTTGAACACGAGGAGCTTATTTTTATTTATTTATTTATTTATTTATTTATTTATTTATTTATTTATTTATTTATTTGTCAGAGAGAGAGGGAGAGAGCACAGCAGGGGGAGCTCCAGGCAGAGGGAGAAGCAGACTCCCCGCTGAGCAGGGAGCTCGATGCGGGACTCGATCTCAGGACCCTAAGATCATTACCTGAGCCAAAGGCAAACGCTTAATCGACTGAGCCACCCAGGCGTCCCAGAACATGAGGAGTTTAAAATGCCTTGCAGAACATCCGCGTGTGCAGCTGTTAGGTGGGCATTCCGGCCTATGAGCTCCTGTTTTAATTAAAAGTTTTTCTTAGAATTTTAGGAGCTTAGCATGGCTTGAGTCTTTAATCTGTAATTTGCAGATTCTGTATTTGTTACCTACTACTGTCATGTAATAAAGTCTCTTTTCAGCCAGCTAATGAATGTTGAAAAAATATAGTAAGTCAGGAATTAACTTTTCAACAAAATATGACCATAAGGTTCTCCTTTACTATTCAACATATTTAGTGTTTTATCCAGCTTTCTTCTAATTTTTCTAAATCATTAGTCTAATGGTACGACCCAGTGGTTTGACCCAGTGAATGATAAAGCACACGTTTATTCAACGTGTGGCGGCGGGTCTCAGAAGTTGCTGTTACTAATTTAATAATTACCCACGCAAACCAGTATTTAGTTTTTCTTTTCTAAGTTATTTCTCTAATACTGAGGAAGCAGAATAATTTCAAAACAAGAGGAGCCATGGGGCACCTAGGTGGCTGAGTCGGTTGAATGTTTGACTCTTGATCTCAGCTCAGGTCTTGATCTCCCCGGTTGTGAGTTCGAGCCCTGAGTTGGGCTCCAAGCTGGGCATAGAGCCTACTTAAAAAAATGTTGGGGTGCCTGGGTGATGAAGTTGGTTAATATCCGATTCTTGGTTTTGGCTCAGTTAGTGATCTCAGGGTCGTGAGATCGAGCCCGTGTTGGGCTCTGCGCTCAGCAAGGAGTTGCTTGAGATTCTCTCTCTCCATCTGCCCCTCCATCCCTCTCTATAATAAATAAATAAATCTTTAAAAAAATGAATTGTTGAATCTCCTGTTTGGAAGTTTAAGCCAGCCGCTGCCATTTCTTTTATGTCTGCATCGGCAGGAAGTGATGCAGACCCTCCAGGGACCCTCTGGGTATCTACCATCCAGGGACACAGCCATTGCTTGGAAGGTTGAAAGACCAGAGTGGGGTTTGGACTGTGCAGGGGGTTAAAATCAAAAAAGCTATTTCTTTTTTCTTTACTTCCCCCCCCGATACTTTTCTAATATATATATTTCTATTTCCATTTAACTGAGGCCATTGATAGCTAAAGCAAGTGCAGGGTCTCACAGTGTCATGGGTGAGACGAAGGCTGTCTTTCATTGTAACCAGTAGAACTCACTAGCACTGTTGATGCAAATAGGAGGTGTGGCTGCTTTTTCTTTGCCTGATATACAGGAAAGTTTTTATTTTGCTTTTAAAAAAATCCCTCTCTTTTGGCTTCTATCCATGTTTCTTCTCAGCTCAGACCATAACGTAGCTGCATAGAACTAACTCAAGAAAGTCCACTTTTCTCTCTGTAGAACTAGAATGGGTATCCTGGTCCAATAGCCAGTGCATCCGTTTAAAGGTGGCATCTAGTATAACAGGTGCTCATTGTCTGGGGATCCCACATGTAAATGGCTCAGATGGCTCAGATGGAAGTGAAATGCATCACAATACAAGAATATTCGCCTTTACTAACCATGCATAAAATTGATCTCTATTTCAACATCCCTCCCAGTTTAACTTTAGCGAATGGTTCTGTCACTGCCACACATTGGGGGCAATCATCAAATATAGGGTAGTCACAAACATATTACCAAGCAAAGTTGCAAATCTTGCAAAATATCAAGGACTTACGAAGTCAACCCAGAACTGCCGGAATCACGCAAAGCCATTGACCCAGTGAATATCTAAAGGATTTAAACCATTTAACAATTTAGAGGGGCCTGCATTCCTTTTGTTATTTCAGCCTCCTCCCCACGAAGTAAGGAGATAGTGGGGCTAAGGGGAGAGCCACTCAGAACATATGAGAGTCTCTTTTCTGGGTCTGTGCCCCTATGGGTGGACCACACCACAGTGGTATACACATGTAGGTCTGAGGGTGTCCAAGGGCCTTCTAACAATAGTGTTAGGCAAGGAGTGTGGGAAGGACTTGGTTGAGGTGCCTACTCACACACCTGGGGGGGATAGGGTCCTCCATTTTACATCTTCTCTGGGTCATGCAAATATAGAGACAGACATGCATGGAGTATATTTGCTATAATCAGAGGTTTAGTAAGTAACTTGCTTAAAGCCATAATAAGTAACAGATCTGGAATTTGCACACATCACTAACTTTAAACCTTGGGCTTTTATTTCGAATTCTATTTTTTTCTGGTAGGATTTGTAGGAAAAAATGACTTATTTGTATATATTCATTCATCTACTCTTTTTTTTTTTTTAAAAAAAGATTTATTTATTTATTTGAAAGAGAGAGAGCATGCATGTGTGCACGAGCAGGGGGGAAAGGAGAGAGAATATCCTCAAGCTGACGCCCCACTGAGCGCGGAGCCTGATGCGGGGCTCAATCCCAGGACGCTGAGATCATGACCTGAGCCCAAACCAAGAGTCAGACACTCAACTGACTGAGCCACCCAGGTGCCTTTCATTCATCTATTCTTTAATTCAACAATTATTCTCATTCTCTGTCCTCTTCCCTTCCTTCCCTCCCATCCCCTCTGTCTCTCTGTTCTGAAGTAGCTAACAGATGTGAACACACATGTGTTGTGTAAAGCATGATGGTGACTGCAGTAACATGCGGTCATTGTGTGGTGCCATCCAGATCCCCTTCAAAAAAAGGACTTGTTGCTGCAGCTGCTGGGCAGGCTGTCAGCACATAGCCTCCAGCTATTAGCCCCTGCAAGATTACCTCAGCTGTAGAGAGCCCCCTTGCACAAATGCATACCCTTTCCTGGGGACGCTGGCATCCAATGGCTGATAGAAGCAGGGTACAGAGGCCTGGCTATCTCAGCCCAACTAGGACACTGCTGGAGTCTCATTCTAGCTGTAGGGCTCCCTGTAGGAGAGGTTGAAGCTGTCAGTTGTCCTGCATTGCAGCTCATTTCTCCCTTTGCCCAGTTGTGCTTCCTTCCTCTTCTCCACAAGCCTTGATACCAAAGGCAGTCTTTAATAAACATCCTGCATGTAAACTATATTTCAGAATCTGCTTTCTGGAGAACCCAGTTGTAATGGTGGGTTCTTACATAAGGTGCATGTAATATAATGTAAAGTATGTCCCTTGTACCCTAATAGGGGAAGTGAGACATAAAGTTACAGCTGTATAAGAGAAATGTAGTAAGAAGTAGGGGATGTGGGAATTCAGATCCCTCTGTGGGGGATTATTAGTTTTCAGAGACGCCAATCACTTCTTCTGTGCCTGTCCACCTCCTCTTCGGAGAATTAGATCTTCCCACATCCCTAGAAGGCATAGCCAAAGCTGTCATGTAATCATCTACCTTCTACCCACCTCCACAGTTGACTGGTTAAAGGGTGGACATCAGACCCAGGGCGGTCAACCCACCGGCTCAGCTGGATCTATAAGCTTCTCTCTCCAAGGGATTGGGAAATTGGCATAAAATGAGAATGTACTCAGTTTCCATTGGACTCTGGAATTGGTGGGACAAGTAAGCCATCGGACCTCAAAAATACAGAGAGCTGGCATAACAAGAATGAGAATAATGAAGAAGACAAAAGCAGACAAATGGAGACTTGAGGCCCCAGAGAGGGAAAGAATAACTTTCATTGCCGATCTTCTGCTACCTCTGACTCCAGTTTCGTGTGAGACCTGGCTGCTTTTGGTGCCCAAAGGTTCTGTGAGTTAGCTCTGTATTTTTATCCAACAGATTAGTTCTTTGAACTAAAAAGGTCCATTTCTTGTAACAGTATTGGACTAAGACAATCACAGGGGAAAGGACTTGAACTGGGAGTTGCAAGAAACATAAGATTTCAATAGGGGAGGATAAAGGGACCATGGAATTCACACACAGAGGTGCTGAAACACATATTTGTTGGACATTTTTGGAGGATGATGAATAGCCCAGGTTGGCCAATATGGAGGAAATGGAAAGCAAAATAACAGTATAAATGTTTGCAAGACTGGTGGGAAAAGTTTGACTAATCAAAGGAGCTGGCCAGCAATCAAGAGTCTATTCATTCTTTTTAGGAATTCCCAGTGGCCACAGAAAACATAAAACAAGGATAGAAGGCTAAGGTTGGTTGTTGGAAGAAGTGAGGAAATAAAAATAGGACAGTGGGTGTCTTACTTGTGGCAGGGTAATAAGAAGAGATTAATGAAAATGGAGCAATGGAAGGAACTAGCAGGGGATGGTGACTCTTGCTGAATGATAGGGAATAGGTGGACTTGTTTCTTACGCACACCCACTGCATACCCCACACATGGCTGCAAGCTGGGTCCCATCCAACTCCAGGGACTGCTCTTTACAATGACTTCAATGTGAATGATCCCCTTGGGGTTGTGCAATATGGTGTTCTGGCTCATAAGTCATAGCTGTGTATCAACTCAAGAGCTTTCAATTGATGATGATAAAAAAAAAAAATCCCAATTGGAACTGGTTTTAAAATAGAGACTCTACTGGCTCATTTAACTGAAGAGTAAAGAGGTAAAAGGGCTTCAGGTTGGGTTGATTCAGAAGTTCACACAGTCAGAGTTCTAACTCTAGATTTCTTTGATCTTTTCATGTGTGTCAACTTTATCCTCTGGTCGGGTCCTCTCACGGTGAACAAAATTATTTCAGTAGTTTGTGATCTCATTTCTTTATAAACCTCTATCTGAGGAATAGCATCTTCTTCAGTGATTTTTCCCAAACCCTGATTAAATATCTGCTCAGGTCTCATGCACCTAAATTAGGTTATGTGCATCCAGTAGTGTGTAGTTGAATATTTAGCAACTGGCATATGCACTTTCTCTCAGAGAGAGAGAGACAGAGACAGAAACAGAGAGATGGAGAGAGAGGGTCAGAGAGAGACACACACATACACAGAGAGAGAAGCCCTGATTGTAACATTTGAATGCCATAGCACAAATACTCTCATCATGGCTGATTTCAAACTACCAGGGTGATGTCACTGAACCCAAAGTTGGGAAGAGGTCTACACAATTGACTCTCTGAAGCCCATGAGAGCTGGCTCCAGCACCCTACTATTTCTAACCCTAAACCAATCATATTAAGTTGATAATCCATAATGATGGTATAGGGTGATCCAGATTGGTCTCTGAAGCTGCCGGGGTCAATTCCATCCATCTACATGTAAAGTAGGGGTGGAGAAAATGGATAGGGGTATGACAACTGTTGAGTATCTAGTACTGTTGAAATTCGTGCAGGAAGAAAGATGAAGAAAAGAAGGTAAACTGTTGAAGAGAAGAAAACAGAGATGGGGCTGGATGTGGAAAAGGAGTCAAAGATCATGAGTGGATGGTATGAACATGAGGCATGGGGGAAAATAAAGAGTCAAGTGAAGAATCATCACAGATCTACCAAAATATATATTCTTGTACTGAAAGCTCTCTAGGGTTTAGCCCCACTTTATTTTCCAGGACTATTTGGGAGGTACTACAGTACAATGGTGAATAGTCAACATCTTGCAAGTTATGAAAGCTATTCTGAGGCTCCATCCTCCTTAGAACTTTAAAGGATGAGAATTTTTGCTGTGAGAATCAGCTGAGAGATTTAACTGTTTTCCAGAGATTCCCTCTAAGATGGTGTAGGACACAGTGGCTAAGAATGCAGTTTCTAAAGCTGGGATGCCTGGCTTGACTCCCAGTTCTGTCATTGGCCAGGACATCTTGGGAAAGCTGATGAAACCAATCTGTGTCCCAGTTTCTGGATCTGTAAAATGGAGACTCCAGTACTATTTTAAATTAGTTAAGAAGGAAGCATTAGACAGAGGTGGTTCTAATGCTTTAGTAGCCTATGTTAGCAACCCAAAATCTAAGCCTGAAGGTTAAGAAGGTTAAGAAATCAAAACCTAAAGACGGTCACAAACAGCCATCAAGCCTTTCCCAAGTAAGGCAAAGGCTTAAGCTGTAGCCAGTCAATTTCCTTGCTTTGCTTTTGTGTCTTCTCTGTAAAAGTCTTACCCCTGGCTCCTGTTGGTAGAGCACTTCTAACCACTTCTGGGCTTGGCACTGTCTGATTTGAATAGATGTTTGCTTAAATAAACTCTTAAAATTTTTAATATGCCTCAGTTTATCTTTTAATACTACCCATATCATGAGGTTGTTATAAGGAATAAATGAGTCAATGCCCATAAAATGCTTGGAAGGTACCTTGGAAGATTCCGAGCACTACATGGAAGTGATAGCTATAATTTTTATGTACCATATTTAGCAGAGTACTAGAGAAGCACTAACGATGCTTATTACAACCAGTTACCCCTCTTTTGCCCAGATTTTATATTCCAGACCATTGTTACATTTCTTACCTTTTGCTAGAGAAATGATTGCAAGTCTGGGTGAGAAACCTGGACCGCACTCACATATTTCTTCCTCCTTCAAACTCTCAAACACTGTACTGGTAACTCTGTGGACACTTACTCTTTCAGCTGCGTATTTTGTTTACTGTGGGCTTCCCTCGTTTCCTCACATTCTTGAGGTGAGACTAGGACTTGGGCATTTTGGATCACCAAGGAGCTCAGCACCGTACCTTGATCACTGTAGGCAAAGCATATGGATAGCTAAGAAGAAGAATAGGCTGATTTCAGTGCATCAAACTCATCTCAACCTAATGTAAGACATCTTGTCAACAGACCCTGGATTTGGGTTTTTCCTGCTGGTATGTAGGGGAAAAGAATGGGCTATTGTATCAGTAGGTCTTGGCAGGAAACAGAACTCACCCCAGGTCCTTCAAGTGAAAGGCATTAATGACAGGATGATCTGATGAGTGGGCAGTGTTGAGGGAACCAACAAGGGATGGCGAAGCACCCAGTGACCAGTACCTCGTTAGGGCCAAAGTGACAAAGGGAAGACATTGTGTTGTCAGAGCCCAGTGAAAGGTGAAGCCTTGGGGCAGGGGCCACCAGGTGGGAACTGAAGTCATGAAGACACCCAGTATCTTCAGGAAACATGGCCCTAAACTGGGGAGAGGAGAAAAGGACAATATCTCAACCTCTCTTTCCTCTCATCCTCAGATCATCCTCAGACCAGAAACCCACCAGCATGGAAGCCTGGCTGACTCGGACCTCAGAGATTATTCTCCTAGTGCACATGGCAGGACAGAAAATGGATGGAATTCATGTTGAAAATGTATTTTATTTAGTACAGTATACCCCAAATATTATCATTTCAACATGTAAGCAATATAAACATTATTATGATGATATTTTCCATTCTTTGGTACTTAGTCTTCAAATCCAGTATGTGTTCTACATTCCCAGTGCATCCCAGTTCAGACCAGCCACATTTCCTGGGTTTATTAGCCATCTGTGGCCAATGGCTAACACACTGGAGGGTGTAGTTCCAACCTGCTGTCAGTATCATTGGACTTAAAAACTGAAACAAAAGAAAATCATTAACTCAATAAAATTACACCTTCATGTAGAATAATTATATGAGGATATGCCATCAGAATCTTCAAGAGGCCTGTAACCATGTTCTGGGATTTAGGGTGTTGTTGGGGAAGGTCATCAAAAAAGATGTGACCACTGGGGCACCTGGGTGGCTCAGTCGTTAAGCGTCTGCCTTCGGCTCAGGTCATGATCCCAGGGTCCTGGGATCGAGCCCCGCATCGGGGTCCCTGCTCGTGGGAAGCCTGGTTCTCCCTCTCCCACTCCCCCTGCTTGTGTTCCCTCTCTTGCTGCGTCTCTCTCTGTCAAATAAATAAATAAAATCTTAAAAAAAAAAAAAAAAAGATGTGACCCCTGATTGACCCATAAGTTGGACCCAGGCACTTAGAGTTTCCTTTCCCTGCTCCCCATCCTTGCAATGTGGGTTTTGTTTGACTCCCCCACATCCAGAGGCTGTTCCAAGGTCATAGCCTTGAGATAGTGGTGTGTTACATTTCTTAACTTTTGCTAGAGAAATGATTGCAAGTCTGGGTGAGAAACCTGGACCGCACTCACATATTTCTTCCTCCTTCAAACTCTCAAACACTGTACTGTTGAGAACACCTGCATGATAAATGTGACTAAACCCGGTTAGGGTCTCTTTATAAACTTTTAAGATTTGGTAGGTTGGTGCGGGGATCCACTTGTCTTGTGGCTGCCCAAGACAAGCCTTGTATGTGAGTTCCCTTTGCTTATTAAAACTGCTACCTACCTATTTACCCCAAAGATACAAAAGTAGGGATCCGAAGGGGTACGTGCACCCCGATGTTTATAGCAGCAATGTCCACAATAGCCAAACTGTGGAAAGAGCCAAGATGTCCATCGACAGATGAATGGATAAAGAAGA